>NW_006159990.1:1895249-1914018 GCF_000334495.1 Tupaia belangeri chinensis | reverse complement strand
GGCTGTGTGGGAATCCAGCACCCTAGTCACACCACCTGCTGGCCTCAATTCCAAGATATTTTTAAAAAATGATTCTGATGCTTTCTCTCTCTCTCTCTCTCTCTCTTTTTGGAGAGGTTTTCACTATAGGGCGCGTGCACTTGCCAGACAGACAGAGAGAGACATAGAGACAGAAAGCGAGAAATCACCTCCCAGGGGGATAGTCACGCCGCAATCCCTTCTCCTCCATTCTCCTCTCGGGATCTTGGGCATGCACACACACGCACCCTGCATGAGTTTTAAGCCACCGGGTCTGGGACGTGAACCATGGTCGACTACGTGGGAGTCCAACGACACAGCCATTACACTAACTGCTGGTTCCCTCTGATGCATTTTTTATGATCAAAAAGTAATTGAGGTAATTGAGCATTCGATCATCACACATTGTACATATGTTTTGAAAATTACACTGTACTACATAATTTTATGCAATTACATAATATAGAAATTATAATTTTAAAATAACTTAAAAATAAAAAGGGAGAAGAATAGGTTTTTTTTAAAGTACCCTCTGGTCACTGTTCTCTGGAAGAGACATTCAAGGCTGTTAATATTGAACTGTGAAAATGCAATTGTTCAACTGTCTGTTTTGAGGCTTCAGCAGGTTTATAGCATTTGATCAAGCAGGTTTATTTTTAGCAGTGAGATGAGCTGAGGACTTCTACATAGCCTTTTACAAATTTTTGAAGAAAATGTGATACATATAGAAATCATTCCTTTTCTCTTTTGCAGGCCACTTTACAGTCACATATATAAGAAAGCAATCATTTTTGTAGTTTTTCATTGGTTCTTTATAAAGAGTTAGGGATGGAATAAATGTTTTACTCAAGGGCACAAATTCTGCTTTGATTTCAATTAGACAATTGATGTTATAGCAAGTGTCTTGAATAATAGCTCTTTAATCTCTTTGAGAGCGTAGGCCTGAATTCATCATGGGAGTTCTACATGTTTTGGCAAGCACATAATGTCATATATATAACATTAGAGTATCATACAGAATGATTTCGCAGCTCTAAAAATCCCATGCTTCAGTTATTCAACTCTTTCCTTTTCCCCCACAAACCTCAGACGCCCACTGATCTATTCACTCCCTATAGTGTCTTTTCCAGAATGCTGTACTACTTAAGCCATACCCTTCAGCCTGGTTTCTTCTACATAATGATATACAGTTAAGGTTGCTCCATGTCTTTTCAAGGCTTGATAACCCATATTTTTTGATCATTAAATAATAATGCATTCTATAGGGAATCACAACCATGGAATGGGGAGACAGGTTCAATTCTCAGTTCGCACCTTTATTTGCTGTGTGATCTCAGGAAAAATGTCTCTGCTCTTTGAGCTAGTTTGGCCATTGGTAAGGAGGGGGTGTGATGAAGCAAGCCATCTCACGACCCTTCAGAAGCTGCTATAAACTACATATTTCAAAGAAGGAGGAGGCAGCCCAGGACCCCGAACTCTGGAGGTCACTCCTACTCACTTTCTGCGTACAACTTTCTGTATCCCACCTCAGAATGGGCACTGTCTCAACCTGAAACTGACTTCAACCAAATGTTGTACAAGATTCTGTAATCTATCTCCTATCCTGGGCAGGCCAGCTTGCTCAGACTCCAAGTGATTAGAATCTTACCGGGCCCTGAGGTTCCTTGCCACCTCTGCAAACCAGAGCGGGGTTCAGAAAACTTGGAAACCAGCATGTGACCAGAACTGGCAAGAAGAGGAGCACATCTCCACTTTGGACTTGGAAGGTCAGACCAGACACAACAAATGGGGGTACATCTAATCCCATCTTCGCTACTATTTGGCATGGAATTGTTTTCTTTTAGAAATATTCCAACTAATTTAACTTAGACACTATGAAAAGCTTCTTAAGAAATACACACCCTGAAATTCTTCAACACTGCACAAAGGAAAATTTTCACTTATTCCCACCAGCAGTCACTTCTTACCCAATTGTTCTCTTGCCTGCAAGTCAAACATCAAACAGGAAAAACCAAAGAAAAAATCATAAATACAAAAAAATATGATTCATTTCAAAATAATAACAGTACATTGTATGAATGTACTACTGTTTGACTATTTACCTATTGAGGGACCTCTTGGTAGCTTCCAGTTTTTAGCATTTATGAATAAAGCTGCTACTAACATTCATATGCAAGTTTTTTGTATACTTAAGTTTTTTAAACAATTGACTATATATCTAAAAGTGCAACAGATAGTTTGCATGGTAAGACTATGCTTTCCTTTTTATTTAAACATTTTCCTCCCTTTACTAGCTGACTAAATACGGCGTGGTGGTAAATTTTTCCTTTTGCAAATTAGGGCTTCATTGGTTTGTACCACCTATGTCTAAAGTTAAGTAACCTTTGAAAATAATTCATATTAGATATATCTGATAAAATATGATTGATAAAAAGCATATTTATTCTGTTTTTCACACTACAGAGAAATAAAACAGAAAAAAATTAGTATAAGAAGAAATATGCTATCTCTAATACAACTAGTAAATTGTTATAACTAAAAATAAATTTGGTTTGTACCACCTATGTCTAAAGTTAAGTAACCTTTGAAAATAATTCATATTAGATATATCTGATAAAATATGATTGATAAAAAGCATATTTATTCTGTTTTTCACACTACAGAGAAATAAAACAGAAAAAAATTAGTATAAGAAGAAATATGCTATCTCTAATACAACTAGTAAATTGTTATAACTAAAAATAAATTGGTACTGAAAGCCATTTGCCAACAACAGTACAGTTTGGAGGGAATTAATGAATTACATGAAGAAATTATATATCCTCATCAAGCTCTTCGACAATTATAGCCTTTCTTCAATTCAAATACCAAAGACCTCAGACACCCAAATAATGATGCTTTCCCGGAATAAGGAAGGTGGGTAAGAGAAGTGGACAAGCATTGAGAAAAACAAAAAGAAAATGTGTGGATTTCCACAACACAAAGCAAAGCATGTTTTAATAAGTATATCTGGAGCGGAACAAAGAAATGAAAATGATGAAAGATAAAAATAGAATGATAATTCAAAGCACCGGAAAGCCCTATTTCTTCTGTCCTGTGGACGTGTGGAAGCAAGTATTTTGTACACAAACACAACATCACAGCAGGGAGTGTCTTCAGATAAACTGAGCAGGACTCATCACTCCTCTTCACCCTAGTGGGATGCATTACAAAGGTGTAGGTCACACAGGTCTCCACGCATGTCCATTGCTGTACAAACAACACTTTGAGCAAATAGGGTTTCAGGTCTTAAGATTAAACCTCATCCTGAACAGGCAGCACCTTATCTGACTACTTTTCCACCCCTCTCCAAATAGTCACAAGGACACTCTCACATCAGTCCTGTAAAAATTTATAAGATGGTAACAAAAGCCCTTTCCTGGAGCACAGTGTGCTTTATATTTAGTGTTGCACATTCACCCCTGTAATGCTTCTCCAAAGGACAAGAAGAGTGTAGGAAGAAAGTGTGTTTCATCTTGACATCCTTCTGGTTATTTTTCCAATATGTCTAGTTTTTCCTTTCTTTTTGTTCCTTTGCCTACACCAAGTGGTATCATGACCTACATCTCTCCAAGACTGGAGGGAAACACAAATATACTGCTTATAATGTTGCTCTTTTTTTTTTTTAAGAATTATTTTATTTAATATTTATTTATTTATTTATTTAAATTTGACTGGAGAGGGACAGAGGGAGAAAGTGAGAGAGAGGGAAGGTGAAAAAGCAAGCCACCAGGTCCAGGATTCGAACCACAGCCAGCCATGTGGGAGTCCTGCATCCTTAACCACCACACCACCTGCCAGCCCCAATATACTGTTGCTCTTTTAAAAGTATTTATATCCATTTAAACACCAGAGTTCTATTGGTAGTATGTAACAATTAATTAGGTCATGATTCACTGGTCACATTTTAGTGTTCTTCTTAAGATTTCCTCAATGGTTATCATTCAATTATTCTTTTCAGCTTAACAATATTTGCTTTATATATCTGGGTTCTACAATGTTGGGGGCATATGCATTTAAAATTGCCATATACTTCTAATAACTATTTCTTTCAGAAATGGAGAAATAAGTCTTTCCCATACAAACAAAAACTGAAGGCATTCACTTTCACTAGGCTAGCTTTATAATATATAAATATATCAAAACTGTCTTATCCCTATGAATTTGTTTTATCTTGTCAAAAACACAAACCACATTTATGGTTATTAATTTAAAGTTATAGATAGCATGAGTTCATTATAACTTCTATCAGCCATCCCAAACCTCACTTCTACAAATATTAAGCTTAGAAATGAAACATTTTGTTTTTCGGCAGCACTGCTGTCATTGCTATAGAAAATAGTAGATATTCATAGGAAAATGATTTATGATTATAAGCATTAGTTTCATAACTGTAAAATAGTATTTAAACCATAAATGGTTATTCTTTGCAGAGTTAGATAAACTTCACTGACTACATAGTCAATTACTGCTTTGTTTATAAATATATAATTTGCTGTTTATTAGAAATGGGAGTCTTAAAAATATGCCAAACAATGGGTCTTTCATCCAGAGATTTAAAAACCTCATAATGGAAATAGCCATTCTTTTATAATATGAGACAAATAGTGATTAGTAGTCAAATTAAACTATGAATAAAACAATATGGGGACACAGAAAAAAGAGATATTAGTTCTATCTTTTGGGAGTTGGATAATATATGGAGAGATGCCATTTAAATAGGGTTTTCAATTGCTGCTTCTTCACTGTATTCTTTATGCTTAAGCAAATGTGACCTTTATCTTATTTGTATTTCCTGCATTTCCATATTTATATGTAGTATAATTATAATTTTGATGCTTATTGTCTAACGTTAATATTTATAACTGTAAACACATAAAAACATCCTTAAAACAGAAAATTATTTTCTAGCTTTTCGTTAGAAATCAGAAATTGTTTTCTGCTTACAAACATGACATTTTATAAAATTATTTATTTAATTTTTATTTATTAATTCATTTAATTAGACCAGAGAGAGATAGAGAGAAAAAAAAGAAAGAAAGCCACCAGGTCCAGGACTCGAACCATGGCCAACCATGAAGGAATGTCCAGCGCCTTAACCACCATGCCACCTTCTGGCCCCTGCACACATGACATTTCTAAACAAATCTTACTGGAGACATAATTATATTCATAGGATTCATAACAAAGCACTTTGTAGTATATTAGAATCAACTAATCAACTAATTAGAATCAATTAATCAACTAATTTCTCAAGTGGTGTCTAATATAATAGCTATAATAGGTGGTATTTATTAAAGCCATTCACCCAATAAACCTGGTTTTCCTTCTGGGAAATGGTAGAATAGAACTTCTTTGTGCCCTTGACATTGGATGTGACCATGGGATTTGCAATGTAAGATGAAGGGACCTTTGACAAAGAGGGAAGTGGGTGGAATAAGGAGCACTAAAAATTTTCTCCCTGAAGAAAACAATAAAATCAGTCAAATATTGTGAAAGTAAATATTTCCATAATTTTATAAATTAATCAAAAGCTTGGACAATCTGAGGAGCAGTTATCTAATAATAATAAAGCTCAATCTTAGTAAAAGAATTTTGTACCATTTTGAATTCAGTTATTCTGACTCTCCTCCAGTTTTGTAGCAGCATTGATGCCAACAACCTTGCAACCATGCCAGCTATAAAATCCAACAATTTAGCATCCAGCACAGAGATATATAGGCTATAAACTCCACAAAAGTCTCTTTCCCAGGGAATTATTATGATTTGACTTGTCTTGCGCTACTTAAAAAGCTCATGGGTCTTTTCTTTATTTGGCCTGACTCAGTGCTGGAACTCTTTCAATGGGAAGAATCCTCTCCCCAGGGTATTTGTCAAAAACAATCAGCAGTAACTGTTCAATATCACATCTGCCTGAAGCAACGATACAGTTTGAAACCAGTAAAAACCAGGAAAAAGCTAAAAGTGAATCTGAGGAATGAGATTTCCATGAGCTATCTTAAAAATTTCAAAATATTCCTAGCATCTAGAAGAATCTAAATAAATATAAATTTATATATATATCGTAATGAAAACATAAAGGAAGAAAATATAAGCATAGAAAAATGTGTATAACTAAAAGTGTTACTTATTTTTCCAAAATGGCTATAAATCAAGAAGAGTTAATTTTTCAGAAAATCAAATTAAGATCATGTAAATAAAAAAATACAATTATTGAAACAAAAAAGGAAGACTAGATAGCCTTGGAAATAAAATTTGTAAATTTGAAAGTGCAATTAAGAAATAATAACGAATCAGCACAGTAAAATAAAATGGAAGCTTGAAAAAAATTAAAAAGATATAGAGGCTAGATTCAAATTTTCAACATTTGTTGTTTTGGGGGTATCAGTATTACACTAGTTTAATTTTCAGGATTTTAAGCAAATTATACATTTGGCTAAGGTCTTTTATTAAATTGTTTAAACACACACACACATTTAAAAAGAATTACCAACAGATTTCTTTAGGAAAAGCCTTAAAATAGTACTATAATAAATAACTATTGGAACAAATAAATAATGAAGGTTCCTGGAATTTGATAAAAATTACTAAAAATATTTAATAATAATTTAGAACCAAATTCCGATTCAGAACAACTCAGATGAAGTGTGAAGGCTAAAAAGTAGAGGATGCGTGTATGAATGCCCAGAACCCCAAAAGGAGGCAGAAATAAGAGAAAGGCTTGCACGTGACCATGCCTCACTGTGGCTCACTGTGGGCTCCTTTCGCCATGCCTCCCCATCCTACATCTTCCAGCCCTCATCCTGGTCTCTCTGGTGAGTGTATGTGCCCTCTGGCTTGTAAACAAGGAGAAGAGGAAGAGGAGGAGGAGAGGCAAAGGAAAGAAAAGAAGGAGCAACAGAAGGAGGTGGTGGTGGGGGGGACAGTGGGTAAGAAAGAAGACTAGAGAAATAATCACGGAATATATTTAATAGAAAAGAGGCAAAAATATAGCAAAAGCGTGTATTTAGATTGTAGAAAATACAAAACACTATCCAACTAATTTACACAGAGCAGTAGAGTTCAATCTAAGAAATAAAATGAAGTCAAAATAAAACAAAGGCAGTTCAACCAAATAAAAATTATATGAAATCTCACTAGGGAAAAAACAAAAATATCTGTAAGGTATTTGCTCTAATTATCTAACAAAATGAAACATTAGAAGTCAATGAGACAAATCATTACTGCTATTTGAGTTTGAACTAAAGGACAAAGATCATTAGTAAAACAAAGGAAGAAAAGACAATGTGATGACTGAGCATAGCTTAGCTGTTGGCTTCCATAAGTTCTGCATACTTTACATGTCTTCTCATCTATTAGGACAATGTAAAAACCCCAAAAGAGTTTATGAATGTCAATTGCTAAGTAACTTACAAATAGTAAGAGATCAAATTTTTTAGAACAATACTTATGTGTAAATAAAAACAGTCCACCTACTCATATGCAATTATTTAACTTATAAGAAAATCAATAGGAGGAAATTGCTTTCATAACTTATATAAATAAACCTAAGAAAATCTACTGAATTTTGTGCAAGATATACATAGAAGAAACTGTAAATGTTAGTAAGAAACATACAAGATACTTAAATGGTTCATGGATCAGAAACAAAAAGATCATGATTAATTCTGAAAATGTAATTTTTCCTCAAGCAATCATACATTTCATGTATCATGGAAAAATTATTCAGTAAAAGTAATTCTAATATTCCTATGGTACAGAAATTGTGCAAAAATATTTAAGACAGTTTGGAAAATGAAAGGGGGGAATTGCCATTACGTATATAAATCTGTATTTCAAATCTGAAATATTGAACCAATAACATCTTTGAAAAATAGAAATAGGAAGCAAATTATAAAGCCCAAAACAGACCAAATGCATATATTGAAACTTGATGCATTAAAAACAAAGTATTTCAAATCTTCAAGAATCAGACACACCATTCAATAACATATACATTTTATAAATCATTAAAAATAAATAATATGAACATTTCATGTAGCTATGGAAAAAATAGAATACTACTTTATACCATATGCAAAATATACCCTAATTTGAAATACATTTGAGAAAAAAAATTTAAATCCACTTAAAGGAAAAGAAGAAAGTATAGAGAATAAACTAAGAATTAATTCTATAAGACTGTGTGGCTTTGTGTTAGGGAGGAATTTCCTGAACGACTATTAAAAAGCAAATTTAAAAAAAAATAAGCAAATTTTTGAAAATAATGTTAAAATGAAACAAAATGAACTAAAGTCTTCTACATGAAAGGAATTCAGTAATTCTAGTCACATGTCCGTGGAAAAAAAATAAATAATGCCTGTTCTTAAAGTGCCTACAATATTAAAAAAAGCACACAATAAATAAATCAAATTTAAATAGAGAAATAGACTCTAGAAATGATTTTGAAGTGCATAAAAAAGTTAGTTTATAGATTTATAAAGAAAAAAATCTTACAATGTAACAAAAAGCTAGGCTAATAACAATAATTAAGAATTTAAGAATTTCCTCTTCACTGAAGAGGAAAATCAAAGGGTCAAAAAACATATGCTTAATCTCAATGGTAACTGGGTGTGCAAATTTAAAGAATGAGTTGACCTTTATTTTACTTTGTCAGATTATCAGATAAGCCAGAGTATAATAAAATAAATAAAATAAAATAAATCCATAAAGTGACAATGAAAAATTGGTAAATCTACTCTGTAGGGTAATTTGACATCCTTCTAATAGAAAAAATTATCCCAATTACCTCACTAGTAAGAATATATTCGAGAGTATTTCGTGTTCACATGCATTAAGAAACACCAGAGTGTGACAAGAATGTGTTGCTGAACCTTTGATAATGACATGCTGTAATATCTAAGTATACACTGAAAGGTCATTGATGAAATAAATAGTGGTTAATTCTTATATATACAGCAGTTAAGAGGAGTAAAATTTAGATCTATGTACATATTTTTAAGTAAAAACATTGAGTATTGTCTGAATAGTATGCTTTTATTTAAGAAACCCATGTATCTTAAGTCATATATATGTCATATATACATATACACACACATACACACACACACCCAACTTTATCAGAATTATTATTTCTGGGAATTTGAAGAGTTAAAGAAATAGAAAAGTGCAAATGAGTTCTATTTCAGCTGTGTTTTTATGTTAAAGAGAGAATAATCACAAGTCTCAATATTGTTAAGACAATAGTCTTACCCAACTTGAACAGATTCAATACAGTAACAATTTTTAGTTTTTAAATTTTCTGGTCAGAGGGCACATGTGTATGCCATAAAGAGACAGAAAGAAATAGAGAAAAAGGGAAAATGAAAAAGCATTTCCTTTGGGAAATGGTCAAAACACAATTCCTTCTTCTCCATTTCTCTCTTGGCCGGCATGCATGCACTTACCCAGTGTGTTTCTCAAGCCACTTGATCCAGGACTTGAATCACGCAGTTAGCCCTGTGGGATTCAGCCACCTGAACCATCAGGTCATGAGCTGGACCAGACTCAATATAATTTAAATCAAAATTGCAGCCAATTTTTTCATGAATATCAATGAACTGATTCTCTAAAGTTTATACGGAAAGGTAAAAGACTCAGAATATTCAACAGGCTACTGGAGGAGAACAAATTTGGAAGACTTGACACAACTCTTTGGGACTTACTGTACTGATACAGTGATTAGGCAGTGTGGTATTGGCAGAAGAACAGACAAATAGATCAGTGTTACATTGTAGAGAACTTAGAAATTGATCCACATGAATAGTTAATTGATCTTTGACAAAGCAGCAGAAGTAATAAAATGGAACAAAGTCAGGTATTTCAATAAATAGTACCAGAACAACTACACATCAGCACACACACACACACACACACACAATGAGTTTATACATCAACCTTATACCCTTGATGAAAAGTAACTCAAGAAAAAAAAAAAAAAAAAAAAGTAACTCAAGAGAGATCATAGACCTAAATGTAAAACTATAAAACTTCTAGAATTCTAGAAGATAGTATAGGAGAAAGTCTAGATGGTTTTGCATAAGGGGATGACTTCTTTAAATATCTCTCTCTCTCTCTCTCTATATATATATATAGATATATAAATATGTATATATTAATATATTAATATATATTTGTATATCTATATATATATTGTTTGTTTGCTGAAAAGTGTACACTCACCAGAGAGAGACAGAGAGACACAGAGTAAGAAAGTACTCTCCACTGGGACATGGTCATGCTGCAATCCCTTCTCCTCCATTTCTTTAATCAGTCTGGAGTTTGAGCACAAATGCATATGTACCCAGTATGCTTTTTCAAGTTGCCAGCCATGATTCTGACACTCACATGCTTGGCCATTTGTGATCTGGTTCCCTTAACCCCTAGACAATGGGGCAGTCTAATCATAACTTCTTAGAATAGCTACTATGACTTGATCATGGAAAAATTGATTAAATAAATTTTATTAATATTCAAAACTTCTGACTTAACCACAGTAGCACAGACAATAATAGCATGCTGCTCTATAGTGATGGAAGCCACATGGCCAACCACAGGCTTGGATCTTGAAACATGCAGGGCTTAGGTGCCTGCTCAAGTTCCTTACTATCTGGAGGACTAGGGAAGGGAATCACAGTGTAATGAGTCTCACTGGGAATATCTGTATCTCTAACAAGCTGTCTCTCTTTCTCTCACTTGTCCTCTTTTTCTCATGAAAGAATTAAAACAACTCAAACTTCATAAAAAGCTTAAACTCCTCCTCTGCAATAGACAATATCAAGAGAATAAGGCAAGTCATAGACTGGAGAAAATATTTGCAAAAGACATGTCTGATAAAGGACTATTACCCAAAACATACAAAGAGCACTTAAAACTTAATAAGAAAATAAGTGCTCTGATTTAAAAAATTGGGCAAGAGCCCTAAACTGACACCTTATCAAAGAAAAGACACCCACTACAACTAAGCATATGAAAATATGCTAAACATCATATTTCATTAGGAACTATAAATTAAAACAACCATGAGATAGCACCACACAACTGTTAAAGTGGCCAAAATCCAAAACACTGACAACACCAAATGCTGACATGGACACAGTACAACAGGAACTCATTTATTCCTGGTGGGATTACTAAATGGTACAGTGATTTTGGAAGACAGTCTGGCAGTTTCTTACTGAACTAAACATACTTTTACCATATGATCCTGCAATCATATTTATTGGTATTTACTCAAATGAGTTGAAAACTTATGTCCATACAATGAATTACATAAGGATGAGTACAGCAGTTTTATTCATAATTGCAAAAACTTGGAAGCAGCCAAGATGTTTTTAAGATGTTTTTTGTACATGAATGGATAATTAAACTGTGGTACAATGGAATATTATTCATTTCTGAACGAATGAGATTATCAAGTCATGAAAAGACATGGAGGAAACATAAAGACACTTGATTAAGTTAAAGAATTCAATATAAAAAGACTTCGTACTGTGATTCCAACCATATGACATTCTAGAAAAGGCAAAATTATAGAGACAAAAAAATCAGTGGTTGTCAGATGTTAAAGGGGAGGGAAATACTGAGCATGGAGGAAATTTAGGACAGAGAAACTGTCAATCATGATACTATAATGGTAAATACAATATACTCCATTATATTGGGTCAGTGGAAGAGTCTTGACTTATTTTTTCTGTGTTTTTCTATGCCAAAATGCATCATGACTTTTCCAAGGACCCAGTACATTTGTCAAAACTTACAGAATGTACATCAAGTGAAACTTACGTAAACCATAAACATTGGTTGATAATCATGTGTCAATGTAGGTTCATCAGTTGTAGTGAATGTATTCTTGTGGTAAAGAAGGTTGACGGTGCGGAGGCTATGTAGTGTTGAGGGACTATGTGGGAACTCTCAGTACCTTTTGCTCAATTTTGCTGTGAACCTAAGGTGCCCTAAAAAATAAGATCTATCTTTAAAAAGGGAATGCAGTCTTATATTACTATAATAATTTGAATATTATTTTAAATGGCCTTAAGTGCACTTTGAATGTGCAAATTGATTTTAATTCTTGACAGGATATTAATAGTAATACAAAAAAGAGGGCCTAAAAATAATAATGAAAACTCTAAGGAGAAGGGACAAAATATGAAAATATTAGTAAATCAAAATAAGGGATTTATTATTCAAGAAAATGAAAACAAGCCTTATATTACTACCAGAAGCAAAGTCATTTTTTAATATCAATGCTGATAACTATAATAGATAACATTTACTAAAGGTTAAGCATTCTTGCTGAAGTTTTGTTAAGCAATAACTCTTTCAGTCACTCTTTAAAAATCCTGTGAAGTGAGTACTTACATTTTATTTCCATTTTATAGATGAAGATGGTTAATAATTTTTTCTAGTACAAAAACATCCTTACACTCCCGGGGGAAGAAACATACTTGGTGGTAACGTAGTGATTTGCTGCTATGGTTTATTTATTATTTTAGCTTGGACTATTTTATTAAAGCTCCTAAGTGAGATTGATGTGAAAGCATGCATGATATTTCATATATTTACTTATTTCCCATTAATGTGGACTGCCATGAAGTAAAAGAACTAAGAGTTCTATTAGTAGTGGCTTCACAGGATCAGGTAGTAGCAGGGTGGTTAGGGCACCTGGATCCAACATGGCCAATAATGCAGTTCCAGTCCTGCACCGGCAGCTGAGGGACATGCCAGGCACATATGCTAGCATGCCCACAACCCCAGTAGGAGAAGGGATTGCAGTGTAGCCATCCTTGCCCTCTCAGGTGTTTTTTCTCTCTCCCTCTCTCTCTTTCACCCACCCTATAGCAAATTAAAAAAAAAAAGAAAGTTTTTCATGCTACCTCATTGAACACGTTATCGTTTAAGCTTTAGAAATGTTGATACTATATTATCTGATACATAAATATGCATACTTGCTTTGTTCATAATAGAAAGGTGTCTGTTACTGTTATCACCATAAAATATCCTTATTTATTTTGTTTTATCTTTTTTCCTTCGTGCTACCTCACCCCTGATAAACACTGTAATTCTTATTTACTTGTTTTTTGCATTTGCCTTGTATATTTTTTCCATTTTAAAATTTTTTTTAGATTTTTGGAGTTTTCTTTTCTTTTTCTTTTTTTTTTTTTTTTTGAGGGGTTTTTGCTATAGGGCACATATGCTCGCCAGACAGACAAAGACAGAGAGACAGAAAGCGGGAAATCACCACAATCCCTTCTCCATTCTCCTCTCAGGATCTTGGGCAGGCACGCACACGCGCCCAGCGTGAGTTTTAAGCCACCGTGTCCTGGATACGAATCGTGTTCGACTCGTGGGAGTCCAGTGACATAGCCATTATGCTAACTGCTGGTCCCAATTTTTGGAGTTTTCTTGTACATATTAAAAAAAAAGAACTCTATTTTGTGATCCAATCTAAAACTCTACCTTTTTCACAGGAAATGAGATAATCTCATTCATCTTTATTGAAATGATGGAGATGTTTATTCTTGGTTCTGCCATTTTGTTAGTTATGCTTTCATTTCTTATTACATAATTTTTTTTTTTTTTAGTCTGTGGTCTATTTTCTTCTCTTTATCTTCTGTTTATATTCATAGTATTTACAAAGGTTTTTAAGTTATTGCTACTTTTGTACATATTCATGTATAAGTTAACTGAATTTCTTTATGGAAAGTATCAATTTGTTAAAATAAGCAATGATAAAACTTAGTGTTTCTTTTTCTTCCCTACCTTCCTGTTTTAATATGTAATTCATTCAGTATCTCAATTGTAATTCACTTTTGCATTGTTAAATATCAGACTACATATTTGTTGCTTTAAGTTATTTTCTTTGACTCCCAGCAAGCTATGCGTTTATATCAAATCTTCTTTTGCCTTTCTCATTCAAATTTTGTTTAGATACATCTTTTAAAAAATTATCAGAGGGTATATGTACTTGTCATAGAGAGACAGAGACAGAGAAAGAGGGAGAGGGAGAAAGCACCTTCCATGGGACATGGTCACACCCATTCCCTCTCCTCCATTTCTCCCTCTTTACTAGACTCTGGTATGTGTGCACACACATCTCACATGTTTTCCAAGTGAGTCCTGGACTCAAACTGTGTGGTAGGCCATGTAAGATTCAGTTCCCTTAGCCAATTTTCAAGTTTTAGATTAACAGATAAAGGCAATCAATGTATAACTGAAAAAATTAGTTTTTGATTCAGCATATAGCTTCTATTTAACTCTTAGAAAACTGATTTTCAGTCTCTATTGTAGTGGTTTCTATTCCTATTATGAGAATAATATTCTTGGCTCTTGAAGGTTCTTTTCTTTCTTTCTTTCTTTTTTTCTCTTTCTTTCTTTCTTTTTTTTTTTTTTTTTTTTGGTGTCCTGTAGGTTTCGTTCCTTGATATTGATTACTTTATGCCATTATTGAATAAGAAAATGAAGAAAATTGAGGCCAGTCTCAATATTTAACTTTATAAGCTATTTTGTTTTGCCTACGTGCATGCTCAAAAGATTGTTAGTATAGTGGGATATGTCTTGGTGTGGACGATTCCGGGGACATATTCCCCAGTAGTCATTGCTTCCTTCCAAAGTGAAATTTTGAGTCTTCTTTGATTTTAAGAATGTTTCTTGCATTAATAAAATATTTAAATATATATTTTCCCATTTTTTTCTTCTGAATGTCCATTTATGTATCTACTAGATTACTTTTGCCTTCTTCTCCATTTTTTATATTTTCTCTAATCCTGTTGATCCTGCTTTAATTTTATTTTGCAAGTCTTTCTCATTTCTGCTCTTTCTTTTTTTGTATTTATCTCAATATCTTATCTTGGAATTTTATTTTTTCATTTTTAATTTTTGATGGTTTTATTTCTTCTTCTCCTGCTTCTTCTTTCTGAGTTTTGCCAGTCATGTGCCACCAGCATCTACTGTCTCATCATTCCTCCCCAAGATCTTGTCTTTATGTTTTTATGGTTTTCAGTCATAGAATCAATCCCTTTATTGTACCTTTTTGTGAATTTATGGCAACATTTTTTAGGACACATTTTTCAACTCTTCCATGGCAACATCGTTCAATGTGTTTTTTCACAATTGAAAATTGCTATCCCTCTGAAAGTCTCTTCCTATTCTTTTGATATTTTTCTTTTTTTTTACTATATGACGTGTGCACTCGCTAGAACGACAGAGAGAGAGAGAGAGAGAAAGCGAGAAATCACCCCCTAGGGGGGATGGCCACGCTGCAATCCCTTCTCCTCCATTCGCTTCCATTCTCCTCTGGGGATCTTGGGCACTCATGCACACGCGGCCGGCATGAGTTTAAGCCATTGGGTCCAGGACTCGAACCGTGGTCGACTACATGGGAGTTCAGTGATATAGCCATTATGCCATCTGCTGGTCCCTACTATTGATAATTTTTTAAAGAATTATTTTATATATATTTTTTTTCATGAGCCAGTTTTTATTATCTTTTCATTTCTTGCATTTGAAGTACTCTTCAATGACATCCTTGGCCTGAGATTCCATAGTCCTTAACTACTACGTAGCTGCAACCAACCACTTTACAGGGTTTTCTCTCTCTGTCACTTTTACAGAGGTGTACCCATTCTCCTAGTTTCTTGTCATCAACCTTAATCAGGTTGATTTGGTGTCCAGCACAAAGGGACTCCACCAATTTGATACAAGTAGGTTCATCACAGTTGGATGCAAGCACATGTACAGGTGGGCTTGGCACCTTGATAATTAATCTAAAAGTCCAGATGCTTCTACAACATGCTTGAAATTCCATTAACTCTTGTTTTGCAAAATGAGCCTTTGCACCTGTCCTCTAGACAAGGTGGAATCACTCACTAGCCCTGCAACTTACAGGCTTGTCAGACTGTGATTGTTCACTCATAGAAGGAGTGAAGGCGTATCTGGAATTATTTTATTTTTAACTTTATTTTATTTATTTATGCATTTATTTATTCATTTATTTTAATTTGATCAGAGAGGGACAGAAAGTGAGAAAGCAAGCCACTGGGTCTGGGACTCGAAATACAGTTAGCCATGTAGGAGTCCAGCACCCTTAACCACCACACCACCTGCAAGCCCCGTTTTACTGATATTGTTATATTGATACTGTGTCCATTATTTTCTTCAATTACTCACACATAACTCAATTAAGTTTTTTACATGCGTTCCTAGGAAAAAGAGAAGGAAAGAGCCTTCTGAGATATATAAGTGTTCCTTCTTTGCTGCTGCTGAAGAAATAAACTGTTTTTTTGTTTGTTTGATTGTTTTTTTTTTCAAATATCAGTCCTGTAATATTTATGTACCCCTTAATTACTTCCTATGTATTCTTTGGGAGTTTATCCACAACTGAGTCCTCTTTGCACTTGCCATGATTCCTTCCCTTCTTCTTCTTCAGCCATAGCCTAATTTTAGTTCCTGAATTAATTGTTGTAGGAAAATAGATTTTGCACTTCCAAGTGAAACAATCTCTTTCCAAAGGTATATTTTTATGGGTATTGTAAGAGTATCATTGGACTACCACTCTCCACCCATCTTCTTACTTTCTCTTCTGAGACCTCTGGTTGATTTCACTCATTCTGGCATCTTCTACATGTTCTGGAAATTGCAAATCGCCCCACCTTGCAGTTTTTTTTGAAAATAGAATTTGCAGGATATGATATTTTTCTTTTTCATTCTCTTGCAGTTTTCTTGAAAATAGAAATTGCAGGATATTTTTCTTTTTCATTCTCTTGCAGTTTTGATTTGTTCTTTAGAAAGATACAGAAGAAGCTGCTAATTTTTGTTTTCATCTTTAGACTTGATTCTGTCCTTGTATTCAGTAGTGGCAATCATATGTATAATACAGTGTATGTATAATTTATAAGAAGTCTATAAAACCTCAAAGATGCTTTTTATTTTCTATTTCTCATCCTGAATAAAAGCAGATGTTTGTCTTTAACAGTTAAGGCTCACCAAAATATTCTCTGGTTTTAAAAAAAAAAGAATTCATTGCTTCCCTTTAGTACAGCAAACGTGACTTTCTTTTACTAACCCTTCTCCTCTTTTCTGCTGCAATTTATGTAAGAGCTGGCTACAGCTGACCTTAATAATGTCTTCCTTTATACCTAATCTTTTTAATGCCTGTAATTTAATTATCAACTATTTCTTCTTTGGGCTAGAAAGTTATTGTGATCATCACCCTCTTTTTTAGTGAGAGAGCACTCTTATAGGATCGTTGGACTCAAGCCTTACTATGAGACAGTTAGCAATTTCCTCACTGTTGTGTCCCCAGGGCCTAAGAGGCTGGACCACCAGAAGCGTTCATAATATGTGTTCAGTAGACGGAGGAACAATATTCCCTCACTAACCAGTATCTGGCACCACTGTACAGTACTTGTTTAAAGACATGACAGGGTTATGCTTCAGCGAAATTCAACATGAGAGTTTGTTTTTAATAAAGAAAAACTCAAGGCGGGTCAGTATTTAAAATAAAGCTTCTGTTTTATTAATTTGTTTTTGACTGTTTGCCTTGTTATGCGTAACACACTGCAACACTGAGAGAGATACACATAGGTAAAGGAATATAAAAGGGAGAAAACGCTATGGTAAAGGTAACAGAAATGTGTTCACTCAGCCTGGGAATATAAATTTAAATCCTAGTCTTTTAGTAGGAGAACTGGAATTCCTTTTCATTTTTTATCATCCTATTCTTGTCTCTGACGGGCCAGGTGGCTGGGGAGGTAAACCGGAGTGAGGAACTGGAAGCTTGTTTTGCTGTGCTCTAAATGTCATCCATTCTCTTTGCCTGGCATTAAGGTATCTTACTTTGCATATTTTTTCCTTCCCATTTTATAACCATAAAGTGAGACTTTATATTGCCATGACAGCTTCATAATCACATAGAGGAGAAAAACAGTAAAAAATCTCAAAGGCGAACTACCTTAGTAAGGAAAGGATGAGGACTAGCCTAATCAGAGGTGAGAGAAAAAAAAAAAAAACAGATTTAATTAATTCTTAGTAACCACTCCTTGTCCAAGGCACACTGACATTTACAGAAGGGGTGGCTTACCTCCGGCATATAGACGCCACTCAAGTCTTAGGTGAATGAACTGAGGGCTTCATAACCATTTCCTTTCTCTGGTCTCTGAAAGAATAGCAGGTGGTAAATTTGCATGGCGCATTGCTGGACATCTGGAGACAGTAACACAGGCCTTTAAAGCTGAGGTATTAGAAGAGTTTAAAGTCTGTTGTTCCCTTAATGAGGAGGTGTTTCCCTCATTTGGATCATTAGGTAGATGTGAAACCAAATATTTTCATTAGCAGATATACTCAACAAGAAAGAATCTAGCAAGTTGAGAATACCCAGACCATCAATTAATACTTTAGGGCTAACTTTTTTCTCATCTGAATGGATATGAACAGATAAGAGACTTTTCATCACTACTTGGATCTGGCTTACTGCATGGGAAGTGTTTTTTCCACATTGCATTTACAGTGGAGAGTACACTTAATATGAGTTCATCTGTTACATAAGATATACTTATGTAAAATAAAATGTCTAATTTACTTATTTGAGAGACTAAGATCCTTTAGGCTTTTTTAAAAAAACTGTCGCTTCACTAACTCAAGAAAACCACAAACAAGCAAATAAAACCAGAACCTC
>NW_006159990.1:1894475-1895209 GCF_000334495.1 Tupaia belangeri chinensis | reverse complement strand
CTGTTTTTTTAGGATATTTTTTCTAGACCTTTTTTTTTTTTTTTTTAGTCATATTTTTTTCACATAATCTACTTGCTCCTTGCCTACCCCCAGCTACCATGTGAGGATTATAAAACAAAATTATGGCTCATGGAAATCAGTCGATGTCGTCCCAATTATATATTCACTCCCTGGGTCTTGGGAATGTGAGAGGCTCTAAATACAGAATTTGCATGCGAGTCTTTGTAGTTCGCATCTGTCCGGGATTGATTCTCAGTCTAACAGAGCAAACAAAACCCACGATGGGAAACTGGGGCCAACCCTAGGAAATCAGGGAAACCTAAGAGGCTCTGAAATGAAGAGACTGAAAAACATTTTGATTAAACGTGCTCAGTCGTACCCTGGTTCGTAGGATGTTGAGAAAGAGGTGGAAACGAACCAGGGCTGAGGATAATGGACTGTCGCCGTGCCCTTCACACTTACGAGCTTCCTCCATCACTGAGAACACTGTCCTAGGCAATATGGACACACTGTTTCTTTTGATTTTTTACCTCGTTAGCTGGTCAGCCAGGGCGGCAAACAAACGGCCACCCGCCACCCCTGCCCAGTGCGATGGTTGCCGGCACCGTGCTCCCTGCCGGCGCCTTCTGGCCGGACAATCGGTGCCAAAGAGCGCCCGGGGAAGCCAACAGCAATGGGGGACTACGCGGATGTCATGGATGCACAAGCATGATCTTAATCCGACCAGAAAAGGG
>NW_006159990.1:1894099-1894392 GCF_000334495.1 Tupaia belangeri chinensis | reverse complement strand
GCGGGGCGCGCACCCGCGGCCGCCTCTAGGGCTCAGCGCTCAGACCCGCACTCTGAAACCGCGGCTGCTAGTGAGCTTGGGTAACCCCTAGCCTGAGCCACGAAAGGAAGAGCCCAAGGAAAGGGCGCGAAAGGGGGGAATGGAGGGTAGGGTAGGTGGGGGGCGGGGGAAATACCCTTCGCCTCATCTTCAGTTTCTCCTCCCAGAGCTCATCTGGTGGGAACCTTTGCCGGGCTCGCGCGCGCTCCCTCCCCCGCTCCCAACTCTGGGTGATCATCTCCCCCTTTCCCCTC
>NW_006159990.1:1892487-1893999 GCF_000334495.1 Tupaia belangeri chinensis | reverse complement strand
CGCCCCCGACCCAGGTCCGCCACCAGGACCGCCCCCGCCACAGCCACCCGGCCCTGCTTGCAGCCTGCGCCGCGCAGCCCTCGCGCGCGCCGTGGATGGCGCTTTTCCCCCCAAGACCGGTGAGTAGCCAGGACAGCGCAGGGGGTCGGGCGCCAAGAGAACATCTTTATTATTATTATTATTTTTTATTATTTGGGAGGAGACCGAAACCACCTGCTGTGATTCCCTAACCACCGGGCAGAGGGTCTCAGGAGGGTCCTGTTCGGTGGTTCTCAAGGGGATGTTTGATTCAACTCCATCTGCTGGCAACCTGGACCCCTTTCTCTTTCTCTCTCTCTCTCTCTCTCTCTCTCTCTCTCGGGGACAGATGCCTGCAGCTCAAGGTCCCATCTTACCTTCCAGCCCCAGGCGCCCACACTAACAGCATCAGTAAATGACCCCGACCCTCTTGCCACCCCAGACAGGACCATATCTCCCTTACCGTTCCCTAGTCTCCCCCTTCCGTCAACGAGCAAACGCCCCCATCTGCCACCCTCACCCGGTCTCTCGCTGACAAAGCCTTCTTCCCAAAGTCCGCCCTAATCTACCTTTCCTCCTTTCCCAAAGCCTGGCTGGGGAGCCCCACCGTCCCGCCTTATTCCTTCCCAGAGTGTTTGGTCTTCTCAGTGGATTCTGACCTCATTCCCTTGACACGATGGTTCCTTTCCAGCTTTTCTGACAGTCGCCTCAGGAAATTGACACAGACACAGTGTAATCCTGGCTTCTGTACAGTTACTTTGTTTCTCAGCACCTGGGCTGTTTAGGGTATGATCAAGCATGTAGAATCAAAGAAATGCAAACCGTTTGCGACTAAACTTTTTGTTATTGTTGCTTTAAAGCACACTACTATTTGCACTGCTTAGATTCATTATGTTCTATTCATTCGGAGGCATCTCAATTGAGTACAGGGAACGCCCCTGTGTTACCTGTTTCTCCGAAATCCGTGTAGTTCAGATTGAGAACCGAACACCTGACTGCGTGGTGAGTCTCCTTAAGCAACAACGCGATCAAAGCTCAACAACTCTTGAGGATAAGAAGCTTTTGCTTGGAGGAGAAGAGAGTAGCAGCAAACTTAACCCTTTAACATTTTTGAAATTGCAATAGCAAAAGCCTTTCTTTTACTTAAGGTATAGTGGCTAAGGGAGGGATGTATATAAAAAGATAAGAAAAGGAAGCTCCTGCACTCTCTGGGTGCTTCTGTGTGTAGTATCTTAGCATGCAGACACAATTTCTGTGAAAGTTTTCTTAGGGCAGCAGCCCTTTCTTCTGCAACCATGTTTCCCTTTTAGTATTTCTAGTTGGTTGGAGAGAAAATAGGGAGTTGTGTTCAGTGAATGAATATGAGCAAGGGGGATGGGGAACTGAATGAGCATGTGAAAGATCATTTAAATGCTAAACTTTGTACTGCCAATTCTCTGTGAATCGAAACTTAAAAACAAAACAGACCTACACGATTTATGACTATATTTTATG
>NW_006159990.1:1886819-1892433 GCF_000334495.1 Tupaia belangeri chinensis | reverse complement strand
CGATTTATGACTATATTTTATGAAGAAGTAATGAAAAGATTAATTTCAACATGGCATTTTACCCTAGAGAGCCTTGGTTATAAGGTTTGCATTCTCAGCAGTACAGATAAGGATATTCAGAAATAAATATTAGAAACTTTAGAAGGTGCTCCATTTATGGAGTAGAGTGAATATAAACTTTGGGGTATTATCATGATGCTTATAATTAATTTCAAAGGAATGAAAATTAAATTCTTGCTCTTGCAAGAGAGCAGACGCATGTTTTCTCACCTTTAAGGAGTAAGCATCTGCCTATAGGAGCAATGGAAAAGGAGAACTGAGCAAATATCTAGGGAATTTGTTTAGTGAGGATTGCCTTAAAATCATGCTTTCCTAATATCATAATTCTGTTTTATTTTGTTTATATTGATGCTTTTATTTGCCTTTTCTGGTGTACACATTAGGCAGAAATGCACTGAGAAAGTCACAGACAAGGGGTGGTTTGAAATAAGTGTGGACAGCTGCATCGAAAGTCAGAGGGGCTATGAATAATTACTTTATTGTTGGCTTTTAAATTTGGAGATTTTAGATGCTTAAATTTATTACTTAACCAGAAAGAATATTCAAAACTATGTATTTAAACTGTAACTTACTATAAATTTTCACATGTGGCTATGCCACTAGGTAAGTTGAGAGCTGATTCAGAAGATCATTTAATCTTTTCTCTAAATATGTTTACCCTGTGGGCATTAATAGAATGATTATCATTTACAGTATGTCCAAGAGTGAATCTGTATTGGAAATGATACATTCTAAGTGAATAAAAGGGAAAGTAAGAAATAATGCTGTATTTGATCAGTTATTATCCATAATTGTATTAATAATACAAAATTATACAAAGAACACAATAATTCAAGTGCAGTGTTTTCTAATTAACAACAAAGTATTAAAATACTTTCAACATTATCTATGAAAATGCTAATAATTAATCTACCATGAGTTATGGCAGGAATCTCTGTTAAGAATCCTTGGGGAGCTAGAATTCAAGAAAATCTGCCTGATTTATTGTCATTGTCATTAGAAAAGCTATACACAATAGTTAAATCCAACACATGGGAGAACGAGACATGCCAGTATTGGAATGGCATATCTTTGAGTACTCATGAGTCATGTCCTGTAGTGTTCACAATTACATGCCACCTAAAGGATGGGTCTGAATTCAATGTTTGCAATGTTAAAGAGAAACTTAAAATTGTGAAGATGACATAGATCTTTCCTTCAACAAGTTGCCATTAGTTGAATGTGCCGTCTAGAATCTTTTCTTTTTTCTTTTTTGTCCTACATGTGGTAGAAAGGGAGACAGGTTGAGGCAGGTAAAGCAGGAAGAAGCGAGCAATAGACGTAAAGGATAATACCCAAGGATACTTGCTTAAAATCTTTAATCAGGTAAAAATTTTAATCAAGTAAAGAACTGTGTTCAAGTTCTATTATTTTGGTATTTGGGATCACAACTGTTTTCCATCTTGATTTTTAAGAAATGCCTCCTTAATGGTAGCAGTAAAAATACAGCCTATTCTTATAAAACGATGTCATAGATTTTATTCAGTAAACGCTGAGGCTCATAGGCAAATTATTTTATGTAATTGAATTAACTGTGAGCTAAATACAATTCTAGACAAATTTAAAAACAAAACCTTGAAAGAGGGAAGTACACATACTGACACACACCTAAAATTGCATTATTAGGTTAAGAACCCAGAAATTTAGTGTCTTATGAAGGCAAAATGACTGAGTAAAGGAACAACCACATAAATATTTTCATAGTTGAGTATAGATTTCTCATATTTTCCTCTTTATATTGGCAGACATATTATTCTTTTTAATAGGTATCTACATTTTTTTTACAAATTTGTGAGAGTCTCTCTATTATAAAATACAAATTTTATGAATCTAAGTAATTCCCAAATTGCACTTGTAAGTACCAAATTATTACATGAATGGTGATAATGGTTTGCTTTCTATCTTTATTCTGTAAAGACAGAAATATTTAGCAAAAATGGATTCTTAAAGAGCAAATACACAAAATGAATATTTCAAAGCTAGCACAATAATTCAACCAAGTTTTATTACAGTGTTATCAAGTGATAGACTCATAATTCAACTCTAATGTACAGTTAAAATTCCCACAGAAGGAAACATTTAATTCTGTCATTTTACACGTGACTATGTGAAATACATTTTTGTTCATTTAGCTACAAACACAATACTTAGCATTTTTAATGCAAGGGATCATGAAATTTAGATATGAATGAGAGAATACAGAGAATTCCATCTCCATCATTTCATTAATGACTTACAAAGTTCCAAAGTAATTCATGAAAGCAGAATCAGAATCCAAGTCTCTTGGATTCTATGCTATAAAGACCAATTTTCCCTCTTTTTTTAATTTTAGGAAAAGGAAATAAGGGAGAAATAAGTTTTGATATTAAAGAAAACTTACAATGAAATGAAGTGAAAGGTCTTTGATTTTTAAGGGACCATCTCAACGCCTAGTCCTGTAACCTTCAGAGATGCATGTGCCCCATCTTTTTGTCCATGCTCTCTTGCATTCAGTTTGAAGCTCAGGAAATATTTTAAAAATTAAACTGTACCTGGTCTGCCTAAACATCCTTTAGTACTTTTGCCCAGTGTGCATTATAAATCCTTTACTCATACCACGTTATGTTAACTTCAGGCAGTAGTATGAACACACACAATTTTAACTAATATAAACAGTTGACCGAAACATTCCGAAAAATAAGATGGCTGGTTTCTATAGGCAAAATAGTGCAAATGAACTTAGTTTCTTGCATAGTATTATTTCTGTGTTGACTTAATCTTCATGTCACCCCAGAGAAAGTTATACCCACATGTGTTTATTTATTTTTGTCTTTACTTTTATCTCCATGGACTGTGAAAAGTTCATGTGATCAGGGAAGATAAATGTGTTTCACAAAGTTCCAAGTCCACAGCTGAAAACCCGAGCAGTTTTAGCTTTCTCTTCACTGATATCCAGAGGGATCAATGAAAAAGAATGACTAAATCAATGGGGAACCATCTTCATTACTGGGTAAAAAATAAACTTTCAAATGTATTCTCTGTGATGGTTGCTCATCAGTGTCATCTCATCTAGAAAGAATAACATAGGAGTGGACATCAATATCTCAATTACATTATCTGGAACAACAATATATTATCTAAGAATGCCTGGGTTTGCAGAAGTTGTAATTTGTGATCTTAGGATGCTGGGTGGCTGATTTAAAAGCAGAGAAGGAAATGTCTTGAGAATAGGCCTTCTGTCAACCCATTAAGATGCAGATTTGGCTGAAGGGAGAGCTACTTCTCTAAGACTCCAATGGCCTAATTTCTATTCTAAGAAATTAGGCCTTGATTTACTGAGGTCCTACTACTCCAGAAGAACTCAATGATGACTATAGACACACAAACGGATATGATACAGCCTCTGACCTCAGACAGCTTGCAGTTTAACTAGAAAGGAACCAAGACACACCAGCTGCCCTTAACCTAGGGCATCCACCACTTTACTGAACAAGAGTGTTCAGAGCGATATTCAAAAATACCAGAACTAAGTATAAAAATGCTTCATTTAAAATGGACAAAGGTATCTTATAGCTAAGGTGTGGCATGAAAATAATCTATTCCACATATGTTTCTGCATATGTTATGTTTCCATTGCTTTCTATATTAATTTCGGCAAAGTTTTCCTTTTTTTTTTTTGACAATTCAGAAACGAATTAGTATGATCTGATATAGATGGTCCTAGCCTAGTGAACTCAATGGTTAATGCAATCATTCAGGTCACAGGATAAGCGAATGTAACTAATTATACACTTTAAACATAGGTTTGAAATGTCATGCTTGTTGCTCTTTTTTTTTTTCCCTAGATGGTACATGTGGTCACGAGAGAGAGAGAGAGAGAGAGAGAGAGAGAGAGAGGAGAAGGCACACCTATGGGAATTGAATTGAATGGTTAATTCAGCTTCTCAGGTCACAGGATAAGGGAATGTAACTAATTTTATACTTTTCACATAGGTAACATGGCGGTCCCCTTTCCTCCATCTCTTCTTCCCTTCCAGATTTTGGATGCACACACACACACACACACACACACACTCACACGCCTAGTTTCCAAGCTGCCAGGTCTGGGACTCGAACTTCATAGATGACCTTGCAGGATTTGGCTGCCTTATCCACAAGGCCACAGAGTCTGCCCAAGCTTATCTTTTATAAACTTAAATCTTCAAGGAACATTTGTTGAGAAATATACAGAAAAGTGTTGAGTGTGGTAGCCATGAACAACACATTACTCAATAATTTAATTTTTACAAACTACTATAAGAAACTAGGTTTAAACTTAATTAGCTCATTCAAAATCTCTGTATCTCTCTCTCTCCCATTTTAGAGAGTGAATTTTGCTGTAGGGTGCATGCACTTGCTGCAGAGACAGAGAGACAGAAAGCGAGAAATCACCCCTCATATGAGATAGCCATGCTGCAATCCCTTCTCTTCTATTCTCCTCTCAGGATTTTGGGCACACCTGCGCATGCACTGGGCTTGAGTTTTACACTGCTGGGTCTGGGACTCGAACTGTGATGGACTACTTGAGAGTCCAGCAAATGTAATCATTTCACTATCCGCTGGTCCTAAAAATTTCTATCTTATTTCCTTTAATCATAAACACTTATACATAGATATGACTGAATGAGAGAAACGGAAGATGATATATAGTTGGGATGGTAAATTATACATTCAAAGTAGTCTGAGAAGAAGCACAAAGGATTATTTCAATAATTAATATTATATGTCATATAACATAGGACATGGACTGAGCAACTATTTTTATAATCATAAAAATATGAAATATTTATATTATTACAATAATAATGTCTTAAAACAGCTTCAGGCAGCCTCTTGTAGTATGTTACAGGAATAGCTTATATACATACACTTTAAGAGTGTGGTTCATCAGCTAACTCCATGGCCTGGTGGTTAAGGTGGCCAGATCCCACATAGGCAACTGTGTGGTTCAAGTCCAGAACCCATTGACTTGAGAAATACACCGTGTGTGTGTGTGTGTGTGTGTGTGTGTGTGTGTGTGTGTGTCTAAAATCCTCTAAGAAGAAAGAGATATAAGAGAGAGGATTGTGGGTTGACCATTCCCATGCTCGCTCCTCTCCTTTTTTCTCTGTCTCTCTGCTGAGTGCAGGCACCGACTAACCAGAAAAGTTGGTTCATCTATTTTCCCTTTTGACTTACAATTAGAAAAAAAAAAAAAAAAAGAGAGAGAGAGAGGGGATGGATTTGAATTTTAAGTGTGAATTCGAAGGGGGAAAATATAACTCCTAATTTGTTGACTTTGTTTTATTAATTCTTTACTATTATATGTTTTCACTACATTCTTTATGTTTACAAAGTGACTGAGTTCAATGAAATGATATAATTATATTGCATTAGGGAAAAACAGGGAGATCTTTGATCTGAGATGAGCTATAAGACATCGTGCTGTTAGTGATAATGATGCTTCACTGCCCTGACCTGTGGTAAGACAGCTGAGCTGTTCCATAGCCAATTCCTG
>NW_006159990.1:1819311-1886788 GCF_000334495.1 Tupaia belangeri chinensis | reverse complement strand
CTGACTTTCAAGAACCTTCAAGGATCTGAGATTATTTTGCCCACTAAGTATGAATAATTGATTTTAGTCCTTGATTTGAAGGGATTGTATGGAAGTAGTGGATCCAACACGTCCTGTTTGTCCATGCCAATAGCTGAATAACATTTGTTTGCTCTTTCTGAATGGCTAAGCAATGCTTCACAGAAATGGGAATGAGAAAGACATAGAGAGGGGTTGACAGGTATTTTTCATAGGAACACAGAAGCTGGGGCCATCCTAGACTATTTCCAATGGATTTATTTTTATGGTTCAGGGGAATATAGATCAAATCTTGGTCAGAGCTGCCTGGTGAGAGATGACAGATCTAACAGAGAGTTAAATTTAAAACTTTGCCACAGTTTGATAGAACCACCTATTCAAGGAAAGCTGAAATGACAATGGAGTCAGGAGAGCTACTAACTTAAATACACCATTTTCATTTGATCCATATGATGCTTTCTCACCTTTTAAGTCTGAGTTGACCCACAACAAAAAATAACATGCCAGAGAGAAGACAGACACAAGGCCTCCATGGACCAAGCATTAAGTTTTGTTAAGAGCTCAGTAACAGACTAATAGCTACTTTTCAAAAACGATGTGTCTGGTGGGGGTGTATGCTGCTTGTTAAGAGGTTACCAATGTAAAACCTGAAAGGACACCTATGAGTGGAGTCTGGTTACCTTTTCTAGAGATTCCACTCAGCAGAATTATCAGTCACAGAGACTTGAAGCTCACAGGTTAATTAGGAATGTGGGGGCCCAAAGGTAGACAGTGCGCCATAGCTTGCCAGACAGTTTCCAACACAGTGTGCTGCTTTGTTCTTCACAAAAGACAGTGACTTTGTAAACTAGCTTACAATAATGGTCCAAGTAGAATTTCCAAATGAGGCATCTACTATTTCCAAGTCTTTAATACCAAGTATTTCAATACGATGCTACTCATCCTTTTACTTAACTGAGGATGAACAGACATCAGTATTTCTTTAATTACAAGAGGGATTAAAGGTTGTGAATCTGCTCTTACAGTCCTAAGAAACTTTATTTGACCAACTTTATTGAACAAGCTCTGAATTTGTTAGGACTTGTCAGCCACTTCAGTTCATAGAAATGTGATAACACCACAGACAAGGCCAATGAAATGAAAGCTTCTGACTTGCTCATTAATAGGACTTTATCTATATCATTAAATCTTTGTACAATAGAGAATAGACACATTTATCCTGATCCACCTGCTACTGCTGGCAAATGGTAGAGGAGTTTAGGTACCCTTGAGGGTAATCCGTGGTAGAGAGCTTACTACAAATGTATACTGGTGAAGGGTCAGTAGGTGGCCTGGTGATTAAGGCACTGGACTCCGTCATAGTTGATATGGTTGTAGTGTGGACCTGGTAGCTTGAAATTACACTAGGTGAATGTGTGTGCATGCCCAAAATCCTGAGAGGAGAATGGAGGTGGAGGGATTATGGCATGGCCATGCCCCCTGGGGGTGATTTCTTACTTGCCCTTTCTCTGTCTCTGTCTCTCTCCTGCAAGTGCATGTGATCTATGGCAAAAACCTTTAAAAAATGTATATTGATGGCCATGTCACATGAGTATGACTTGATCTTTGTTCTCAGGAGCCAGTAACATAGAAACAGTAATATAGATGGCAGTAGAGCAGTCCCGGCAGCATACCTAGAGTTGAAACTGTGCAATGTATTTAGTTACATGAACAGCTGGAACTATAGTATCAGCTACTGGATTCAGTGGAGATAATCCATTCTTAGCCTCAAGTTCTCATTAGCCATTTTCACTGACCATATAAAGCTGTTGTTCTAAGATATTGCATTTCTTAGTACCTATGTTTTCTTCAAGCCCATAATCAAGTCCATAATCAAGTTCTTTCTCCTCCTGGGATTTTAAACTGTTTCTGGCCACTTCAGTTCATAGAAATGTGATAACACCACAGACAAGGCCAATGAAATGAAAGCTTCTGACTTGCTCATTAATAGGACTTTATCTATATCATTAAATCTTTGTACAATAGAGAATAGACACATTTATCCTGATCCACCTGCTACTGCTGGCAAATGGTAGAGGAGTTTAGGTACCCTTGAGGGTAATCCGTGGTAGAGAGCTTACTACAAATGTATACTGGTGAAGGGTCAGTAGGTGGCCTGGTGATTAAGGCACTGGACTCCGTCATAGTTGATATGGTTGTAGTGTGGACCTGCCTGAGAGGAGAATGGAGGTGGAGGGATTATGGCATGGCCATGCCCCCTGGGGGTGATTTCTTACTTGCCCTTTCTCTGTCTCTGTCTCTCTCCTGCAAGTGCATGTGATCTATGGCAAAAACCTTTAAAAAATGTATATTGATGGCCATGTCACATGAGTATGACTTGATCTTTGTTCTCAGGAGCCAGTAACATAGAAACAGTAATATAGATGGCAGTAGAGCAGTCCCGGCAGCATACCTAGAGTTGAAACTGTGCAATGTATTTAGTTACATGAACAGCTGGAACTATAGTATCAGCTACTGGATTCAGTGGAGATAATCCATTCTTAGCCTCAAGTTCTCATTAGCCATTTTCACTGACCATATAAAGCTGTTGTTCTAAGATATTGCATTTCTTAGTACCTATGTTTTCTTCAAGCCCATAATCAAGTCCATAATCAAGTTCTTTCTCCTCCTGGGATTTTAAACTGTTTCTGTTGAACCATCTGGAAAGAAATAGTGAGGAAGACTGGAAAGTGATTTACATGTCCCATTAGCAGTTCCCTACATGAGGCCTTTTCCGATTTTGATAGTCTTCTTAAGCATTTAATGAATGATGAAGTAGAAGCATAAAACACATTAATTCCTACTATATAATCAGAGATAAAGATGATAGTAAATTGACTTACCCAACGATCTCTGTTCACAAGATCCTGCTAGCATACCTTCCTTACTGTGAACCCTGTTTAAGCCCCACTAGCTAGATTGAGGGTATTTTTGTTTTTTTTTATTTTATATTTTTTGAGAGTTTTTTGCTATAGGGCATGTGTGCTAGCCAGAAAGACAGAGAGACACAGAGAGACAGAAAGCAAGAAATCACCCCCCCAGGGAGGATGGCCACACCACAATCCCTTCTCCTCCATTCTCATCTCAGGATCTTGGGCATGCACACATACACAGCTGGCATGAGTTTAAGCCACCGGGTCCAGGACTGGAACCATGGTTGACTAATGGGAGTCCAGCGACATAGCCATTATGCCAACTGCTGGTCCCAGACAGTATTTTTATTTTTTATAAATCCAGATAAAAAGGTAACTTGAGTATTCATGTTCAATGAATCATAAAGGTTTGATTTTCTTACCACCCCAAAATTTCTCAGCATAGTCAGATAGGTGCATATGTCCTTCAGTACTCACTGGGGATAGGGATACCTTGACCTCTAGTCATTTTTCTTGTTGTTGTCTTTAGTCATGGTAGGGGGCAGAGAGAACAGAGAAGGAGAGAATCTTCATGTACACTTATAATTTCATGTGGAATGGCAGAGGCTCACGACATAACCAACTTCAAATATTTTTTGCTTACCCAATAATAGTCTATATGCATGTGTGCTAGCCAGAAAGACAGAGAGACACAGAGAGACAGAAAGCAAGAAATCACCCCCCCAGGGAGGATGGCCACACCACAATCCCTTCTCCTCCATTCTCATCTCAGGATCTTGGGCATGCACACATACACAGCTGGCATGAGTTTAAGCCACCGGGTCCAGGACTGGAACCATGGTTGACTAATGGGAGTCCAGCGACATAGCCATTATGCCAACTGCTGGTCCCAGACAGTATTTTTATTTTTTATAAATCCAGATAAAAAGGTAACTTGAGTATTCATGTTCAATGAATCATAAAGGTTTGATTTTCTTACCACCCCAAAATTTCTCAGCATAGTCAGATAGGTGCATATGTCCTTCAGTACTCACTGGGGATAGGGATACCTTGACCTCTAGTCATTTTTCTTGTTGTTGTCTTTAGTCATGGTAGGGGGCAGAGAGAACAGAGAAGGAGAGAATCTTCATGTACACTTATAATTTCATGTGGAATGGCAGAGGCTCACGACATAACCAACTTCAAATATTTTTTGCTTACCCAATAATAGTCTATATTGAGAGTAAGACTCTTATGGTTGACATTATGTACTTAATCCTTGGGAATTTCTTCCCTCAGAAACCACAGCCACATTACTGTTTGGCTGCAGTGTAAGGTTTGTGACCTCAGCTTGGCTCACACAATAGTGATTTCTTTTTTCTTTTGTTGTGAGGAAGTCGACTTATCTGTGGCATTAGATGCTCATTTCCTGGAGAGTGCATCTTAAATTCTCCCTGATTTCAGCATCAGGAATGGTCAATATTCTGCATAATTCTGGTGTCCTAGAGAATTGATCTCGCTTTTCTTTAGATCTCTTTCTCATTCTCCAGTAGATGAATGTCATCAGAATTGTATATTCAACTCAGGGCAGTATAAGCCCAAGTCAATGCCTCCTCCATAGTTTCCCACAGGGTTGTTCTGGCTCAGGAAAATCTACCTACAAGAACTAATTCTCCATTATAGTAAGAAGGACCCATTGCAAAAACCTTGAGAAATTTCACTGTCACTTAAAAGATAGATATAAGGATTACATGATAGGATGGAGAAGAGATTTCCTGAAAGGCAGTCTGCTGCTTACTCTTATAGCTGAACAAGCCGTATGTTCCAGTCTTCCTCACTTCCCATGCAAACTAGCCAAGATTCTAATTATTCACCTGGTTTCTAGTTATGGAGTTTCCCCTTTTACACTTGCTATATGCTCTCATCTCTGTAGTTATTTTCTTAAAAATGGTGGTACCTTCTGCCTACTGAGAATGAATGGTAGTACTAGTTACAATGCCACAGATCCAAACCTGGTCTCCAGATTAGCAAGGAAGTCCTTCCACTTAAAGAATTAGCAATGGCTAGAATAGAGTTCTGGCATGTATATTTCATCTATTTCTTCTTAATCCAAAATTACTTCTTTTTTTTTTTTTTTTTTTTTTGAGAAGTCTTCATTATAGGGCGTGTGCACTCACCAGAAAGACAGAGAGACACAGAGACATAAAGCAAGAAATCACTCCCCAGGGGGGATGGCCAAGCCACAGTCCCTTCTTCATCCTCCACTTGGGATCTTGAGCATGCATGCACATATGCCCAGTGTGAGTTTAAGCCACCGGGTCCGGTACTTGAACCGCAATTGATCACATGGGAGTCCAGTGATATAGCCATTACGCCAACTGCTGGTCCCTGTAATTACCTCTTTTATTTCTCCTCTTCAACAAGAAAAAATATAGAGTATTATTTATGCCAAGTTGGCATGCAATTTCGTCAACATATCTGCTTCCAGTTCCTATAGGCTTTCCTCAAGTCCTAATTAACTTACAAGACTCTCATGTTTTCTTATCCAGAAAGAAAGCCATGTCTCTGTCAGTATCCCATGCTCTTCACCAACACTATAAAAATCAATGAAAATTTAGGGATAGTTCCTTGTTTGTAAGCTCTCATGAAAGCCTGCCCGAGTTTTGTGGGTGCTGGTAGAAGACAGAGCCCTAGGTAGAGATGAAGGATAATATATTATTTGCAGCAAAAGCAAGTGTAAAAGTATCACCATTTTTATACTGGTTGCCTGAGCCTCGGTTTTCACAAGGCAACATGTAACAGACCAGACGATATATGTTACCAGAAAGGGACCCTGAATTTAAGGAAAGTAGATATTTCACAATGGATGGTTAAGTATGCCCCACTTTTCTCTAGAAGGAGATGCTATTTCAACCTTCAAGGCTGTTTGTTTTACAAACTTCTTTTTAAAATAGTTTGGACAAAAGTAGTCAGTGATTCTTCCAAAATATGTGCAGAAATGTGACATACCCAGGGGAAATTGCCTCTGACTGTGACAAAAGACTTCAATAAGCACTTGTTTGGGTAGGCTCCTTATCTATATGATACATGTTCATCCTTTCTACTTCCTAATGACAGAGCACTTTAAACATGAAATACCCGAGATGGATGGATCTCTCACTAAGATAGAAACCAAAAAGGTTGATTTTAGAGAAAGTATACTGTACTTAAAGTGCAAAGTGTTAGACTCTTAATGGTTACTTCTGATTTTATAGATTATAGCTTAAGGAAGATTAAGGAATTGAGAATTTATATGTCAGAAAATAATGTTTTTTACCTAAACCACAGCATATAAGAAATGTATATTTTGGATAATTATGATGAATTGGAGATAAAAATCATTAAGCAAAATATGTGACATAGACACATTTCCCCATGTCCTTACTGTTTTTCCAATACTTTACAGTTTGAAAGGTGCCTACATTTTCCAAATAATCAAAGGAATAAGGAAATGCTGTTTTACTTTGCTTATTTTAGAATGCTGCTTTAGGACTGAGCATAGCTGCCATCGTCCTAATAGGCATCGCCTGTACTCCAGGCTGACAGATGCCATTTCTCTGTGTTAGCACAACGCTCGGGCTTCTCTGTACTGTATTATGACTTTACAACATTGCACTTTGTATTTATATGTGTTTTTTCCCACTGGACTACTCTGACAGTAAACCTGGTTGCTTGTTAAGTTTCATTCTCCTAGTACCTAGCTTCCTAACTAAAGCATAGCAAGTATTCAATAAATATTTGTAGATGGGGGCTGGACAGCAGGACAGTGGTACAGTGCAACACTCTGGCTGACCCACATGGTGTGGTTTCAGATTCATGTCTAGAAACCTGCCTGAGTGTGCTGGACACATGTATGCTCATGATTCCGATGGGGACTGGCTAAAGCCGGTGGAATTGCAGCACTGGGAGTCTGTTGGGAGTATTCTCTCTCTTCCCCCGTATTTCTTAGTCAGTCAATGAAGAAGGAGGGAACCTTTAAAAAAGTGTATTTGTAAAGATGAACTCTGATTAACAATGTCTGTTAACACTGAACTTACTTTCAGATATTGTACAAAATTATATCCCATCAGAAATAACTGAATGGAAGATGTGTAGAATATTTGAGCTGAAGTCATTGTTAAGAGTTTTCTTTTTGGAGAGGTTTTGACTATAGGGCTCGTGCGCTCGCAAGAAAGACAGAGGGAGACAGAGACAGAAAAAGAGAAATCTAGGGGGGATGGCCATGCCACAATCCCTTCTTCTCCATTCTTCTCTCGAGATCCTAGGAGCACGCCCACACACGCCTGGTCTGAGTTTAGGCCACTGGGTCCAGGATTTGAACCGCAGTCAACTACATGGGAGTCCAGCAACATAGCCATTATGCATCTGCTGGTCCCAATCTGTAAGAGTTTTTAATGAGCATTGATTTTTTTTTTATGATTGATACTCATTCCTAGTTTTGTCACATCCTAAAACATCTAAAATTATTCTGTATTTATAGCAAAAACTTTAAGATTATATAGCTTACATACTTTTCGGGTTTTAGGAGAGAGTCACAATATTAAATACATGACTTCATTTATTCAGACAAAGGTTGGGAATCACAGATTCCAATTATCCAAGACTGATGGGTTACTATTTAAACCCTAAGAAATTTCAGAATGGTTGCATTTCCCCCTTTATCAAAGAGGGAGACTGAAGACAAGTGCATTATTTTTCTTGCTTTACCCTGATGCATGGATGACTTTCATTTCTTTGCCATAATTTTTTGTTCCTTACACTAAAGTGTCTCTACTCATAATTGCCATTGCAGTTTCTATCCCCACCTTCCCCAATTATTACCAATTTGGCCAATTTTGAAATATGGAGCATTTCTTCTCTTCTTTTTTTCTCTAACTTTTCAATTTTTCTAAGTCTTTGCTTAGTCACATCTACAACAACAAAAACATAAATAAAAGGCTTGTCTCAAAGGGATAGTCCCTTTTCCTTCTGTTCAATGAATTTGGAAGAGCAAATGAATTGATGGGCTTTCTGGTTCTTGTTCGAGTTTCCTGGTTGTGTAGGGGCTGCCGGTTTCTTCACTTCAATTCAAGCATTGTTTTTCTGTTTTTGCTCCACGGCCATTTGGAAATTCCAGAATTCTGTGTTCTTAAATTTTGACTAATTGTTTACTCTTTTCCTTTTACTAGGTTATTGGTAGCTGTTTTGTCTCTACAGTGCCTTGCTAATTTATAGAACATTAACAGGTAGATACTTTAAAACTCATAAAATTTATGTATTTTTAAGAGAATAAAATGGTTGGAGTGAATCGTATACAAGACAGATATGTCTTATAGGACGTGTGGAAGGAAGGAAATGACTTGGCTGTTTGGAGGATAACAGTGGCAATCTTGTGTAAACAGAGAAAAAGATAAAGATAATGGATAATAGAAATATAGTAAAATATTGTAGAGAGAAGATGAGGCAAAGCAGCAAGTCATAGGATGATAAAGACAAATATTTACCTTTATTGCAGTGGACTTGCATGGAAATACTGCATTGTATTGTATATCTCTAACCGGTTATAGCTGAGTGAAGTTCCACCTATTTACTAGCTGAGAGACAAAAATAAAATTTCCTAGTATGTCTAAGGCTCTTATTCCCATTATGTAAATATTTTGCATGATTATTGTGGATGTATAATTATATAATATGTAAAAATCTCAAAAAACCTGTCATTATGAATTATCATTCAGTAATTGCCATATTTCATTCAAAGTTAGTATCTGAGAAAAAAAATCATTTAAACATGTAACAAAAAAGAGAAATGAATCTATTTCCCAATTATATAATTAACAAATGATAATTAGATATCCATTTAGATAATGGTAACTCTTAGTCCTCTAAGAAAACTTTCAGCTCTTTGGAATATTACATACTAAGACAAGAAGTAGTGTGCACTGAGTATTGACTAGCTAATTAGAATCATATTTTCCAAGATAAATTAAGTAGACACTGGGAAAGTAAGTTCTCTATTTTAATTATTACTAGGTCAGTTTATAATTTAAAACTAATGAACTGAAATATTCTAGCTTTAATCTGTTTTTCAGGTAGAATAAACAATGCTGGAAAGCACCCTATCAGTAAGAAAAAGTCAGATGAACTGCTAAGGCAAAGCTTTTCTTGAACTGACTGGAAAGCTGAGTGTACATACAGGGAATTCAAATATCTGCAATGACAAGGAAGAGTAGGCCCTCCAAGGAAAAAGGTGCTATCCGGGTGGTGTCTTCTATGTTGGAGAACAGAATAGGACATGGTCACCATACATGTGATGCTAAAAATAATTATGAACTGAATTATATAAAAAGAATCATCCAAAAGGTGAACATTTTCACAAATTGCTAAGGTCTGAATGTGAGCTAGAGTGACATTATAGAATCTCTAGCTACCCTTGACATAAGGGGAGTTTGACCTCACTCACCAGCGCTTTTATGTGGACCTTCACTAGAGGCTTATGAGCAAGATTTCAAGTAGGGGGGAGACAGTAGGGACTTACCTCAGTACTGCAGGTGCGGAGTAAGGCATTGGCTACCACTGCCAGTGAAGAACAGAATTCCAACCCCTCCAAGGTCCTAGCGTCTGCCATAAGCTCAAGGCAGTGTGAGAGAAATTTGAAGATGGTGAACTAAAGGGCAGCTTCTGACTAAGTTAACTCGATTCTTCAAACAAATGGCCTTAAAATAGAAAGCATGTGCCCTATTTCCAGACATAAATAATTGACATCAGTATCAACTCTTCAGTTTTCACTATTTAAAGAAAAATGACAGACCCAGCCTGGTGGCACAGTTGGTAGAAACTGAACTACAGTGCTGTAAGCTGTATGCCTGATCACAGATTTGGATCTTCAGGCCAACCTGGAAAGACATCAGGCACATGCATGTGCACTAAGGTCCCGATGTGCTGGAGGGCTCCGGAAAGGGGAACGTGGCGTGGTAGCGCCCAGTCAAGAATACGTCTCTCTCCCTCTCACTCTCTCTCTCTCTTTTGTTTACATGCATGTGCTTCCTATCATGGGTAAAATAAATGAAAAATTTTAAAAACTTACAAAATAAATATTGAAGGAAAGAAGAAAACAGCTCTTGTAAGGAGTACAAAAGAATAGCACCAGACTCAGAGATCACTCAGAAGTTAGAATTATCAGATAGTGATATTTGTTTATTTATTTTGCTATAGAGCACACATATTGGAGAGAGAGAGAGAGAGAGAGAGAGAGAGAACTGAGGTTGCACTCCTCAGGGGAATGGCCACACCACAGTCTTTTTTCCTCCTTTCTCATCTTGGGATCTTAGACCTGCACGCATATGTGCCCAGTATATTTCCTAAGCTGCAAGGTCCAGGACTCAAACTATGCAGTTGGCCTTGTGAGACCCAGCTGATTTCAGTCACCATGCCATCTGGCTAGCCACAGACAGAGATCTTAATATAACTATGATTAATATGTTGAAGGGTCTTATAAAAAAGGTCAACAACATGTATAAAAAGATGGAGAATTTCAACAGAAAAATGGAACCTATAGGAAAGATACAAATGAAGAGTTTAGAAATAAATGAACTGTTATCACAAAGCACAAATTCTTTCAAGGTGCTTATTAGTAGACTCAAATCACTGAGAAAATATTTAGTGAATTGAAGTAGGTTATTAGATAGTAGCCAAACTATAAACAAAATAGATAAAAAACAGATAAAAAGAATATAGACAAACAGAAAACCAGAATATAATATCTGGAAATGCTGGTACAAGATCACATGGTCTATTATAACTGATTGGAATTATAGAAAAAGAAGGGATGGAAGTGGAAACAACACAAAATAAATATTTGAAGACATAGAAGAAAATTTCTGTATAAAAACAGATATTGACTAAATTTTTTTCTAAAAATTTCCCACAAAATAATGACAATTATGAAATCATAGTTCCAGAGTCAAGAGACATTAAAAACATGAGTAATAGTATGGGAATCAGCAGTTAGCGTAATGGCTATGTCGCTGGACTCCCACGTAGTTGACCATGGTTCGCATCCCGGACCCAGTGGCTTAAAACTTATGCCGGGCGGATGTGCGTGCGTGCCCAAGATCTCGAGAGGAGAATGGAGGAGAAGGGATTGCAGCGTGACCATCCCCCCTGGGGGGGTGATTTCTCACTTTCTGTCTCTATGTCTCTCTCTGTCTGTATGGCGAGCGCATGTGCCCTATAGCGAAAACCTCTCCAAAAAAACCCCAAAACATGACAAATAGTAATAAAAAAACAGTTAACATACACACACACACACACACACACACACACACACACACGTTCCTTTACATGTCAAACTACAGGCGTCCAAAATTACAAACACAGTCTTAAAAATAGCAAAACTGAACCGTAATATATGTTTTATTTTTTTATGTTATTTTTTAAAATTCTCCATTGGACTGGCAATTGGTGTGGTGGTTTAGGCTCTGGACTCCCACATGGTTGACCACGATTTGAGTGCTGAATCTGGTGACTTGTTTTCTCACTTTCTCTCTCTCTCTCTCCCCCCCTCTTTCTCTCTGATCAAATTAAAAAATGAAAATAATAATTAACAAAATTAAATAAATAATTTGAAAATAAAAAAGTTCTCCATGCAGTAGAAATAAAATATGGACAGAAACATAGCTCTCTATCAAGATATACTATAAAGAACTCCAGAAATGGGAATGATAAAAGATTATTTTTAAAAGTGTTATTGCTCCAGGAACCAGCAGTTAGCGTAATGGCTATGTCGCTGGACGCAGTTCGCGTCCCGGACCCGGTGGCTTAAAACTCACGCGGGGCGCGTGTGCGTGCATGCCCAGGATCCCGAGGGGGGAATGGAGGAGAAGGGATTGTGGCGTGACCATCCCCCCAGGGGGGTGATTTCTCGTTTTCTGTCTCTATGTCTCTCTCTCTGTCTTTCTGGAGAGCGCACGCGCCCTATAGCAAAAACCTTTCTAAAAAAAAGATGTTATTGCTCCGAGTTATTATTCAATTTCTAAAGCCAAGAAAAATGGTAACATGCTTTGGGGGTTTGTTACATATGTAAGGAAAAAAAAGTGTATTTTAATGATACCCCAAATTTGGAAAGGAATGATCGGAAATATATTGTAAGATTTTTGCACTCTGCAACAAATGGTACATGTTATTTTACACTGTGACAAATTACTTATGTATATTGCAAGTTTTTGGTAAACTGAAAATAGTTTTTTCTCTTTTCCTGAAGAGAGGTTTTTGCTACAGAGTATATCTGCTTCCTGAAAAGACAGAGAGACTGAGAGGCAGAAAGCAGAAAACATCCCCTACAGGGGGGATTGTCCACACCACAGTCCCTTTTTCTACATACTCCTCTTGGGATCTTGGGCATGCATGCATATGCACCCAGCATGAGTTTAAGCCACCAGGTCTGGGACTCAAACTGCCGTCAACTATGTGGGAGTCCAGCAATGTAACATTACACCATCTGCTGGTCCCTAAATATAGTTTTAAAAGAACTGCAACTTATATGCCAGAAATGTACTAAATGTTATTGTAGGAAAAAAAAAGTTCAACTCAAAAGCAGGCAGAAAAGGAAGAACAAAAAAAGAGATGAGAACAAATAGAAAAGAACCAGTAAAATAATAGATGTAATTCTGAACACATTAGCAATTACAATAATAAATAGTCTAACTAGCTCAATTAATAATACATGTTGCTGGAATGAAAAAAAATATATATATCAAGGGCTAGGTGTATGCTGATTATAGGAAAAAAAAAATACAACATCAGTTAGAGACATAGATAACCTAAAAGCAGAAAGATGGAAAATTATATACCATGTTAATACTAATTAAAAAATAAGCAAGTGTAATTATTTAGTATCACATTATTATATAAACATCAGAATAAAGGATGATTGTATCATAGTAAGTAGGCCAATTTACCAAAAGGACAACAATCCTAAATATCTATGCAGCTAAGAACAGTTTCAGAATCCAAGAAATAAAATTGAACAGAAAAGATCAGAAGATAAATCTGCATTTAGGCCTGGACTTCAGAACTCCTCTTTGTAATCAATAGAGCAAATGGAAATCAGTAAGAATACAGAAGGTTTGGACCACATCATTTCATTAACCAACCTGACACAACTGATAAAGAATCCTCCACTCAGAAACAGCAGAAAATTGTAAATAAATATTTGCAAAATAAATACATGTTAAATATCTGGTATGCAGAATTTATGGAGAATAGTCACAATTCAATGATGCAAAAACAACCCAATAAAATAAACCACAAATGATTAGAGCATATGCTGCAATAATAGATATATAGTTGGCAAAAAAAAAGTATAGAAAGATAATCAATAATGGTAGTCATTAGGGAAATTTATGCAAATTAAAATTAGAGTGAAATGTCATTCTACACGTATTAAAATGGAAAACAAAAAACAAAAACAATTTAATTTACCATGGTGCAATTTTAACAATCCCACTTTGCTTGAGTGAGTGCGAAACAAATAGTACTGCCATTTAGGAAAAGAGTTTAACAGTTTTTCTTATAAAGTTAAAAATACAAATATTGAGGCCAGCCCGAGGTCTGGTGGTTGGGTGAGGTGGATCCCACTTGGATGACTTGGATGACTACAGGGTTTGAGTCAGCAGTTAAAAAAAAAAACACCTGTGTGACGCAAATCCCAGAGGCAGAAAGGAGGGATTACAACATGACCTTACCTCAGGGGAGGTGCTTTCTCACTCTCTCTTTCTCTTTCTCAGTCTTTCTCCTATGAGTGTGTGTGTTCTCTAGCAAATAAATAAATAACCCCAAAGGACGCAACAATACCATTTCAAGGTGTTGACCCAAGTAAGTCAACAGAAGCTCTTAGAAAAAAATGGCTTGGCACCATAAACAGTTCTGCCTGGCAGAGAGGATTAGAGAAACTCTATGAAAGAATTTGTACCATAAAATAAACTGGACTTTTCCAGCCCAGCATTGTAATCAGTAGAGGTTACAAAAGAGCAACCACAACCAAAGGATTACCTTGAAAAAGACTTTGAAGGAAAAAAGAAACTGATCTTTGCTACCAGATGGTATATCACAGAATATTAAGTAGGCAGGACTGAACTGAGAAGTTTTATGTGTAAATTATGTGCTAATATTTGCTTTGCAACAGTTTGAAGAGTTGACATGTAAGTATTTTCTCAAAAATATTTAAAAACATATTGTCTCTTTTGTTATAGAGTCTCAAACAAAATTATACAAAATTATAACAAATATTTCAAATATTACCTTTAAAATTCAGTTTTTTGAAAATTTGAAAGTTTATTAACTATCAAGAGCTATGGAGTATGAGCAAAAAGTTTTTGCTATGCGAAGTAAATGTTTGTGGGGAAATATAAAAATAAATAAATAAATAATAATAATAAAAATAAATCAAACTTAAAAAAAAAATGTGGCCCTATAGAGAGAGGGGATACTCAAAGCATGATTTGCAGGCTGATCCTGGTTCCGCAAAGTATACCCTGCCAGACCATGCTATGTAGAGGAAGTGAGAGGAAGCATTGATGACATTTTGTAGCAAGTTGAAAGCAACTTATATGTATTAAATCTAGTGTTAGATTAGAAAATATAGTTTTCTGCTTAGCCTGTGGCCTGGTGATAAGGCCATACCAGGCCACAGGCTAACTAGATGATAAGAAAGATGAATGATAAGATAGATGATAAGCAGCTGGATTCCACATGACTGACCAGATGATTCAAGTTCCAGAGAAGCTTTCAAAAACACATTGGAGGGACCAGCAGTTAGTGTAATGGCTATGTCGCTGGACTTCCACGTAGTCGTCCGTGGTTTGTGTCCTGGACCCAGTGGCTTAAAACTCATGCCGGGCGCGTGTGCATGCGTGCCCAAGATCCCGAGAGGAGAATGGAGGAGAAGGGATTGCAGCGTGGCCATCCCCCCAGGGGTGATTTCTCGCTTTTTGTCTCTCTGTCTCTCTCTGTCTGTCTGGCGAGCACATGTGCCCTGTAGCGAAAACCTCTCCAAAAAAAAAAAAACACATTGGAGAGGTAGCAAAATGGGAATCAGCAGGTGGCATACATTGCTGGTTTCATCACTCCCACATGGCTAATCGTCATTTGAGTTCCGGAACTCATGGCTTGAAAATCACACGGGTCACATGTGTGTGCATTCCCAAGATCTTGGGGTGGCCAACTCCCGGGGAGTGATTTCTCACTTTCCCTCTCACTATCTCTGTCTCTCTCTCTCTGTGGTGAGAATGTGCTCAACCATGTGGGATCTGACTCTCTTAACCACTAGGCCACCATGCATTTTTAAATGATAAGTCTTGAATTATGAATTATGAATATGTTTGCTTAGTTTCATGTTTCTACCCTGTTTTCTCAATAATATTTTTCTCATAAGGTATTTAAATTTTTATTAAAGAGGCACCACAAAGAAAAATGATAGGTAATAAAGAAGGAAGGAAAAAATGAAAGAAGAAATAAGTATTCTCAAATATGCTTGTTTACGGAACCAGCAGTTAGTATAATGGCTATGTTGCTGGACTCCCACGTAGTCGGCCAAAGTTCTAGTCCTGGACCTAGTGGCTTAAACTCATGCTGGGCGCATGTGCGTGTGTGCGCAAGATCCTGAGAGGAGAATGGAGGAGAAGGGATTGCAGTATGGTCATGCCCCCTGGGGGGTGATATCTCACTTTCTATCTCTCTGTCTTTTTGGTGAGTGCACGCACCCTATAGCAAAAACCTCTAAAAACAAAACAAAACAAAACATTACTTTAGATATTTCAATGTTGGGGCCAGCAGATGGCATAATGGTTATGTCTCCCACATGGCCACCTGAGATCTGTATCCGGGACTCAGTCACTTAAAACTCACATTGGCCACATACGTACGCATGCCCAAGACCCCAGGAAGAGAATGGAGGAGAAGGAATTGTGGTGTGGCTTTCCTCCCTGTGGGGTGATTTCTCACTTTCCCTCTCACTGTCTCCATCTCTCTTTTTCTCCCCAATGAATGCAGGAACCTGATGGCAAAAACCTTTTAAAAAAAAAAAGAAAATGAAATTTTAAGGTAAAAATTGTATAGGTGAAAGTTTACTATGATTTTCTATGCATGACAATGCACATCAAAATTTATCCGTTTTCTAGATTCGGAACTGCCTTGTCTAAACCAGGTTTTGAAAACCGGGAGTCATTATTATCTCTGTGTCCATGTGGTCTTACAGTGTTTCAGGTTCCCAGTGTAAGGCAGATCCTATCTGTGGGCACGCTGCATAACCCAAAAGATAACAGCATCCTATTGAGATAATATGCTTTTATTCCTAATGGCAACCTGAGGAGTCAATGAACAGTGTATAGTATTAGAATGATTGTAAGAAACTTCAGGCCACATGTGCATCCTGTTCAACTCAACATGACTAAGTTTTTTGATTCCCAGAAAGAATTTCCTGTGATGCTAACCAGGAAAAAGAATTCAATCTATTAAGAACAATTACACGTGGTTTAAGATCTCCACGATGGAAGCTGAAATTTTGTATAATTAATCACACCTTACGCAGATACAAAGAAAATAAGTTAAGGGAATCAGCAGTTAGCATAACGGCTATGTCGCTGGACTCCCACGTAGTCGACCGCGGTTCATGCCCCGGACCTGGTGGCTTAAACTCACGCCAGGCGCGTGTGCGTGCGTGCCCAAGATCCCGAGAGGAGAATGGAGGAGAAGGGATTGCAGCGTGACCATCCCCCCTGGGGGGGATGATTTCTCACTTTCTGTCTCTCTGTCTCTCTCTGTCTCTCTGGTGAGTGCACGCCCCCTAAAGCGAAAACCCCTCCAAAAAAAAAAAAAAAAAAGAAAGAGAAGAAGTTAAAAGACCACTCTGTTAGTAAAAGTATGAAAAATATTGAAAGCTCATTTATTACCAGAAGTTTCATAACCATTGCTAAGCTTTGTTCTAGGATTCCTCAACTTGGAATATCCTGAGTTGAGTTTTACAGAAGAAAAAGTAATTGGAATACTTTTTTTTGGCTTATGTCCAAGACTTACTGACAACTTTTAGATCACTAATTAAAACTACAAAACGCTAATGATTTTCTTTGTTGTTGCTATTGCTTGGGTTTTTGCCATAGGACACATACACTTGCCAGACAGAGAGAGAGAGGCAGTGAGAGGGAAAGTGAGAAATTGCCCCACAGAGGATTGGCCACCCTGAAATCCTTCTCCTCTCTTCTCCTCCTGGGATTTTGGACACACACACACATGCATGCACACACACACACACACACACACACACACACACACACACATGCTTGGCATGAATTTCAAGCTGCCAGGTCCAGGACTTGAGCCCTTGGCTGCCATGTGGGAGTTCAGTGCCTTAACTACCATGCAACTTGCTAGTCCCAGTTAGTGACTTTATAATGAACAGGAGTATTTTCTTGCCTAATGAGACAGCCACTTCTGAAATAGGTTATAATAATGCATAGATAGAATAGATAGAATTAAACTACTTATAAAAGGAAACAACTCATTATTTGATTGAAACAATAGGGTTCAGAAAACATGCAAATTATAATTAGTTAACTAGCCTGGAACTTGTCCAGGTCTCTGGAGAACTTTCCAAGGTCCATTTCCTTTCAAGCTAAATTATTCTCCTGAAGTGCTCAAAAAGTTTATTTACATAGACTAGGCATACAAGTAGCACAGCCTATATTAGAAAGTTCATTTTTCTTTTAAAAATTTTTTTCGAGAGATTTTTTCTAGAGGGCATGTGAGCTGGTCAGAGACAGAGATACAGAAAGCAATAAATCATCCCCTGGGGGAAGGTCATGCCACAATCCCTTCTCTTCCAGTCTCCTCTCTGGCTCTTGGGCACACATGCATACACGTCCAACATGAGTTTTAAGTCACCAGGTCCTGGACTTGAACCATGGTTGACTAGGTTGGAGTCCAGTGGTGTAACCATTACACCATCTTCTTGTCCCACATAGTTCATTTTTCAAATTAAATGATTATACAAATAAGCTATCCACTTTCACACATTTGTCCATCTTCTGATACACCAAAATATAAATACACAATACACACTTAAACACATACACATATATTCAGACTTATGCACATACAAACACAAACTAAGTACACATACAAATATACTCTCATGTAAATGTACATTTACATAAAAATGTATAAGTACATTCATAATTATATACACACATAAGCACATGAACAAACACATTTATACATGCCTAACATCTTTATGTGGTCTAAATTCAGAAAAAAATAAAAATCAACCCCCATATTTGCTGCAAACACAAACATGAAGACTTTTAAATTAGATTGGGAGACCATAGGACAAATAAAAAGACAGAAAAGATAAACCCTACACAGATCTGGATAAGCTGAAAAAATCTGATTTCCATTTGTAGTACTTGTCTAATATTCTTTTATTTACTTCCATCTTAGTTCTCGATCTTTGTGCATTTTCCTGTCTTTTGGGCTCTTCCTCCAGCACGTGGGCCCTCAGAATGAAGTAGGCACAGGCACAGGAAGAGAGAGAATCTCTATACCAATTTGGAAAGGAGTAGAACTAAATCATCATTAATAAGTAGTAGAGAAACATATCATCATAATATCATTATTAAGAGATAATTGCATGTGACATTATGATTAGAAAGCATAAAACCCTATTATCCTCTTTGTCTCTGTATTACCTAGGAAATAATGTCCAATATGAAATCAAATTTGTGGAGCAAAAAAGGTAGAAAAAATAAATAGTAAGCCAATACCTAAATGGACTATGAATATAATTCATGTAAAGAACTGTGTGCTTTTACATGATCTTCTTTAATTATTGACTTTATTCAGCCAACATCTATCAAACTAGTATGTGAATGTTTCAGTGCAAGATAAATGCTTTAGATTAACAAACAAATCAACTGATATGAATCAGTTGGAGATGCAACAGAACAGAATAATTCTTTATCAGACACTTACTGCTGAAGTGACAATTTAGTTAAGTCATTAGCAAACTTCCACCTACATTCTTACACCCTGAATTGTGTTTCCCTAAACCTCAATTTTACCCTAGTATCAAACACAGAGTGCTGATTTAATAAGTGTAAAGAAAGCTACTGAAACTCTAAAGTAGACATGATGGAAAAGAAATTAACCATGATTTCTCACTCACCAGAAAGACAGAGAGAGACAGACAGACAGAAAATGAGAAATCACCCTCCAGAGGGGATGGCCATGCTATAATCCCTTCTCTTCCATTCTCCTCCTAGGATCTCGGGCATGCACGCACACACGCCCGGCGTGAGTTTAAGTCACTGAGTCCGGGACTCGAACCGCAGTCATCTACATGGGAGTCCAGCGACATAGCCATTACACCAATTGCTGGTCCTTTCAAATTTTAAACTTTTTAAGACGTTATTTTGAAAATGTAGGAAATCAGTTTTATAGACAAATGCAGCATCTACCGAAGAGAACTCCAGTTACCTTAATGTTAGGCCAATATAGCATAAAAGTGCAAGTGTAACAAGTACAAGTAAATGCTCATGGTTTTACATTTGTACTATGTGTTTTGAGTCAAAACATTTATACTTTAGAATAAAGATCTTACATAAATACTGAATGGTTTAATATTAAAATTGGTGGTTTTAAGATTTCTTTTTCAAATATTATTTTGCCTTAATTTTGAAAGGTTCAGAGTGTACTTTTATACCGAAAGTAACAAATTATGACTAAATATATTTTTAAAATTCTACTCTAACTAAGTAAAACGTAGAACAATGTTAATCTGATACATTGAGTCTACCCATGGATTGCATAATCCTTATACAAACTGACTATTAGGCATAAATGCTCAGTAGTTCACATAAATGACTGTCAATAGAATTGCTTTTACACAGTCGCACTAGCTTTTTTGGTGTTCTCCCCCCACGTTTTGATAGTAGGACCATTAGTGGTGATAATGTCTTCAAATATCATGTATATTTAATCATTATTATTACTATTAACTCAAATGTAACACAGGTAAGGAAAAAAAAGCTTCTTCCATTCAGAACCTGGTTTCTTCCATTGTAAGGCTCTTTATTTCATCTACAGACCTGAGTCCCAGATAGAAAACACATGGCCGTGGTTTGTCTGTATTTTGAGAGATCATATAGGAGACAAGAGAAAAGGTGCATACCCCTAATGCATCCAAATAATTATCATAGCTTTTCTCTGCTTTTGCATAGAATTTTATTATGGTGAAACACAGACTTCTGTTTCAGTAAGTCTTGTGTGAGCTGTGAGATTTCTAACAAATTCCAAGTGAGTTGTTCTTTACGATCTACATTTTGAGTTGCAAGAGTACATGGGATTCTTGCATGGATGTGGAGGGTAGATGGGCCAACTGGTGGTGTGGTGATCGAGGCAGCTGGATGATTCATAGATAATGGTGCAGTTCAAGTCCGGGACCTGGTTACCTAAAAGACACACACACTGGGTGCATATGCATGCCCAAAGTCCCAAAAGGAGAAGTAGAGAAGGAATATGTAGCATGACCATTTCCAACGAAGAGATTCTCTCTTTCTCTCTCTCATAAGCACATTCATTCTCTAACAAATTTAAAAAAAGAAAAAAGGTGGAGAGTAGATGAGGCATACCACAATTTGGAAAGGGAAAGGAGAAGATAGAATTTGGCCAACACATGCAATATTGTTAGATAAGAGAAATAAGTTATATGGTAATAAAGCACATAAAGGCACTTTCTGCACCATTTGGGCATGGTAGAAGGAGAAGCAAATCAAGATTTCATTTTCAAGATGGAAATTCCTTCAGATCTGCCTGTGATTCCACAAGTCTATGTGAATTCACTATCACCCATGCAAAGACTTCAAAAAAAACAACCTATGCGTGCCACACTTAAAAAAAAATTAAGGAAAACAAGGTCTTCATTTAATTCCGATTGCAATGTGGTAAAGAATCGAAGTATAGAATGAAGGAAGTGGTCATAACTTTTCAGAGAAACCAGCATCTTCAATGGAAGAAACTGGAATTTCAAGAAAGCTTTAAACACATAGACAGTGAATTTGAATAAATACACATTTGAAAAACGCTTTCAATAATATCAGTGCATGTGATTCTATATCACTTAATACAGATGCTCTTCAAAGCAGTTTTTTTGAACAAGAGTTACCCTAAACAAGCATTACCTGAAGAAAAAGCAAAATTGAGGGCCAGCAGGTAGCATGCTGGTTAAGGGTACTGGACTCCCACACGGCCGACCACAGTTTGAGTCCTGGACCTGGTAGCTTGCTTTCTCTCTCTCCCTCCCTCTGTCTTTCTCACACACACTGTGTCCCTTTCTGCTCAAATAAAAATAAAAATAAATAAAATAAAGTAAATAAAATAATTCTTTAAGAAAAAGCAAAATGGTCATAAATTTCAGGACAAAGAAGACCTCCTTAGAAGATGAAAACTAGTCAAAATGTATAGATCAAAGAATGACCTATCTCAGTTACTACTGTAATAAAGAAGTGGAGAAGCTGAAGCCAGCTGTTGCTTTATGAGTTGTAGTCAGCTATGCCTGAGAGAATAAGAAACTAAGCCTTACTCAGCTGATAGACCATTGTGGGTTAGATGATAAATTGTTACACCGTAAGAGAAGTGAAGAAGAATTTCTTTTCATCCTCCTCTACTCTCTTCCAGAGGAAAGCCACCATTTATATTAAGCCAGCTACTTTCTGCTTAACCTGGAGAAATCAAATGATAGACTTGTCAGAACATGTGGAGTGTCAACTTTAGAAAAAATGTATCTTTTAACGTTTTTGTTACAAAATACTAACAAGCCCATCTTTCTTTTTTTAAATAATTATTTAATTTTATTTATTATTAAAATAGTTCATTTTATTTATTTTATTAAAATTAGTTTGTTGCTACTGTTTTTTAATTTGATGAGAGAGAGAGAGAAAGAGAAAAAGTGAGGAAAGCAAGCCACTAGGTCTCAGACTTGAACTGCAGTTGGAAGTGTGGGAGTCCAGCACCTTAACCACTACACCACGGGCCACCCCAATGAAACAGTCTTTATCTTTCTTCCTTCCTTCTTTCTTTCCTTCCTTCCTTTCTTCCTTCCTTCCTTCATTCCTTCCTTCCTTCCTTCTTTCCTTCTTTCCTTCCTTTTCTCTCTTTCTTCTTTCTCTCTCTCTCTCTCTTTCTTTCTTTCCTTCCTTCTTTCCTTTCTTTCCTCTTTCCTTTCTTTCTTTCCTTCCTTTCTTCTTTCCTTCCTTTCTTTCTTCCTTTTTTTATCTTTTTTTATTTTAAGAGATTTTTGCTATAGTGCAAATATGCTTGCCAGAGAAACAGAAAGTGAGAAATCATCCCCCAGGATGTATGACCATGCCACATTCCCTTCTCCTCCATCTTTTCTTTTGATTTTGGGCACACGTGCTTGCACATACACCCGGTCACAACAAAAAGTAATAAACATTTGAGATGATAGTTATATTTATTTTCCTAACTTGATCATTGCATGTTGTATACATTTGTTGAAAAATCAGAGTTACTATACTTGAATAAAGTTTATTTTTCTAGAAAAAAGACAGAAATCATCTAATTCCATGACTTCTGAAAAATAGCCCATGAATTTCTGAAGCATTCACCTCATGGCTTTAGGATTCAATGAGCCTTAAGAAAAAATTGCAAGACTTTGTATATATAGATCTGACTTTTTTCATCTGGAGAGTTCAGAGTTATCAGATTCCATAGGAGGTTATGACCTAATTAAGGTAGGTAGGTAGCTACTGAGTCAATCCAGCTCATTTTTAGATGATTAAAGGAAGGTCCAAGAAGGCTAAATTATCTGGCAGGTTCACACAAATTTGTTATAAATCTAGGACTTGCATTTGGGTTGCTGGTGCTCATTCTAAAGACTTTTAATGGTGTTAAATTATCTGCAAGTTTTGATTAAAGAGGAAACACTTTACCAAGTCAGTAAATTAATGAAATAATGAAAAAATAAGTTAACAAGTGAATTTAAACACATTCCTAGAAATATATCCTTTGAGGAAAAAGCATAACAATACTTGGCCTAGACTGCAGAGATTCATGATATTTTATGGATTTGATGTGGAAAGAGAGAGAGATCAGCAAGTGCTGGGAAGATGAAAGTAGAGACAACAAAAACAGTATTGAAATATTACCCCCAGATTATGCTTATCTCTATCTGGAGAAAATGATACAAATGCTGATCTTTACTTTCTAGTGTGGAAAAAAAATACTATTGAATATTGGAAAAGAAAAAAAAAAATGATTGCTTCTTTTTTCCAGAAAGAGGTACACACAAATAATGTTTTCATTTTCTACTTATACCTAATTGTTACTACAATGAAAGAAGCAGTTTCTTGTCTTTTTTTTAGAAAGATTTTGCCATGGGGCACGTGCACTTGCTGAAGAGACAGAGAGACAGAAAGTGAGAAATAAGTCCGTGGGGGATGATGGCCACATTGAAATCCCTTCTCCTCTATTTTCCTGTGGGATTTGGGGCACACAAGCGTACATGCCTGGCAGAAGCACAGTTTCTTAAAATAATTGGTCCACTTATGGATAAGGGGAAGGAGACACTAGTACACTTACACAATACCAGGGAAATGTGTACATGAGTATTGGTCAAGACTTTTTTTTTTTTTAAATGAGAGATTTTTGCTATGGGATGCGTATGCTTGCTGGAGAGACAGAAAGAGACAGAGAAACAGAAAGCAAGAAATTACCCCCCCCCCCTTCCCCAGGAGGGATGGCCATGCCACATCCCTTCTCTTCCATTCTTCTATCAGGATTTTGGGCATGCAAGCACATGCGCCCAGTGTGTTTCAAGTCACTGGGTCCAAGACTCGAACCATGATTGACTATGTGGGAGTCCAACAATGTAACATTTACACCATCTGCTGGTCCATTTACCAAGACTTTAAACTGGGCTCAGTTTCTCAGTATTAGAAATATCAAGATATGTAGCTAATTTGAGCTTAATTCTGATGTCTGAAACAAACACAGATGTGCTGCATCCTCTCCCTGAAATGTGCAATGACTTGAATAGAGGGCAGTGCTTCAGAGTGTCCCCAAAGGTCAATAGACCATAAACTATAAAGGTGAAAATGAATACCCACAGGTAAAATAAATGCAAAATTTGTAATCATAAGATTTTTAAGAAGGTAAAGTTTTCCATTTGATTCCTAATTACAGAATTCAATCAGCTGAAGATTAAGCTTTCAAAAAAGAGATGCAGACAGGTCTCAGGTACTCATTAGACAAGATCTCCTGTCATATCTGGGTCAGATGAATTCATTGTGATCTTGGAATCTAAGGCAAGAGTAATTTTTAGAAAATTTGGGACACTTCAGGCTTCTGTTCACAGAATGTGTAGCTAGTAGGCAAACCAAAAATTATGCTTTTTATTTTTCCTCTTTGCCATTATGCACTAAAACTTTAAAAGTGAATTCAGAAAAGAAAAATGTTGAAGAATATGAGGAAATATAACACTGTCTTTAACACTGTCCTGTCATGATTAAAAGTGTTTAAAAATTTCAGAAGAGGTTTGGAATTTCTAGAAAAGCAATTCTCTTTCAGAATGGTGTCTATTTCTTGTTTATGTCTCAAATCTCATTTCCCACTTGTTCAATTCATGTTTAAAGCTTTAGTAATACTGTCCGGAAAGACCTTATTTGAACCTTCATGTGGATGAAAAAATGTCTTCTTTATCTTGAGCTTTCCTCCTACATAAAGCACCCTTTTGGCCTTGTTCATTAACCCACAATTCAGGTGTTAACTCTTCATGAAAACCTTCCCACCACCTTCCTGGTTAATCCTCACCTCAATTTTTCAAGCATTTAATGTATTATTCTGAAGTTATTTAAAGATGCCTGCATTTCCTCCTTCATTGTATAATTTCTGCTGTAAGGGCGCATGCGCTCGCCAGAAAGACAGAGAGAGACAGAGAGATAGAAAGTGAGAAATCACCCCCCAGGGGGGATGGCCACACCACAATCCCTTCTCTTCCCATTCTCCTCTTGGGATCTTGGGCACGCATGCACATGCACCTGGCGTGAGTTTAAGCTGCCGGGTCCGGGACTTGAACCGTGGTCAACTGTGGGAATCCAGCGACATAGCCATTACACTAACTACTGGTCCCCTTCATTGTATAATTTCTAAGACAAGTGGCATCTCTCGTCTTTCCATTCCTATCGCTATGCTCAGTGGTGAGCTGGGAAAATGTGTTTTAATTGAACTGAGTACTAGTAGACAGTTGGTGGGAAGTTAGGCAGCGGAGTCCAGCTAATGCCAATTCTGAGAATTGCAGGCATGAGACATGGGAGGACCTTCACAGACTTCAGTATATGTCTATGGTGGTGGTTCGATCCTTCTTCAACAAAAATCATGCCTGTGCTTTCTACCTGCTGTCCCATCGGTTTGTAAAATCGCGTGCAAGTCCTTATATCACTTAACCTATCACTTTGCCCTCATTTTATACGGTGTACCCCCTCTTTCATTCCTGTCATTCCGTATCTTGAAGTTGGCAAATTTGTTCCCACTGCAGGATCTATGCATGCGATATCTTTTTCTATCTGATTGCTCTTCATCAATCCAAGTTTCAAACTCAAACATTACCTCTTCCTCACAGAGGTTCCCCAATCATTTTATCAAACGTAGACAAATCCCATCTCCATCGTACTCAATCATATTATTTTATTATTTGCATACTACTTACATCAACTACTACTGAAAATGTATTCCATTTACCTACTTTCCCTGCCAGAATTAAAGCTCCTTGAGTAAACAGACTCTACCTATCCTGTTTCTGCCATGTCTGTCACCTAAGAGAGTCTGAGCATGTAGCGAGGAAGCAGTAAGTGAATGTAGACCTAAAATAGTGAATAACATATTTCCTTCACATATTGGGTTTTCTTATGTAATATGGTTTGTGCAAGAGTTTCCTGAATTAAAATATGTTGCAAGAAGACCATAACACTCAGAATTTAAATGAAAACTTTTTTTTTTTTTTTAACTTTCCCCCCTTCCTTGTCAGCCTTCCTGCTTTGTTTCCTTCTTGGTTTCTAGTATTTGTAAGGCTCCTATTTTTTTGCTAAGTACCAATAGCTCATACATCATACCCTCTATGTTGACTATGACCTTAAATAAAATATTGTTAATATCTAGTTTGTTCTTGGGATCAGCAGTTGGCGTAATAGCTATGTCATAGGATTCCCATATAGTCGACTGCAGTTTGAGTCCTGGACCTGGTGGCTTAAACTCACACCAGGCATGCGTGCGTGCCCAAGATCCCAAGAGGAGAATGGAGGAAAAGGGATTGTGGCCTGGCCATCCTGCCTGGGGGGTGATTTCTCACTTTCTGCCTCTCTGTCTCTCTCTGTCTTTTTGGTAAGTACACGTGCCCTATAGCAAAAACCTCTCCAAAAAAAAAAAAAAAAAAATCTAATTTGTTCTAAATTCCACATGCTATCTTGTGCAGATTAGAAGCCAATTGTCCTTGTTATCCCAGTGCCTAAAATGGTGCATAGTTGTTTAAATGGCCCATCTATTTAAGAAACATTTAAATACACACTATCTGAAACATGGAAATATTCTAACCAAGAAAGATTACAGTAAATTTACTTGTTTATTCAGCAGCTCAATAGTGGAGTCACATTGTCTGTCAGCAAAAAGGCACAGGAGTACACAACCATGGCATGTTCCAGGAACTAATAATCTTGGAAAATAATGCCAGAAATAGAGAAGGAAAGACAGTGGGAAGAGGGAAGGTGATACTGCTAACAACCAGGTCACAATGTGCCTTTAGCAACAGATAATTGAGCATAAATTTTACTTTTGTAGGTGGTGGCTCCTATTCTGTGAGACCTTGGGAAACAAAATAGAGAGCTAAAGAGAATAAACCAGGTTCAAATAAAAGAGATAAGGAGGGCAAGAACAGTACGATGTGGATATAGGCTATATATAAATGAAAAATTCCTATCTGGGGAGATTATATTATTGGAAATTGAATAACAAAGTGTGGGCCGTAGACCAAAGAACAGTCTAGGGTAATTTGGCTTTGTGGTAACATTTACCAACCTACTATATTAGAAGTGGAACAGGTTTATTAGGGTTGATATTACGACACTTGCTTTATACTTAAACAGTCGGTATTAGTTCACATGTAAATGGATAGTAGGAGGATGGGAGAGGAAGAGGAATCTACCCACTAGAATTCTCAGGTTTCCAGCCAGCATGGTTCTGTGTTGCCTGTTATTGCCGCTCCCCTCCTGCAGTTGCCCGTTCTCGTAGTCCTTGCACCCTTCCGGCGCTTTGCCAGCGTGTCTCCCAGTGTGCACCTAGGTCTCTCCTCGCTTTTCCTCCCCTCCAATCCATTTTTTTAAAGCACAACTTTCTGAGTGTTACACACCAGCGGATTCCCATCTAGCAGACTGCCAGTTTCTTGCGGCCAGGTCGTATGTGTACCATGGCACAACCAGCAGCATGCCTAATGCATGATAAATACTTTATGTATTCAGTTCTTATATAAGTATTCTTCAGCCAAGAAAATCAGGGCGAAGGATTCTGTATGGCTCTTAATTCTTCACTATTGTGCTTGGTAGGATATGATTTGTAATCTATATGTAAATTGCATGAACCTCGCGTAAACAATTTACGATTAAATATAATCTTTTACTATTTGCTGAATGTAAACAGGCATCTAACCACATTAAGGTAAATGATTATCTATGTGAATTTTTTTACTGAAGTCCTGTTACAACATAACAAAATAAAGGCAATTCTGTAAAAGTACTGGTAGTGTCTGTGGGACAAAACATACTAGGCTGACTCAATTTGCCATTTAACTTTCCTTGAAATGGACTTGAGAGGTGACACATTTACTGTTCTGGACACTAGTTTTTTCATTCATAAAAGCATATTCCTAAGGATATCTCTAATGCCAAAACTTTGAGTTATTCTTTAGGTTATCATCACTATGACATGTTTCAAACAGAAGACAGGAATAATTAAAAATAAAAAAGAGCTTTAGCCCTGCTTTGTTTGAAATTATAGAGAACATACGAATTATGAAAAAATAGCATCATCTTATAAAAACATTTTACAGTTCCACACAGCCATAAGCAGTCTAATAAATAAATGTGTATATACCTGTGTGTGTTTATACACACGTATATTTAGATAAATACATACATACATATACGCACATATTTTACTTTTATTTTTTAAGATTTTGCCATAGGGTATATATGTTTGCCGGAAAAAGACAGAAAGAGACAGTGAAAGGGAAAGTGAGAAATCACCCCCCATGGGGAATAGCTACGCTGTAATCCCTTCTCTTCCTTCTCCTCTCAGGATTTTGGTCATGCATGTACATGCACCTGGTATGATTTTCAAGCTTCCAGGTCCAGGACTCAAACCACCATCAACTATGTGGGAGTCCCGCACCTTAACCATCACATCACCTGCTGGGCCCAACTTTTATATTTTTAATGCAGGAATGAAACTGTCGTAGCAACGGTTTTGTGGCAAGTTATGTAGCCAGCACATTTTTGTTCTCTTTTGTGTTTCTTTCACAAATGCTCTGTTTCTCCTAAACATTATCATCAAATTGTGCGCATGCTACTTTTTAAAACTTTGACTGGAAACCAGCTTTCCACTCTCAGTCTTCCCCAGGCTCTTGGCTCATAGTCACTCCCTATAATCCCAGGTTCAGCCTGGTCGAATAAATCAGAACTGATGCTAAATTGTGCTTCCAGGTATGCAGCCTTTGACACACAACTGCTGCAGAAGTCAAGGTGAGGCGTATGCTTCTTGGAGTGTCATCACAATTTGGACATGGAGGCAAGCAGCAGAAATCTTGCTCTCAAGTGTAACTAAGGGAATTCCTCAGTAAGATGTTAGGATCAATGCTTGTATCTGGTTGCTTGCCATTTTAACTATTTTTTTTTCTTGCAAAATAGCTGCTTAAAATTTAAGGTGATTTCTTTTAAAATTTGAATACTTTCCATTTTTATTATTAAAAATTTTAAACATATGGAAAATGTAAAGAATGGTGCATATGCCTCCACCTAGATTCTATAATGACTATTGTATCACATTTGCTTTGTGCTTGAGTATCCATCTATTCAGCATGATTCATCTGTCAATTTGTCTTTTTTGCACAGTAAATTTCATGCATCAGTGCCCTTCATCTGCACACTTCAGCATGTATATCATAAACTAGAGTTCAGTGTGTTTACAACTTTTTTCCTTTTAAATTATTTAATGTGTGTTTGAGAGATGAACATTTTAGAGATTAATTAAACCTTAGATATAATGAGGCCCCAAGTCCTACTTTATTGGTGCCTAAGTGTATTAGCCCATTGGGTTTAGGTGTATTTAACTCATTGTTTTTTTAGGTATATTACCCACAGAATTCTCATAAGACCTCTATGATGTAGTTTCTATTATCATATTCATTTCACACATAAAGAAATTAGAGCCTAGAGTGATTATTAATGCTTAATTTATTAAGATCCCTTTGTGCAAATATAATATGCGCTTAGCATTTTAGAAGACTCCGTAATAGTGGTTTTCAGACATCAGTCTCTAGATCAGTATGGATCTTGACTACATTTTTATGAGTGCAGCAAAATAAAATACACCTAAAGAGTAGTGAGTTTTTCATAAACCTAAATTTGATCAGTTCATAGGATTCTTTCTCATTCTAAGGTTATAACTGCTGTACATTATTTGTTGCCAATTGGTATTGCTTCTGGTAAATTATAGTTACAATAGGTAGCAGTTGTATTTGCTTGTTTAGATGTTTTTGTTTCATTCTTTTATTGCTGTTACTGGGAAAATATATGTATTCTTTTATTTAAACATTTCCTGTCCCTAAAATGGCCAATTTTAAGAATATTTTATTTATAGTATAGATGATTAAATAAATCTTATATATTAAACATTTCATTTAAGACAACTAATGTAATTGTGATATATTTAAGAGCATAGTTGTTATGAATGATTAATCTTACTTGACTAGCATATTTTCTGTTAAAAGTCAGAAAGAATGCTCCCACAAATGCCTTTTCTTAATCTTTTCTTTTTTTCCTTTGGAGAGGTTTTCACTATAGGGCGTGTGCGCTCGCCAGACAGGCAGAGAGAGACATAGAGATAGAAGGCGAGAAATCACCCCCCAGAGGAGATGGTCACGCTACAATCCCTTCTCCTCCATTCTCCTCTCGGGATCTTGGGCATGCACGCACACACGCCCAGCGTGAGTTTTAAGCCACCGGGTCTGGGACGTGAACTGCGGTCGACTACATGGGAGTCCAGCGACATAGTCATTATGCTAACTGCTGGTTCCCAACCTTTTCTTAATCTTGTAGGACTTAAGGCAGAAAGTCTCTAAGGTGCCTCTTCTGGTACTTGACTCTCTTATATCCAAAGGATACTTTAAAAAAGAACATAGAGGGGACCACTACTGTCATGTTTATGTCACTGGATTCCAACATAGTCAACCGTAGTTTGAGTTCAGACTTAGTGACTTAAAACTCATGCCAGACATGTGTGTGTGCATACCCAAAATCCCAAGAAGAGAATGAAGGAGAAGGCATTGCGGTGTGGCCATCCCTACTGGGGGTGATTTCTCACTTTCTGTCTCTCTGAGAAGTGCATGTGCCTTATAGCAAAAAAATCTCTCTTAAAATAAAAAAAGAGAAGCAGGGAATACATTATTAAATGGCAAAAAGAATAGGAAATTGGCACAATTAAAGTAATATCTTAAAAAAATTTACTGCTATTTATAATCAAGACGTGCCTGTCTATATAGGGTCAGGTTTCTTTAATCATCTTGAAATAAACTTTATTGTCTGTGGTCCCATTTGATTTCATCTGCTTCAATTTAGCTTAGGGGCACACGTTCCCAAAGTAATAGTTGACTTAAAAACGAGTCTAGCAGTAGGGCCAGCAGGTGGTGTGGTGGTTAAGGTCCTGCATTCTCGGCCAGATGTGATTTGAGACCTCGACCTGGAGGTTTGCTCTCTTCTTTTTTTTTTGGAGAGGTTTTTGCTGTAGGGCGCGTGGACTTGCCAGAAAGACAGAGAGAGACAGGAAGTGAGAAATCACCCCCTGGGGGGGATGGCCATGCCACAGCCCCTTCTCCATTCTCCTCTCGGGATCTTGGGCAGCCCCTTCTCCATTTTCCTCTCGGGATCTTGGGCATGTACGCACATGCACTCGGCATGAGTTTTAAGCTATTGGGTCTGGAATTTGAACTGCAGTCGACTACATGGGACTCCAGTGACATAGCCATTACTCCATCTGCTGGTCCCTGGAGGTTTGCTTTCTCACTTTCTCTTTTTGTCTTTCTCTGGTAAGCATCTGTGTCCTATATCAAAATTAAAATAATAATAATAATTTTAAAAATTAAGTAAATAATTCTTTAGGAAAAAACTAACAATAATTGTATGTACATGAACATGTGGGATATGGCTAAAGGGGGAAAAAGTAGTAAAGTAGCAGAGACATTATAATTGGCATAATTTTTGTACATATCCACATTTAAAAAATTAATGATCCATGTATAAATGAAAGCCTTTATTCTTGGTGATTTTTCTATTACAATTCGACTGTAAACAGAAGAAGCTATTTTTTTGAGCAAAGGCAGGATGACCTAAATAACTGTCCATAAATTTGACTCAAATTCCTCATTGAATTTTCTGAATTTAATCATTCCACTTTTGTTGACACAAAGAGATCGACCTTATTTAGCAGATTCATTTGTATTTGTAATTATCAGATTTGTGTGGAAATAGTCCAAAAACCTATATCCCTTGAAAAGCTCAAGCATGCCTGGAAAACAAAGTGAACAAACATCTAAACAACCAAATTTTATTTCTGACGTGCTGAATCAAATATGAAACTTCTTTTCTTATATTGTTCGATGTCTGTGTTGACAGATTCTCTCATTTAGCAAATAGGCATTAATTGAAAATCTTGGGCTAGGCCCTGGAATTTTAGTTGATTTGTTCTGAGTTCCTTTCCCAATTTAAACTCAGATAAAAATACATTATTTAGACCCATAATCTGTGTTATGTCTTTATGACAGAAATTATTTAATTTGGAGATTTTTTTAATTCCCTAATTACCACATTCAATGAGTCCTATGAATTTCAAGTAATCTTTTATTATGAATGCACTGTATAAATTAATCATTTAATTAAATAAAAATGACAGTCTAAGTGTAAGTGAATTCACGCTATCTATTTTAACACCAGTTACTGCTGATATGTACAGTCTAATATGTTCTGGCTGTCATCCGATTATTTCGAAATGCTGATATGCATGTGACTAACCTTATTTGCTAAACTAAGACATAATACAGGGAGTCGATGTAACTGTGGCTATAGCGAAAGTGGTAGAGATGGACAAGGCTCATCTGGGGACAGAACGTCAGGGTTTGATGAGTCTGGGAGGCAGCAGATGACTCCTTCAGATGGACAGGATTCAGGGGGCTAGGACTTTCCACCTTTACAGTCAAGGGACAAACCAAGAGGTAGAAATTGGAAAACAGAGTTGAATTATGATGGGATAAAATGGTGGAAATATCGGATTGGGGACTAGGAACCAGCAGTAGTCAAACTGGAAGGCAAAAAGTGAATATCATGGAATAAAACAAAAGTAGAAATTAAGAAATGAGAGCAAATTGAACACGAAGGACCGACAGGACTCTCAGAGTGGTAGACAGAGTTTGCCCAGGCGCTCAGAGGTTGTTCCAGCTGTCTTTTATTTCAGGTTGCTCCCCATGCCACCTCTTCCAGGTTTCTGATATTATTATCTAACATATCCTCTTGGTTGTTCCTTAGGAAGTTAATGCTACACTTACTGAATAATTTTAGCATGATTTTAAATGTGATACTTTATTAAGTACTGAAAATGCCTGGATGAGCCAAGGATGGACAAGTAAGCCACTACTATTGATGGTTGCAGCACACAGCAGTGAAGATTCAAAGGGTGTCCAGGGATCCTGCATGGGTTTGTGTAGCTCCTGCAGGGCAAAGAGCGCATAGCTGCCGGAAAAGTGATGGGCTGAGATTCACCCACGAAGCTGTGCAGCCTGGTCACTGTGCTCAACCTCTGACCCGATCATAGTAGCTCATAGGAGGCATTTCCTTTTGTAGTTTATCCATTCTTGGGGGACAGCATTTTGAACTTTGAACAAAGCAGCTTAATGCAGGATGGATGTCTCCAACAGAAGGATGGCTACTTGAACCTCAAAAAGCTACCCAGTATAAAATGCACTGGAACTTGGGGGGTAATTAGCAGCTTTTCAAATACATACACCTGAAGTTTACTGAAGAGATCAGAGTCTATCAGTAGATCCAGCTTTTGAGCAGCTCACATTCTTACTTTGTGTACATTTAGGTGCCCTCAAACATTCCATTAGTCTCTTATTATATGTGGAATAAAATTCACATTTCTTGTTAAATCCACAGCAAAATCTTCCAAAATGTTTTATGAAAATCTACAGGGAGAAAACAAAGCAATTTATACCATGACCCAATGCACACACATATTCATACACACACACACACAGCAATTATTTACTGAGACTATGTTAATATATACATTATACTCTGATTTTTCTATTTTATTCTTTTCTGTTTTATTTAAGAAAATTATGGTGTGCCAGTTGGTGGTGTGGTGGCTAAGGCAGCTGGACCCCACATGGTGGGAAATACTTTCCAGTCTTTCTCCCTCTTGTCTCTTTCTGGCACATGCATATAACCTCTGGAAAATTAAAAAAGGAAATTATGGCAACTCAATAAATTGATTCAAAAGATTTAATTTACAACTCCATGTAACCTGACTCTGTCTAAATGATGTTTCTTCTACCTTAAATTCTTCATCGAGAGAGAGCTCTACAGAAATGGCATCTTCTTTTCTTTTAAGTTTGTTGTTTGCTTATTTTTTTTCCGTAGGGCACATGTGTTTGCAGGAAATAAATGGAAAAAGACAGAGAAAGGGAAAGTGAGAAATCACTCTCCAGGGGGGATGGCCATGCTGCAAGCCCTTCTCCGCCATTCTCCCCACAGGATTTTGGGCATGCGGGCACATGTACTTTGCATGATTTTTAAGCAGCCAGGTCTGGGACTCCAATCATAGTTGGCCATATGAGAGTTTATCACACCACTATGCCACCAGCTGGCTCCTCTTTTAAGTTTTTTACTCAACTGTTGCTGCTTCAGAGAAGCCAACCCCATCACTCAGTCTGAAGAAGACCTTCACCATTGGTCTATGAACAATATTGTTCATTTGTAAGTTTGTGTATTTTGTATCCCCTGAACATGAACATATGTGCTGCATAAAGGAAGAGAGCCCATCTTCTTACTGCTGCATTCCCACAAATCCTGGCAGGTGCACTACCTTCATTTCCTCAAGGAAAATATATGCTGTCTATCATATATGTATATCTGCCCCAAATTCCAGAAAACTACTCTACAGTGAAAAATGCCATTTTGGGTTATCCTGGAAAGTGATATCTATTCATCATTGTGCTCCTGTCTAAAGTCACTTTTTTCTTTCTTTTCTTTTTTTTTTCTTTTGAGAGGTTTTTTGCTATAGAACACGTGTGCTTGCCAGACAGACAGAGACAGAAAGCAAGAAATCACCCCCTGGAAGGATGACCATGTCGCAATCCCTTTTCCTCCATTCTTCTCTTGGGCTCTTGATCACGCACGCACATATTCCTGGTGTGAGCTTAAGCCACCAGGTCCGGGACTCGAACTGCGTTCGACTACATGGGAGTCCAGTGACATAACCATTACACCAACTGCTGGTCCCAGGTCACATTTCTTTTATGCTACATAGAAAAAATGAGTGATTATTCAGAACAAGGAAAATTAATGACCTATTTTGAATTTAGTGGCAATAGAAAGAATATCTCCCCAATGATGCTTTACTACTTCATAACTAGAAAACCTTGTACTGAGGCAATGCACTTTCTTACTTTTGCTATGCTTAAATGGCAAGTCCAAACTCTCTTTGGTCTTCCCTCTTTTATTAAGCAAACAGGGATTTGGCCTGAGGCTTATACAGGTTCCAGGCCCTCTTGAAAAACGGGAAATTCCAGGAGCTAGCAGGTAGCATTGTGGTTAAGGTGCTAGAAACATGACTGACCTCAATCAAGTCCTGGACTTGGCAGCTTGAAAATCACACTGGGCATGTGTGAATGCATGCCCAAAATTCTAAGAGGAGAATAGAGGAAAGAGGGATTATGTAGTGGCAGTCCTTAACCCTTCTTCTGTGATAAACACAGTCACTTGTTCATCAAATGTTTGTGAACACCTCCGAAAGTGTCAGTTGTGAGGAATAGGAATGGGAAGAGGAAACTAACCGAATATAACTGAGTTGATCTGGAGTCTGACTTTTCCTGCATGGTGTGTGGCAGAGGCAATAAGGCCAGATATGGAAAGATGGAGACCCTGGAGTCAGACTACCTGCACCTGAATTCTGATTCTACTACTGCCTACTTGGGTAACTTACAGCAAATTATTTAATGTTACTGTGCTTCTGTTTCCTTTCTGCTAAGATGGATATAATAATAAAAGTATTTTCTTCACATGTAAAATTCTTAGAACAGTGCCTGCCATATAGTAACTTTTTGAAAAAAGTTTATTTCTGTCTGGGGCAGCCACACAGCACAGTGGTTAAGCACTATTTATTGAAAACTGGATTGCACATGGCTCAATATAATTGGAATCCAGCCCATTTGGCTTGAAAAACACGCCAGACATTTGTATACATGTGCCCAAAATCCTGATAGGAAGGAGAAATAAACGAATACAGCATGACCAAGCCCTTCTGGGAGGTGCTTGTTCTCTCTCTCTCTTTCTCTCACTCTGGCAAGTACACATACCCTCCGGCAATAAAAGAAAGAAAAAAGATAGGAGCAGCAGATGGCAGAGCAGTTACATCACTGGACTGGACTCCCATATGGCTGACTGCTATTCGAGTCTAGGACCTGGTGGCTGAAGTTCACACCGGGCGTGTGTACATGCATGTCCAAGATCTCAAGAGAAGAATGGAGAAGGGATTGCCGCATGGCCATCTGCCTGGGGGATGATTTCTCGCTTTCTGTCTCTGTCTTTCTCTGGTGAGTGCACATGCCCTACAGCAAAAGTCTCTCTCTAAAAATAAATAAAATAAGAGACAAAGTTATTTTCCCACGAGTGAGAGGCAGAGAGACTCCCCCAACGGGTTGTCAGACCAGGGTCCTCCCTGCAAGCTCAGCTATCCAGAACCACAGGCCTGTCTGTGTACCTGGAGTGCACAGCAAGACCTCAGGACCTTCCCATATGTCCTCTCAGCATGTGGAGCATTGTGTTAGCACTGTACCACCGCAAGTGATGACCAAGTCATTTTTTAAACGTGTATTTGTTTCTTCCATAAGCAAGAGAAGCAGTGAGAGAGAAAGGCAGAGAGGAAAAACAGATACTGCACACCCAAATAGGTCCTGATCCCATGATCCATCCCCAAGAATCAGCTACCCTGGATTATGGGCATGCGCTGGGTTGCATGTACCAGGAATATTCAGGGAAGTCTCCGGATGTGAAGCATGAACCTTCTCATGTGGAATTGCCTTACAGAGCAGTGTGTTTCCATGGTGCCACTGTTCAACTCCCAAATTTATTTAGTATTTAAATAAATACTAATTGTAATTAAGAAAAGACAAACTGACAATTATGGAAGGATATTCTTTCTTTCTTTCTTTCTTTCTTTCTTTCTTTCTTTCTTTCTTTAGAGATATTTTTGCTATAGGGCACATGTGCTCACTAGAGAGACACAAAGCAAGAAATCACCCTCCAGAAGGGATGGTGGCAATGCTACAATCCCTTCTCTTCCATTCTCCTTTTGGGATCTTGGACATGCACATGCACACATGTGCCTGTTATGAGTTTCAAGCCTCTAGGTCTAGCACTTGAACCATGGTCAGCTATGTGGGAGTCCAGCAACATAACCATTTCACCATCTGCTGGTCCCTGGAAAGTCTGTTCTATTAGGAAGAATTTGGGCAGTCCAACTTGGAAGGTAATGAATAGAAAGTAGAGACATAAAGAATCCCAGAAAATAATCTCCTCCAAGGATATAGCTTTATCTGTATTGACCTTTGGAGGCCTCATTCTCATACTGCTATTCTGAAGCCTCTTTCTAAGAATTAAATAAGCTAGTAACATTCATCTCTTAGGATGCCAGTCACCAATATATGAAAGCACATATTACTCACTGATAAAATTCAATGTTTAAGTTGAATAACAAAAACATTTATATGTGATTATATACCTCATTTTAATAAAGGAATTATATTTTAGGTCTTTCCATAAATCAGTAACCAACTCCTTTCTTGTCTTGGGTGAATCTACCATGTTTCAAGATAAGCCATCAGAGAAAATTGAAGAGAAATATTTTAATTCTTGTCCACTTGTAATGCAATGGAAATAAATGAGAGATACACTCATACAACCCCTATGTTGGCTCCAATGTTTTCAAGTTTTGGAGTGAGAAACACAAATTGGACAATAGTTTTTACTTTTTTTCTTTAAACTTTGCTATGCCTGTTTTTATGATTTTTTTAAATTATAAATTCTTTGAACATTTCTGTTATTTTAATTTATATAAATGAGAGAACCAGAAACCTGGATTATAACAAGACCAGAGTGAAAGAGTGAAATTCTTGGCATAGTCGACATGGACTGAACAGTTACATGTCAGTCACTATACAAACATGCTAAATATGCATTTTTATAAAGATATTTATTTTTTTTAAAGATTTTATTTATTTATTCATTCATTCATTTTAAATTTGACCAGAGAGAGACACACAGAGAGAGGAAAGTGAGAAAGCAAGCCACCAGGTCCAGGACTTGAACTGTGGTTGGCCATGTGGGAGTGTCCAGTGCCTTAACCACTATGCCACCTGCTGGTCCCATACATATGCATTCTTACAGTTATTTTACAGAGTAGATATTATTCTCAAACGAGTAATGTGTAGATTGATTTTGAATGTTCCCAACATAACGTAATGATAAATGTTTGAATGGGAGCCAATACATAGCTTAGTGGACTCCCATATGGCTGACTACAGTTCAGTCCTGGACTGGGTAACTTGAAAATCATGCCAGGTACATATGCATGCATGCCCAAGAACCCAGAAGGAGAATAGAGGAGAAGGAATAGCAGCATGTCCAACCCCCTCCTGAGAGAAGGGAGTGATTTCTCTCTTTCCTGCTCACTGTCTCTGTCTCTCTCTGGCGAGTGCATGCACCTAAGGCAAAGCCCTTAAGGAATATTTGAAAAATTTTCTGAAATGACCAGCATGCTTATTACTGTAATTTGATCATTACATATTCTATTCATGTAATGGAAAACTCACATTATATATCCTATAAATAACTAAAATTATTTGGTGCAACTTTAAAAATTTTAAAAATGAGGCAACAAAAATTAAATAGTCTTCTTAACAGAAGTGGTTCCACCAGAACTCACAGGGCATCTTGAAGGCTATATGCAGCAGAGTGGCAAGGAACGGTGGCCACGTGTGACGTACGTATCGCCTCTGCTCGTAGGCATGCCCCATTGTGAAGCCTGACTTCAGAAGTAACTTTAGAGACAGGTTTTTAATGATATCAACGTAACAGCAGAGTATTAAACTAAGTGTTGGGGCTCTTCTGAGAGCAGGGTCTTGTGTGACTATACAGGTCACATGCTGAGGAATCTGAACTTGTAGGTAGCCCAGCCTATTGTAATTTGAGGGAAAATTCAATATTTTTAGATCATCAAAACACCATTTTTTATTTCTTGTGGGAAGTGTTCTATTTACCATCAGTCCTCTCAATTAAAAATGCAGCCCATGTTCGGAATTGTGGTTTAGTGTTCCAGTCATGAACATCTGCTCTCTTCATTATCTAACTCAGTGCTTTCAAGCAATCTTAACAGGGAAGGTTTTTATTTTCTCTCCAATCCATCACCAACTGATATTTATGTAAAACACAAAACCACATGCTTGGATGCCTTGCTCATGTCAAGTTACCATAAAACTATATAAATGCTTATTCTCTCATTCTGAAGTTATCTCAATGGGACTTGGGAACAAGTGGTCTGCATCCTCCATATTGCATTTTAATAGTGAAGATAACTTTTTATGTTGGCATCCAGTAAGGAACTGACTGGAAATATTATCTTAGAGACTTTTATTATGGAAAATAGAGGAATACATAGCTGTCTTTTTTTTTTTGCACTTTTATCCTATGAAATAGTATTAAATGACTTACAGAAAATTGGTTATTGATAATATAGATACTGACACATGATTTAAAATCCTTATTTTTATTTTATTTTACTACTTTTTTTTTTTTTTTTTTTTTTTTAGAAAAGACTTTCACTATAGGGAGTGTATGCTTGCTGGAAGAGACAGAGAGACAGAAAATGAGAAATCATCCCTTAGGGGGATTGGCCATGCCACAATCCCTTCTCCTCCATTCTCCTCTAAGGATCTTTGGCATGCACACACACATGCTTGGCATAAATTTTGAGGTACCGGGTCCAGGGCTCAAACCTAATCAACTACATGAGAGTCTAGCAATGTAACTGGTTCCCTTAAAGTCCTTTTTGGTTATTTGATTAGAATTCTGCTGGGTAAGAGCAAACATCCAGAGCCACTGTGTGTCTCAGGAAAAGGACTGGCATTTTTTCCAGAACACTTTGGAAAGGGTAGCTGGATTGGGAAGGGCCTTTAAAAAGAAGTAAAAAGTCTGGCCACCATTGTCACTTTTTCGATGACACTTATTCTCTGTAGAATTCTCTGTTGGTTAACCCTTTTCCCCTTGAGCTTCTTAGAAACTGTATGACTAGTTTCCAACTATTTAGCAGTCACTATGATTAATTCAGCACAATTCCTTCCTCTCAACTCCCATTGGTTAAATCTAGGCAGAAACAAAAAGATAGACACCCAAATCTACAATGCTTCCTGCGTGGCCTGGTTGTGGTAAAAAGGACTTAGATCAGGAAGGAGACGTAGAGCAGTATCCGCTGGTCACTTACATGCTGGGACTATGACTCCGTTATACTTAAAATGAAAAATGTTTGTCTTTTACTTCTTTAATATTTAAAATAGTTCTTGAAACTTCAAGAAAGAATCTCTGCAAAGGAAAATAATTGCCAACTTTCCTACATACAAGTGGTATGAAGATCACGACAGAGGGCATAAATTAAGGGCAAACTGATATTTAATAAGATAAGAAATTTGAAATATGATAATAAAGACTTGAAAACAAACTTGCATCTTCACCTTACTGTTTACTTATGTTTTTCTTCACTCGTCACCACCCACCAAACCTGCAGTTGACTACTTGCGAGTCCAGCAATACAACCATTATGCCATCTGCTGATCTCTCATTCATATAACTTTGAAATGCTATTTATAAATAGATGTGGTTGCATTTAAAATTTTGTCTTTGACCCAATAACTAAGAATAATAGTTTAAATCTCTAGCTAATAGCCGCTTGGGGTTGACTTTATTTTCTTTTTCTTTTTTTTTTTTTTCTGGCTAGAAGACCTATTAAATTAGTACCTTTTTTTTTTTTAGAGGTTTTAGCTATAGGGTGCGTGTGCTTGCTAGACAGACAGAGAGAGACAGAGAGACAGAAAGCAAGAAGTCACCCCCCAGGGGCGATGGCCATGCCACAATCCCTTCTCCATTCTCCTCTCAAGATCCTGGGCACACACGCACACACACCTGGCATGAGTTTTAAGCCACCGGGTCCAGGACGCAAACCGCGGTCGACTATGTGGGAGTCCAGCGACAGAGACTTTTTTTTTTGGGTAGAAGACCTATTAAATTTGTTCCTTTTTTTTTTTTTAGAGGTTTTAGCTATAGGGTGCGTGTGCTTGCTAGACAGACAGAGAGAGACAGAGAGACAGAAAGCAAGAAGTCACCCCCCAGGGGCGATGGCCATGCCACAATCCCTTCTCCATTCTCCTCTCAAGATCCTGGGCACACACGCACACACACCTGGCATGAGTTTTAAGCCACCGGGTCCAGGACGCAAACCGCGGTCGACTATGTGGGAGTCCAGCGACAGAGACTTTACACTAACTGCTGGTCCCATTAGTACCTAATTTTAATCTATGTTGGACAATAATTGTATCATATAATTTTTGCTTTTGTAATTTATTTAGATTTTCTTTCTGGTGTAGTTTGTTTGCATTTATATAGACTATAGGTATTTGAAGGAAAAACAAACTTATTCTATGTTTAGTATACAGTTATTATATTTCTCTTATAACTTATTATTTGCCAACTTAATACAAAATAATAGCTGAAATAGTACATCAAAGTTTTGCATTTTAGTTCTCTTTCTATATGATTTAAATCCTACTTTTTAAAAAACCTTTTTAGATATGTTGTCTCTGCTAGTGTTCAAAGTTTCATGCTTGTTAACTTCATTATCTGTTGCCTTTCCTTTAGTAAGATGGCATTTATGTCCATTATGGTAACCCATCTTGCCTAAGACTAAATAATAGTAAATATTTGCTTTAAACTTCTCAAATACCTTTATATTTTACTTCTTATTGGGTCTGGTAGAAAAGGATAAATGAATTTGGATAGCCTCTATGTTAAAGTTATACATATATTATACGTATATGATCTAGAAACACTTTTTTCTTTTCTTTTTTGGGGGGGAGGGGTAGAGTTTTTTGCTATAGGGTGTGTGTGCTCACCAGAAAGACATAGAGAGACATAGAGACAGAAAGCGAGAAATCACCCCCCGGGGGGGATGGCCATGCCGCAATCCCTTCTCCTCCATTCTTCTCTCAGCATCTTGGGCATGCACGCACACGCGCCTGGCGTGAGTTTAAGCCACTGAGTCCAGGACTTGAATCACGGTTGGCTATATGGGAGTCCAGCAACATAGCCATTACACTAACTGCTGGTCCCCACTGTTTTTCACCTGTCAATGTCATTAAAATAGCAAGTGGAGAATCAGCCCTACAAACATGGATATCTGTTTTTAGTTTGCTTTTGTTACTTGTTCATGTAATTTAGATTAAGCTGCTCTTGATCAATAAAAAGCGATAGTGAGTTACAAACTTTTTTCCATGACTATTACTGATTGAATTTTCAGTATTACTAATAAGGAGAAAATACAACTTAATGCACGTAAATGTAGTCTAATGTCTAATCACCCAAACTCTTCTAATTAATTTTGTAATTTATGCTCTAATAAAAATTATATTTCATAGTTACAATATATATAATTCTAGATTGAATATAGTAGCAATAAAAGAAAGCTTGAATAAATGAAAACAGCTGCATTTTACTTTTTACTGTTAATCTTTTTCTTCCTAATTATTACGGAGTTAGGAAAGCAAAATATTTTAGTTTGATTATCTACTTTTTTCATTTCCTATATAACATTAGGAAGTGCTGGAGTTGTGAATCAAACCATTCTGGAAAGCAGAGGAAGAAAAGAAAGCCCCAGTAAGCCATATTTGTACGCACATTCCCTCAATAAAGAAACAGAAAGACAAATAGAGACTAGATTAATAAGGCATATGTATTACCACTTCTAAGAAAGCCAACATTTATTTTGTTATTATTATTGTTATCAGCAGTAATAATGCATATAGTTTACATTTGTTGATTTTTATTTTCTTGTTTGCAATAGAGTGCATGTTCTCGCAAGAGAAATGAAAGAGGAAGAGAAAGAGAAATCACTCCCAAGGGGGGATGACCACACTGCAATACCATCTCCCCCTTTCTCCTCTTGCGATTTTGGGCACACATTTATGTGCAACCAGCATGTGTCAAGCTGCCAGGTCCAGAAATCAAACCATGCAGTTGGCCATGTGGAATCCAGCTGCCTTAACCTCCATACCATCTGCTGTTAAAATCTGTTGCTTCCAAATCCCTAATTAAGGGAAGTCTTTGCTATATTTTTTTTTTACTGTGGAAAATTAGTGTAAACACAGGGCAAAGAGCAATATTATGCATAGAAACAGTTGTTGTATCATAGAAAACTGAGTAAGAGCTTTCAAGAGAGGTGGCACTGTTCTGTAGAAGACATTCGTCTCTCCTCATTCTCACTTTAACCCTTATCCTGTCTCACCCACCATTCTCCTTCCATTCCCTTGATCTTCTTCCTTTGTTGGTCTCTCTGGTCAACAGTGGGCTCAGGGGGAAATGATTGGGAAGAAGAAAAAGGGAAACCAGTGAGATAGCTCCTAAAGCAAACATACCTACCCTGTCCATTTCTCCATGCTCCCTCTTTCTCTACTAGTAATTTCCAGAATAAGATCCAGAAATTGAAATACTTTCTCATCTAAACACAAACAAGTAGCCACAATGGGACAGTCTTCTAAGGAGAAACAGAAAGCAAAACATCTTTCATTTCTTTCTACCTGGTTTCTATGCTTCATAGAATATAAGAGACTAAGGAATAGTTTAAGGGCTTGACACAAAATATTCACAAGGTTTGGATTCTTTTCAGAGGCCACTGGAAATTTTGATACCTAAATGATAGAACGTGAAAGTAAATGTTGAAGAAACTGTTAAGGCTGTTTATATATACTAGACAATTTTCTCAAGTTTTGTCCTTTTTATCTCCCAGACTCTCACTAGAGCACTATCATCAAGTGTTAATTCACACATATAGATAAGCCTCCAGCCTTTCTCAACATTTTTAAAATCTGTAAATTAAAAACACTTAAAGTCACATGGTTGCATCTCCACTGCTGCTTTATCTGGCTTGATATTCTCCAGCACTCTCCTTTTCATAGCAGGTAAATAGCAGAGGGATGTAACTGATCTCCTTATTTCAGAGCTGGAAACACAGGGCACTTTGCAATAGATGCTGTTCTATTCTGTTATGCTACTCCCGTTTGTCAGTAGGTAAAAACTTTTCCCATTCCCCAGAAGGCAATACCTTCTGTGAATAGTTGCTTTAGACAAGCATTCATTGTTCAGAGGGTTTGATTCCTCACTGAGCAAAAGCTACAGCATTATAAAGATGCCAGTTTACATTTTTTTTAAAGCTTGAATTTTTTAAAGCTAAAAAGGAACCCTCACTGTTGAGGCAGTCCTGAAAGAAAACCTCTTTTCACAAACCCTGGAACAAGTTGATGAAGGGAGTAAGAGTAAAAGGGGAAAGACTGGGAACCTGGCTTTTTTCCAAAAGAAAAAAAAAGAACCACACACACAGACATACACACACAGAGGGAAAACAGTAAAAAGTAATTGAAGACTTTGTAAATTCCTTTGAAGATCTAATGCAGTGGAACTTTTTAAAATGAATAAAAGCTAAATGCATAATAATTCCATGTAAGAAAATATAAATGAATGTTTGAAGTATTAAGTAATGAATTTATAAATGTGTAATGTAGTGAGACCAAGCAGTACAACCATTTGGTAATGTGTGTTAAGCATTAGTGATGTTGTTACTTGAAAAAGACAAATTAAAAACCTAGCCTGGTTTGCCTCTTATTTTGTGCCTGGTTTAGATGATATTATCTGTATTGATTATCCCTGTTCAGCAGATTATGTACTTGCAAAATGAATTTCAAACAAAGGAAAAAATGAAAACAATTAGACATAATGACAAGATTTTTCCTCTTTCATATTGTGACTAGTGATATGTTAAACAATCCTATCTATCTCTTAAGAATAACAGTAATAGCAATTGCAGTTACCTGGAAAGTGTAAGAATAGGTTTTAGATTTCCTAATAGAGCACACATTAGATTTATTTTTTAAGAGATTTTTGCTATAGGAAGCATGTGCTTGCCAGAGAGATTGAGAGACAGAAAGTGAGAAATCATTCCCCAGGGGGAATGGCCATGCCTCAGTCCCTTCTCCTTCATTCTCCTTTCAGGATTTTGTGCATGCACATGTACGCATCCTCTGTGAGTTCAGCCACCAGGTCCAGAACTTGAACTACAGTTGACTCTGTGGGAGTCCAGATGTACCCATTACACCATCTCCTGGTCTCACAGCATTAGATTTTAATATTTCGCTACCTACGAAATAACAAGGTATGGAAATCATTTGAAAAACTTTAATACAACAATAAATGTATGAAGGACACAATGGAGGTTGTTGTCTAAAATGGAAAAAGCCCCGAGAGTGTTTATCATTTGAAGGAAAATACATTTTCTGCTTAGTGGAGGTTTAGGATGTTATGTATGCTGTACATAGTTTCAGGTGAATGCTACTTTTTTCCTAAATATCCCAGTAGTTTATTAGTATTGTCTTCTCTAGACTCATTTCTCAATCTTGATCTGGGGTAATTCCATCTCAAGAAGTCAGAGAATAGTGTTAGGCCTACTACCTGCATGCACACCTACCCATGCACACACCAGCAGGTTAATATAGTTTTAGGTTAGAGCAGTGACTTTAGACCATGTCTGTACTACAGAAGAAAATTAGTCACCTACCACATAGATATTTAAGGAGGACATATAAATAATGTATTGGAACTAGACAGATTCTTGAATCAGAAAATAATAATAATAATGATAGCACAACTTTACAGTTTGAAGGGGTTTTAAAAATCATCCAAACCATCTTATTATATCATTCATCATTCTAGGCCCATTTCTGACTGGTGTCACCTTGAAAAATGACAAATTTCTACCCTTCTTTTGAATTTACTTTGTGGTATGATTTCCCAGCTGTACAAAAAGAAGTTGCCTCTTTTTTTTTTTTTAGAGAAGTTTTTGCTATAGGATGCATGAGCTTGCCAGAAAGACATAAAGTGAGAAATCAAATCACCCCCCAGGGGGATGGCCATGTTGCAATCCCTCTTGGGATCCTGGCATGCACACACACATGCCCAGCATGAGTTTAAGCCATCAAGTCTGGGACTTGAACCGTAGTTGACTACATGGGAGTCCAACAACGTAGCCATTCCACCATCTGCTGTTTCCACCTCTTTTTTCTTTTTTTAAAAAATGTGAATATAAAGCAATGAAACAGATTTTTCTTTTCTGAGTCATATACAGTCTTTCAAAACAGTTCCTAAATTGGAGTCACCAAAATATTCCACCTCATAGCAACATGGTCAGGTTAGGCTCATTGATGTAAATATTCTGAAAGGTATTTCCGTATTTATTTTATAGTCTCATATCTCTGTAATAACAGGATGAGTGTAATTTGAATATTTTAAAAAGATACATAAAAACATATCATGTCTATTATTTGCTTAGAACAATAGCATAATTTCTTTATTAGTAGATCTTATTTATTTTTTTTTTAATTTTTTTTTTTTGAGAGGTTTTTGCTATAGGGTGCGTGCGCTCACCAGACAGACAGAGAGAGACGGAGAGACAGAAAGTGAGAAATCACCCCCCAGGGGGGATGGTCACGCCGCAATCCCTTCTCCTCCATTCTCCTCTCAGGATCTTGGGCACGCACGCACACGCGTCCGGCGTGAGATTTAAGCCACTGGGTCCGGGACACGAACCGTGGTCGACTACGTGGGAGTCCAGCGACATAGCCATTACGCTAACTGCTGGTTCCCTAGATCTTATTTTTTCAAAGTGCATCTGGCAAAATTTCATCTTGCTCTCACTCAATTATCTAGACACAAGGAATAGTCCTCATTTGAATTAGAACTCTGTTTAGTGTCACACTGGAAAGACGCAGACTCTCTTATAAAAGGTCTTCCCTTGCAAATAAACTCTTTAATTCAATTACTACCTATTCTCAGAATATTATGCAGAATATGAACATCTAGTTAAATTCAAGCATCTAAGAATATTTCAGTAATAACATTTACATACTAATTTAAATTTAATTATGCAATATAAAACATTTAGAACCTTTAAATACAGAAAGATTATTTTGAAATGTTAAGTGCTTCTAACATCATTAACATGTTAATGTATTTTTTGAAATAACTATTTAACTATATAAGTGAACTTTTTTCAATTTATTTATATCAAAGATTATCTAGAACCTACAGCATACTTAACACCAACAGAGAGATTCCTAGCTGAACATTTACTGCCCTTAAATGATTAAATTTAACTAATAAAAAATAATATTTTAATTTTTATTTAAATTCTCTGCCCCAATATTGGGGCAGATAATTTAAGAAAGTGAGTGTTGTCATTTTGTTTTGTTTTGTTTTGTTTTATTTTGGCAAAATGTTACAAGTGACCAAATACATAGGCATTTGAGTACACATACAATGTTTTTTATGTCTAATTGGTATTATAATTGAACCTTGTGAGGAACAGGTGACGTTGTGTTTAAGATGCTAAATTCCCACTCCTCACTTAACAGCCTACCTGCTTAGTGACTGCTTGAACTTAGAACCAGTTCTCCAGCTTAGGAGGAATCCTTTTCCTCAGTTCGTATGAGTCTTGGGAATCCTCTTTCTCAGTCTTTGTCTCTTAGCCACAGACAGTTGATATTCACTTCATGGAACAATCACAGTCACACAAGACCCTTCGTTTATAAATTTGTGCTTTATTGTGTGCACACATAGTAGTATTCAGAATAAATAAAAACCATTATGCCAGATTTATATTATTGCATTGTGCTATGTTGTTGCTTTCTGGCATTTATCTCATGTATGTTTTTTGCATGCATAGAATTACATTATCCTAGTGTGGTGTCTTGTGATGTCTATTGAAAAGTATACACTTTATGGTGCCACAGCACACCATAAAACATCTGCCTTTAGCTCCTTGCTTATTTATCAAAGAATTCATATAAACTACCTAGTCATAGGAACAGAAGTTGGCTATTGAGTAAGGACTATCAGTACATGCATTCAGACCAGAAAGTAGTTCCTGGGAAAAACAATCTGTAAAACATTACTCTAAATTAAAAATGATTGTTGTAAAAAAAATCTGTAAAATGAAATAAAAAATTATGCAATTATTTGTGTCATTTAATCATCCTACATAAACCTCAAAATTAGAGCAGGCCCACAGCTCAGCTATTCAGAGACTGGATTCTGCATATCTGACCGTGATTCAAACCTCAGCCTGGTGGCTTGAAAAACACTCTGGGCATGTGTAAGTGCATGCCCGAAATCCTGACGGGAAGGAGGAATGGAGGAAAAGGGATTGCAGTGTGACCATTCCCTAGGAGAGGGCACTTTATCACTTTGTCTCTTTCTCTCTCTACAGCAAGTGCATGTGCCCTCCAGAAAAAAATTAAAAAAAAAAAATTACACAAGGCCTCTGCCTCGAAATAACTTAACTTTGTTTCTCAGCACACATGCTCATTTACATTCTAATAAAAAAGTGAAAGTAGCTTTAATGTGTGAAAACAACTGGCTCTTGACTCAGGTTGATTTACTCTCTAGTGTTAGCTTATTGTGACCAGGTTCTACCCAAACCATTCTTCCACTTTATCGTCTCCCTTAAACACACACACACAAACTCATACACATAGAATATCCCTTCCCCTCACTAACTTAATCGACAATAAATATTCCAAAATTGAAAGTCTGCAGAATCCCACAGTTGAGAGAGCTGACTAGCCAATCAAAGCAATGAAAAGACCATTTTATGTTTATGAAAAAATGACATCGTATTTCTCAAAATGTATCTTCAGATTTGCTACATAAGAATTCCCTAGACAAATAATACACATTTCTTGGCTTTACTCCAGTTTTGAGGTAAAATCAAGAATGGTACAATCTGGGGTAACAACCAAGAAATATACATTTTTAGCAAATGTTCCAAGTGACTTCTAAGAACAGTGATTAGTAGAAAGGACATTGGATTAGGTGTTCCTAGGAGAGTTGCTATTACTGTGTGGCTGCTTTTACTCTCCTTTGAATCTATGTAGCCTTGGGCAAGTTATAAATATTTTCTGGGTTTTAGTTTTCTCATCTATAAGATGAGGCGATTCAATTAAATGCTTATTGTGGGAAAGTCCCGCTCTACTTAGTACACTTCATTGTCTCATTGTTCAGTACAAATATCTTAAAATGAACTGTCCATACAAATAATACAGCCTTAGAGAACTTGATCTACAGTTTTTCTTTTCCTAGTGTGCTCTGGGAAGTCTCCTGGAGCCACAGGAGCACTTAGGAGAGAAAATGTTTAGAGGAAGGAGTATTGATGGTTCCAAATTCCTGGCAACTTGAGCTCAGTTCTCTAAGGAACTGGCAATGTAGCTACTCTATCTAATACAATATTAAACTACCAGTATGTTAATGAGGGAAAATATTGCTATATCGTTTTTTTAACAGATGATAATAAATTTATTATAATAGTTGATTCAGGCATCTGCAATGGCGACTTCAACCTCAACTCCTGGTTCGATACTGATGGAAATAATCTGTTTAACAATCTCAGAAGGACTGTGCAAATCAAGAGTCATTTGTGGATTCTCATCTGGAAATGATCCCAAGTTTTAGAACCTTCACCACAAGGTGTTTTTCTTGTAGTGATTCTCAAAGTCTTGGTTGGCATCCGAACTGGTCCTTTCACCTTGAGAATCTCTTCCTTTGCACCTCTGATTAAGTCAGCACACACTTTCTCCAGGGACTTTACTTTGCATCTGGTTAAAATAATTCTAATTTGGTGACTGGTCACCTCAGGCTACATGAGTGTTTTTCCAGTATCTTTTTTTTTTTTTTTTTTTTTTAGAGGGTTTTTGCTATAGGACATGTGCGCTCCCCCAAAGAGAGACAGAAAGCGAAAAATCACCCTCCAGGAGGGATGGCCACACCGCAATCCCTTCTCCTCCATTCTCCTCTCAGGATCTTGGGCACACATGCACACACGCCTGGCGTGAGTTTAAGCCACCGGGTACAGGACTCGAACCGCAGTCGACTTTGTGGGAGTCCATTATGCTAACTGCTGGTCCCTTTTTCCAGTATCTTTAAAAGCCATGGCTGCAGCCCAGCTTCCTGACTGACTTGTTCCTTGGCTAGAGTGAACAGTGTTGAGTCAGGAGCAGAGCAGGCTGCTGGAGCTCTGCATCACCTGTGTCTGCTTCTTCCACCCACTATATCTTTTTTAGCTGAAAGTCTATCAACTTTCTCATGAATTTATGTAAAGTTTAGTAATATTTGAATTAAAAATATTGTTATCAGCTGGTTTACCGTAGCATAAGTGATAAGGCACTACTGTGTGATACTGGAGCCACATGGGAAGCCCAGGTTCAAATCTAAGTTGACCTGAACACACCAGGGGCACCTAGGAGCAGTCATGATCTTTGCTGGCTGGGAAGCTGGGGGCAGGACCACATGATGGTAACGTCCTGGCAAGGGTATATATCTCTCTCTCTCTCATGAAAGAAATGAACTAAAGTTTTAAGAATTGTTAGCAATGGGACCAGCAGAGAGTGTAGTGGTTATTTTGCTGGACTGTCATATTGTCCTGGGCCTGGTGGCTTAAAACTCACACCAGACACATGTACACATGTGCCCAAAAATCTAAGAAGAATGGAGGACAAGGGATTGTGATATGGCCATTCCCCCGAAGGGTGATATTTTTGCTTTCTGACTGCCTGTCTCTCCATTGAGCTCTATAGCAACTATCCTTTAAAAAAAATATATTAAAAAAATTGTTAGCATTTGTTTGCATTACATAATATCTCTCCCATAAAGGAAGGATATGTATGTAAATAGCCACATAACTACTGTAGGTCAGTTACTTTTTAGATTTTAGTTACATGTATTATGCCTAAAATACTTTATTTAAAAGTTTAGCAATATGCATTATAAATTATATAACTAGGGCCAGCTAGCCATGTGGTGGTTAAGACAGCTCAATATCACATACTTGACTGTTCAGTTTGAGTCCCAGAACATTGGCTTGGGAAATAAGCCAGGTATATGTGTGCATGTGCCCAGAATCCCAGAAGGAGAGATGAAGAGAAAGAATTGTGGTGTGACCATCCCCCATGGGAGGTGCCTGTGTCTTTTTGGTGAGTGTACATGTCCTGTGGTATTTTTTTTTAATTGTACAATGAATGGGAAATTTTCAATAAGAAGATAAGAGTTACAAACTGCAAGGTGATAGAAAGGAGTAGATTGTCACAAGATAATGACTGCTGACGAGAGAGAAGTGTCAAGTCAAAGTCATGGCAAAGTCTGGCCATTTGTCAAAAGTACATATTGGGGAACCAGCAGTTAGCGTAATGGCTATGTCGCTGGACTCCCACGTAGTCGACCGCGGTTCGTGTCCCGGACCCGGTGGCTTAAAACTCACGCCGGGCGCGTGTGCGTGCGTGCCCAAGATCCCGAGAGGGGTGGGGCGAGGCCACGCCCCCTACAATGGAAAACTTCTCTCAAAAAAAAAAAAAAAAAGTACATATTGAATTTTGGTAGGATACATTTATCAAGCAACTATTCAGTAAAAAATATAATTTTTCTCACCCCTAACTAATCTGTGGTTTAGATGCTATCATTTTACCTGCCAGATGTTTGTGCAGCTAAATGATTTGGGTCACTGCTGCTTTATTTAGAGTTAAATAACCTTAATTTTTGATTGATTATTGTATTTAGTCTAAGAAATGGTTACAGTAGGAAAATAATTAAGACAATTAGACCTAGGCCTGTAGCCTAGTGATGAAGGGAGCTGAATACTACATTACCGACTACAGTTCTAATCCCTGTCCCAAAAATCTCTATAGAAATTAAAATAATAAAATAGAAAATGCTCTATTTCACAGATGAGTAAACAGAAGTCTAGAACAACTGTGAGTATTGCTCCAGTGCGTTTATAAAGTAATGGTTAAGCTGTTAGCGTCCCAACATTCAGATTTGTAGCCAGTGTTCTTTGTTTGTTACTAAGGTCATTACTAAACTTCATTTCTAAATAATCGTTTTGCCAGAAGCAAAATGACATTTTTACTTCGAGAATTAATTATTTTGGTGATCATTTATTGGAATGAAGAGGTAGAAAATTAATGATGATGATGATATCTGAGTAATATGTAAACATTCTTAAAATTCTTAATTTCGCCTCATCCTGTCCGTCATAACCACCTCCCAGAACATACTATCTTTTGCCAGGGAAGTAGAACAAATTCCATGTCAGGTGATTTGCTCCCAGAGACTGGCCTACATACTTCCTTAAAGATACCATTCTTGCCTGCTCCTGTAGAATAGTATCAAATCTGCGGTTTTCTACTGTGGACATATTTGCTTTCAGAATTCTGCAATTGGCTCTAAGTCTGGAAACTACTGATTTTGAGATTTCTCGATTACTATCACTTGGTTTGTAAAATTCAAAATTAGACTCTGAAGAATTTTTATCCCATATGCAATAGATACTTTAATTGATCAACATCATTTTAATACTATTTTTGGTCAATTAATTTTGAAAGTGCTTATATTTATTTTTGTCTAAGCAGTAATACTAAATATACGTACTGAATTTAAAGCAGAAAGCCCAAGAGCTATCTGATAAGCCTCTAATTACATACATTTCAGTTTTCTCTATTTAAATTACTGCATCCTTAGCAAAACGACATACAATTCAGATTGCAAGAGAAAAATGGCTGAAACTAAATCTAGGATGTGTCATGTATATTTCTTATTTTAAAACAAATTGCATGTATTTCTGCATCCAAGTTGTTATTCAAAATTTGATAATGATGATTTCCCATATAATCATAATCTTAATGCCTGCACAATACTATGTAATATAGATTGCCCTAATTAACTTTTCTCATTTTGTGAGACATTTATGCTGCTCCCAATATTTTACTATTATAAATAGTGGTTTAATAAACACATTTAAATAAATGTCCTTTTTATATTTTATTTTATATTTTAATTTCCTCAAAATAGCTTCATAGAAATATCATTACTGGAACAAATAATATAAACATTTTAAGCATGTCATTATTCCAAAAAAATAATAAGATGAGTGTCATTCATTAGCTAGTCAAAAATGTAAAAGAATATTATTCATTGTGCTTTTTTTAATTTGTCTGCATTTCATTACTGAAGTTAAGTATTTTGTAATTCATTAGCCATTATGTTTCTACATTAATGAATAATTTATAATTTATTCATGAAGTGAACCATTGAGTTTTTTATTTTTATTTAATTAATGTCTAAATTTTAATTATTTTAAGGCACTTTAATTATTTGTTCTGTTTAGCTATTTACTCATCTTTCTCAAAACCAGAAGTTGTTAGTTTATGCAATTTTTAGGATTAATTTTTTAAATATCCTGGAGATATTCTGTTGAGATTTTTCATTTAAATTAAATAAATATATTTCAACGAAATCTTCTTGTACACAATTTTTTTTCAATCTTCCCATTCAGGAATTTGTTTACTTATTCCAATAAGACAAGAGAAATATTATAGGTCTTGTTTAATTCTTTTTTAGGTGATTCTTTTACTTTTTTTTTTTCCTGGAAGATGCAGGCCTAGAGATAGTGACAGAGAGCTCAATTACCTTTTTTTAAATTGTCATAGGGTGTATGCACTTGCCAGAGAAAGAGAAACGGAGATAAAGGGAGGCAGGAAGCATACCCCAGTGGTGTGCGGCACAGTATAACACCTCCTTTATTTCTCTGTCCTGCTGGGATTTGGGACACAGGCACCTCTCATGTCTTCCAGGTTGCTGGGACAGGGATTAGAACTGTAGTTGGCAATGTAGGATTCATTGTGTGCACCTGCCAGAAAGACAGACAGAGATAGTGGGAGAGAAAGTGAGAAATCATTCCCCAGAGGGGATAGTCATGTTGCATTCCCTTCTCCTCCATTCTCTTTCTTGGATCTTGGGCACACACACACACACACACACACATACACACATGCCTAGAATGAGTTTCAAGTCACCAGGTCTGGGACTTGAACCATGGTCAGCTATGTGGGAGTCCAGAGACACAACCACCAAGTCATCTGCTGGCCCACCAAGCCATCTGCTGGCCCCACAGCATTTATTTTTAAATTATCACTGAGATTCTTTCCATCCCTAAATTTTATGGCCATAATTCTAATAATAGCCCCATTACAATAATAGCAATAAGCATAGTTATTTATTTGTTGTTACTATTTAGAGAGTTAGGTTGCAAAATGCATTTTTTTCTTAGAGTTTCACTATGTTGTAATCCTCCTGTTTCAGCTTCCAGTTCACTTAAGACTACAGGTGTATGCTACCAGACCTAGCTTATAGAGTGGGCCAGAATCAAACCTCTGCCTCCAAAATGAGGTGCAGTCTGATAAGTAGCCATATCTACCAGTGTGCTGCCACAGCTTGGCCCTGAAAATACTTTCCATGAATTATTTGATTTAATACTCGAAATGACTTTATGGAATAAGTTTTATTATCAGTTTTATTTTTTTTAATTAGAAACTAGAGGTTTAGAAATATTAATTAATATGCCCGGGTTCACATAGTTGCAAATGGCAGAGCTAAGATTCAAATCTGACAGATTATAAATCTTAAACTCAGAACCACTAACATGCATAACCACCTCCCCAACTCAATTCTTATTTTATTTCTAACCAGTATCTTATTTCTAAAGAACCAGAGCATAGGAAAGAATGGTTGCAAACATGCACAATATGCATTAGATAGACTAACAGTGTAGAAAGTTGAGGTTTTATCTCTGCAAAACCTAGTAGATTGTCTTACAAATGTACTTTTTTTGAATACAGTGAAATATATCATTCCTTTCTCAACATACCACATTTTCAGGGTCCTTTAAAAAGCAAGGAAAAGGATCTTGTTTGAAATCACTAGCCCATAATTGTTTAACATGCAATTTACTATAAACCTGGCTCATATATCAACACAATTATGTATTAAGGTAAGTATTTTTATGTCTTTCTCTCCAATAATTATTTTTTTTGGAGAGGTTTTTGCTATAGGGCATGTGCGTTCACCAGACAGACAGAGAGAGACATAGAGACAGAAAGCGAGAAATCACCCCCCAGATGGGATGGTCACACCACAATCCCTTCTCCTCCATTCTCCTCTCGGGATCTTGGGCACACATGCACACGCGCCCGGCGTGAATTTTAAGCCACCGGGTCCGGGAAGAGAACTGCGGTCGACTACATGGGAGTCCAGCGACATAGCCATTACTCTAACTGCTGGTTCCCTCTCCAATAATTTTTAAGAAAAAGTTCATAATTTGTTTTCTGAACAATGGGTTGCAGGTTAATTCTTTAGTGAAGATAAGATTTCCCTAAAGTATAATTTTGTACTATTTTTAAACTAAGATATTTGATGTAAATAGAAAATGTATGAAGGGAGCTACGTAAAGTTTATGGTTATGCTAGATAAAAGATACTTTCTGGTATTTGAAGCACATCATAATTATCAACCACACAAAGAGCCTTATTTGACATCCACACATCCGAACTGGAATAATTAAGCACTGGAGTTAAAGATGAAGCAGAGACTTTTTATTCTTGGGCCCTTTCATTCTAGTTGGATAGATAAACATAATCAGAAAACGAGAAGATAAACACTATAACTTGTAAGTTAAGTGGGAGAGTACATTATTTCTACTAGACCTGGCAGAAAGATGGAAATAAGATGTTTTTCCATAAAAAGGATGACATTTCAGTTGCTCTTTGAAGACTAATTGAGAAAATGAAGCCTGGTGGGACCAGCAGTTAGCATAATGGCTATGTTGCTGGACTCCCATGTAGTCCATCGCGGTTTGCGTCCCGGACCCAGTGGCTTAAACTCATGTCAGGTGTGTGTGCATGCGTGCACTAACATGCATAACCACCTCCCCAACTCAATTCTTATTTTATTTCTAACCAGTATCTTATTTCTAAAGAACCAGAGCATAGGAAAGAATGGTTGCAAACATGCACAATATGCATTAGATAGACTAACAGTGTAGAAAGTTGAGGTTTTATCTCTGCAAAACCTAGTAGATTGTCTTACAAATGTACTTTTTTTGAATACAGTGAAATATATCATTCCTTTCTCAACATACCACATTTTCAGGGTCCTTTAAAAAGCAAGGAAAAGGATCTTGTTTGAAATCACTAGCCCATAATTGTTTAACATGCAATTTACTATAAACCTGGCTCATATATCAACACAATTATGTATTAAGGTAAGTATTTTTATGTCTTTCTCTCCAATAATTATTTTTTTTGGAGAGGTTTTTGCTATAGGGCATGTGCGTTCACCAGACAGACAGAGAGAGACATAGAGACAGAAAGCGAGAAATCACCCCCCAGATGGGATGGTCACACCACAATCCCTTCTCCTCCATTCTCCTCTCGGGATCTTGGGCACACACGCACACGCGCCCGGCGTGAATTTTAAGCCACCGGGTCCGGGAAGAGAACTGCGGTCGACTACATGGGAGTCCAGCGACATAGCCATTACTCTAACTGCTGGTTCCCTCTCCAATAATTTTTAAGAAAAAGTTCATAATTTGTTTTCTGAACAATGGGTTGCAGGTTAATTCTTTAGTGAAGATAAGATTTCCCTAAAGTATAATTTTGTACTATTTTTAAACTAAGATATTTGATGTAAGTAGAAAATGTATGAAGGGAGCTACGTAAAGTTTATGGTTATGCTAGATAAAAGATACTTTCTGGTATTTGAAGCACATCATAATTATCAACCACACAAAGAGCCTTATTTGACATCCACACATCCGAACTGGAATAATTAAGCACTGGAGTTAAAGATGAAGCAGAGACTTTTTATTCTTGGGCCCTTTCATTCTAGTTGGATAGATAAACATAATCAGAAAACGAGAAGATAAACACTATAACTTGTAAGTTAAGTGGGAGAGTACATTATTTCTACTAGACCTGGCAGAAAGATGGAAATAAGATGTTTTTCCATAAAAAGGATGACATTTCAGTTGCTCTTTGAAGACTAATTGAGAAAATGAAGCCTGGTGGGACCAGCAGTTAGCATAATGGCTATGTTGCTGGACTCCCATGTAGTCCATCGCGGTTTGCGTCCCGGACCCAGTGGCTTAAACTCATGTCAGGTGTGTGTGCATGCGTGCCCAAGATCCCGAGAGGAAAATGGAGGAGAAGGGATTGCAGTGTGGCCATCCTCCCTGGGAGTGATTTCTCGCTTTCTATCTTTCTGTCTCTTTCTCTCTGTCTGGTGAGCGCACACACCCTATAGCAAAAACCTCTAAAAAAAAAACAAAAGAAAAGAAAAGAAAATGAAGCCTGGTGTTTGATAAATGTGAATGTCTTGAGTAAAAGTCTACAAATCTCTGAGTGTATAGTACTTGAAGTTCATGCATAATTTTTTTATCATATATATATTACATTAACTTTTTGAAGATTCTACATATGTATTTTAAGTTTGTATACTTAAAATCCTTCAAAAATGAACATTTGCAAATAAAGTAATAAAAAAATCCTTATCAGTGAAGATGTTGCAAACCATTAGCAAGATGTTTACTACAGTGCCTTTTATTTCTAAAAGCATTCTATTATCAGGACCATCAACTAGCATGGTGGTTAAGGCACTGTGCTACCACATGTCCAACTGTGGCTTGAATCCCAGACCCAGAGGCTTGAAACTCATGCTGAGTGTGTGTGTGTGTGTGTGTGTGTGTGTGTGTGTGCCCAAAATCCCTAGAGGGATTACCTTTTGGCCATCCTCCCTTGATAGGTAATTTCTGACTTTCTGTCTCTCTGTCTCTGTCTCCTAGGCAAGTGCATTGCCCTATAGCAAAATTCACTCTCTCTCAAAAAAAAAAATATGATCTAAGCAAATACTGGAAGTACTTTTTTCACATAAAAGTTATAGTGCATCAAACCATTTTCAAACTACATTCTCCATCCTTAAGAATGTAGCCTGCCTGGCAGCTGCACGTGGGCCATTTGCACAGCCATTTACACAAAATTTGCTAATGTTTGTTTTCTTTGGTTTGTTAAAATACAAAACACAGCAATTAAAGTCAAACTTATTTCTGGAGAACAAGGCAAATAGCATAAGGAAAGGAAGACTGAGTGGGGTACATGAATTCCCTGAAGAAATCCAGTTTATTGATATCTACTCAAGAATCAAATTTTTGTTTATGATAACTCTTGGAGGAGACTAAAATTAGCAGTCTGGCATTATCTCTTTTCTTTGTTGCAGAAGAGAGAGGATCATAGTTGCTTTCAGTTCATACTTTGTTAGGGTATCCTAGAGAACATTTCAGAAAGATTCTTTGTGCTTGCTAGTGTTGGAGTTCCAAAACAAGGTCATTTCAAAACAATGTAGTCAGAATCCTAACCTGTTTCCTGGTTTTCAGAAAAGTTCCTTAGCATTTCTTTGATTTAAGTTAAAACTGGTTTTCTTTATAGTATCAAGGGAACTTGTGACTGAAAGTAGTTAGATTATTGAAGAAACTGTGTGATCAATACAATGTGGGTGGGAAAGGAATGGAAGACAATTGTAGACTCCAGAGATAGTGTGAGAAGAGGATGGGAAAGGACAGAGGGTCAGAAATAGGGGTAAAAAAATTCTAGAAACTAGAAATGGAAAATTTGTGGTAATGATATGCATGATTTAGCCTCTATGCAGTATATTCTGGATGGGAAATTACATTTTGTATGCTGTGATGATGCTTAGGGAAAAAAATGTAAATTAAGTTGAAAAAAAAGTTTCAGAAAAAAAAATACCTATTCGAAGACTGCAGTATGATATATAGCCCCAGCTAGGTGCTACTTTATAAGATATTCATTCTACTCATTGAGTCTTACGCCTAAAGTTGGACTTGTGTTCATAGAAATGTGTATATCAGCTGTGCTTGCTATGAAAATATTTAGATTAATTAAGATCTTTAGTGACTCAATAAAATGTGGGGGAAAAACAGTATAGAAAGTAAACATAGATACCAGAGACAGTGTGGGAGGAGAGTGGAAGATGGCAGAGGGTAAGAGAGAGGGAATCAAGGATGGGGGGAAAATGCAAAACATAGGAAACAAGAAATGGAAAATTATTTGTTGATGATAGCATGTGTGTTGATGTTCTTGATTGAGCCAATATACAGTGTACTCTGGATGGAAAATCTCACTTTGTATGTTGTAATGATGTACAGTAAAGGAATGTAAATAAATAAATTAAAAAAAAATGTAGTCACTGACAAAACAACCATATGGGTTATTTTTAATTTTAAAGTTTTTATTTATTTATATTATCCATAATGTGGTGGGGGAACGCAGCCCCAACAGTCTTCACATGATAACCTACCCCAGTCTTGCCCACTACAAATCTGGCATATTGAGGGAGGTCCTAGGATGCAAACCCAGAACCTTTCCAATAGGAGTCCAGTTGTGTTACAGCCATGCCACTACTGCCCCTACAGCCATATTGTTTAGAAGAAAATTATTGTCATTAAAAATTTGCTCCTGTAATCAGTTCAAACATTGTAACTGTGTGCAATATAATTCATAGATTGATATACATAAACTATATGCAGTATGTATAATCTGTAACCCACTCTTTCTCTCTCTCTCTCTCTATACACGTGTATATAATCACTGCCTTGCTAAAAAGACTCCATTTCTAGCAGAACACTACTAGATCACATACACCAGAAGTCCAGCAAAAAGTTGGTTGTGTTAGTAGCTAAGTTTTAAACTAGTAATGGTGAAAATTCTAAGCAACAGAGAAACAATCAAAGCTGCATGTTCTTCTTCAGTACACCAGAAACAAAGTCCCTTACCAGGGCTTAGTACCAAGAAAACCTGAGAACTCATGGAATCCCAAATCTTAACTTTTGATCATTTCATATTTAGCATCTGGAGGAAAATTCCATGCTTCATAAATGAATTCCACTTTTTTGACAAATAAATATACTAAATTTCATTCTTGGAGGATCAGGTTTGATGTGTATTAAAACTCATATATAATTTTTATTTTCTTGACTTTAAGTAATTCATTCATCTTGTTACATTTTGAAAGGAGAATTAATGGGCCAAATATTGCATAGACTAAAATATCCTTATAATGTGAATGGAAGACTGAATCTAATGAAAATTAATAGACATTTCAAACCTTTAAGCTTTTAAAACTGCCAGTCTTATTCGGTCTAGTGCTTCATAACCTGAATATTAATATATCAGTTAGGTGATTTCTTGAATTTCATGTCAACTTAAGTCCACAGACTGATGTGACAGTGGGTCAATGAATGAGCCCTGTAGGATTCTGAAGTTGAATACATATATTAAGATAAGGAAGAAAATGACATCTCTTTTCTCAGTCTACTTATTTTGTAGTAGGCATTAACAAATATTTATAGTCCAAAAAGCTTGTCGTTAGAGCAGCCTTTGTTCTTCTACCTCTTAAAACATGCCAGAAAAGGACACTTACACAAGCTACACTGTTCACACTGTGTCACAGGCCTGTTATTTACTATAAATAATTAAATGACTGAGCAGATAGTCTAATGTGTGCTGTGACTCAGGGCAGTCCATTTCTTCGTAAGTAACATTTCCATAACATTGAGAAATAGCCCATATTGTCAGTATCTTTTATTAGGAACAGATACTCATACTACATAATGGATATTTGCATGTTTGTATTTTCTGCACAAAGTGATTTTTAAAAATTATGTTTAGGATTCAGGAAATATAGAAAGATTACTTGGGAGTAGGGTCCAAAGGAGGAAAAAATAATAAGGATTATTACAGTATCTTTACAAAATGTCAAGGACAGTAGGTTCATTTGATAGACTGTCTTGCTGGTAATCTGGAAATTACCTGAGGGCTTTCAAGTGGCTGTTGAATTAATTTATACTACTTTGTGAATATAAATCTCAGTCTTCTTTCATTCAAGGAGACAAATACCTACATGCTTTTTGAGTTTTCACCTAAAATTTGTCTTTGTTTGGCTCATTAAAAGAATGTATTTAGCATTTCACTGGTTGGATAAAATTGGCAAAGAGAACTGGTTTCTTAAATTAAAAATGGAACTGCTGGAACCAACACATATATGAGGGCTTCATAAGTATAAAATAAATCATTTAAATTTTGGTCAATGTATTAAACAGTTTGATATATAAAAACATAAATACTTAACTCCGAATAAAATTAAAATTTAGAATAGCCATATTATAACATTGTTTTATGTTTACATTTTTATTTCCCCAGGGTCAGTTGAAGAGTTTCTAATGGTAGTTATTTAGTTCTCAAATCTACCACATGAAGTGCTCAGCAGCAAATGTTGTTGACCTTGTTTCACAAATTGGAACACTTCTGTGACGTTTATATTTCTTATTAACAGACAGACCATAATAAGGAAACCTTGATTATTCGTTCACTGATAATCCTCTTAATTATTTTATGAAACTGTAAATTGTTTATAAAAGCAATATTCTTCGATGGTTTAAAACCAGTAAAGAGGGCTAGAAGTCAGTAAATAAACACTTCAGTTCCCTGTTCAGCCCAGGTTGTCTGCCCAGAGACTCAAGATTCACAAATACACAGCACCAGATACAGTCTGGTGCACTTTTTTTTTTTTTTTAATATTGTTGTGACTTTATTAATGAAAGTTTATGTTAATTTTTGACTATGTGTTATGGTAAATGAGTTCAGGATCTTTATAATTCCCATCTTTTCCAACCGCTTATGTCCTTTGACAAACTCCTGAACTACGAATATTAGAAACTTCAATTAGTATTCAGTTTACATACTAGCTATGGTGACACGGGAAGGTTGTTATGCTCTCCAATGCTGAAATCACATGGATGGGTCCTGAGTTCGCAGCCTGAGGCCTCCATGCACACCCCAGGCACATGCATGCATGCCTGTAATCTTGACTGGCTGAGGTTGGAGGCATCTCTCTATTTCTGTCTCTGTCTCTCTCATAGTAAAAATAAACTTTAAAAAGTCAGTTTTACATTATGATTATTCAACTTTTTATTGTTCTTAGAATGAACAGTTTCTATTTTTATTAATTTGCATGTTTTTGTAACTTTTTAATTTTTCCAGCTTATGAAAAAAAGTCTCTTAATATAGTATTCTTTTTTTTTTTTTTATTTGGAGAGATTTTTGCTATAGGGCACGTGCGCTTGCCAGACAGACAGAGAGAGACATAGAGATAGAAAGCGAGAAATCACCCTCCAGGGGGGATGGTCACGCCACAATCCCTTCTCCTCCATTCTCCTCTTGGGATCTTGGGCATGCATGCACACGCGCCCTGCGTGAGTTTTAAGCCACCGGGTCTGGGATACGAACCGCAGTTGACTACGTGGGAGTCCAGCGACATAGCCATTACTCTAACTGCTGGTTCCCTTAATATAATATTCTAAACTCGAAATTAACAAATACCCCACATAAACTCTCCTCCTGTTATTTGGAGAGATTTTTGCTATAGGGCACGTGCGCTTGCCAGACAGACAGAGAGAGACATAGAGATAGAAAGCGAGAAATCACCCTCCAGGGGGGATGGTCACGCCACAATCCCTTCTCCTCCATTCTCCTCTTGGGATCTTGGGCATGCATGCACACGCGCCCTGCGTGAGTTTTAAGCCACCGGGTCTGGGATACGAACCGCAGTTGACTACGTGGGAGTCCAGCGACATAGCCATTACTCTAACTGCTGGTTCCCTTAATATAATATTCTAAACTCGAAATTAACAAATACCCCACATAAACTCTCCTCCTGGAGGTCTCTACCCTTTTAAAATCTAGAGTGGTTGTTCTCCAGACTTGGTAAAGAGCCGTCATTCTGAAGACATTCTTCAACTCATTTGTTGGATTCCTGTTTCCTGACTATTTCTCTTTCTGTGTTCTCTCTCTTACTTTTCTGGAGTATATCCTACAATGATGTTTGGAAAGAATGCGCAAAAAAATGAATGATCTTCCTAGTTCGGCATTTATACATATGAGGGTAAGGCCAAACAAGCTACTTGAAGCTTGTTGCGTGTGGGCAAGTTTGTTAGATATATTTTATTTACAGTGGTTTATCAGTGAGTTGTCATTTCATTGAGAGACTTCAAAATGTATACTTTATTCCCACCCCACCATTCCCACCCTAACACCAACACCGCCAATAGACTCTACAATCTCCCTTTCTGGAGTCATATCCTTAAGGCTGAAGTTCTGAGACTAAATAGTCTTACCATCACATTTTCAGACACTTTTAGCTCTGATCTGTACTTTATTCCTTCACTGTTGTAGTGTTCTCTTGTTTCAAATCAATGCAGTTTTAATTTTTCTCAAAAATACGTATTGCTAAGATCTGCATGCATCGCTAGCCATCCTCTGTTTTATTTTATTTTATATTTTATTTTATTTCTTTTTCTTTTCTTTTCTCTAATTTACCATAGGATACATGTGTTCACTAGAAGGAAAGAGAGAGAGGAAACTCCCAAAGGAAGTTGGCCACATCTCAATCTCCTCTTCTCTATTCCCTCGGGAGTTGTGGTACACATACACGTGCACCTGGCATGTTTTTAAAGCCATTGCGTCTGAGATTCCACCACACAGTTGGCCATGTTGGAGTCAGCCTCCTTAACCACCGCAGCACCAGCTGGCCCCATTTTCGATAACTTCATATGTTCACAAAATCGAGTGCCTCGAAATAACTGAGCTTTAACTCTTCTTACCTCCCTCTGTCTAGACGTGTAGATAGAGGTTGAAATCAATTACTTGTCTTAATGTTAAGTCAGTTACTTTATTCATCAGTTTTCTGGGTTCCTTCTGAAATTGTTGAAATCCTCCAGTTGTTGATATTCCTCTTTGTCTCAGATTCTCTTTGAGTATTTAAAAAGTTTTTATTTCTTTTGTAAGGTTATTGAAAGGAGAGAAAAATAAGTGTTTAATATCAATCCACTATTTGTAATAAAATTTTTCTTTATCAATTTTTAAGATTGGCATTGTCTATTTGCTTTCTAATATATATGCAAACAAAATGTTTCTGAGCAATAAAATGATTATTTTTCCATGCCTAAAGCAATTTAGTGGTAGAATGAAATACTAAAGTGAAGCAAAAGCAAATAACAAAAAATCTATTTACTTATTTATTAAATGGATGTATACTCTATTTCCAAAACTAACTGGAAATAAATGAAAAACATTAAGCTAGGAAATTTGTGAGTGAGCAAAGTAAGATATTTAAGTGCCCCAATGATTGTTAAAATGCTTATGCCTCACATATTCAACTTTTAATGGTTGTAGAACCATATCTTGACCATGCACCCTTTCTCTTTTAATTCACAGTTATTCTGGAAGTGGTCATATACAACTAGAGAGCTTAAAATGAGTTCTTCTACATGCCCTTAATCCCTAAGTCTGTATCACCAGTCCTGCTTATTCTGCTTATCTCAAAACTCATATCCAACTGTCCACTTCACATCTTGAGCATGCCTATCACACATCTCAAACATGGCATGTCAAGGAGTCAGATGGTGGCACAGTGGTAACACATGATGCTCTGGAAAGGTGATTGCACAGAAGGGCTCCAGTTTCTCCACAAGACTTTCCTGGGTATACCGGGGAAGCACATCTCCATGATCTGGATCAGAACTCTTATTTCATGGTTAGCATGTTTCTTAGGTGAATAATCAGCAGTAACACATATTTTGATTTATTGTTTAAGTCAAAAACCTGGTATGCATTGTGACTTTCACATTTCAGTAATTTTGCTAATATGATTTATGATAAAGTCTAACCAGCAATAACACCAAAATATTTATAAAACACTTCCGTTTGCTCCATCCCCGTTGCTAATACTCTAGTCAAACTACAGTCGTTTACTTTTATTTCATTGTAATATCTGTTGACTATTTCACGAAATAAATAAATAAAATGTATTTGTAAAGTTTAAGCACTATTTCTCAGTGAACATCCAACTTTATATATAAACCAATACTAATACTTTGGGTCTCCTTGAATGCTCTTGCTGATCAAATTGGTGTCCTTTTCTACCAGAAAAAGTAATTTTCTTACTTTTTAAAAAAGTATTTGTTCTGTATATGCGTTCTAGGTAATGCCTTGTTTAGCTTTGATCATTTCTGGACTTTTCTTAAATGGAGTTCTATGGTGTATATGCTGTAATTTGCTTCTTTCTCTTAACATCTCATTGATGAGTTTTGCCTCTGCTCCTGCTCGTACTTGCAGTTCATTCAATTTCCCACTCTACTTTAGGTCATTGTTTTAATATCTCATAATTTATGTATTAATTCTAATTTGGGTAAATATTTGAATGATAGCCAAGTTTTTCTTGATGTTTCATTGATTTAAACCAACGCTTCTACAAACATCTCTATTATAGTTTATTGTGACACTGTGCTAGAATTTCTCCAAAGTATATATCTAGAGTAGAAGAAATAAAAGTTGAGATTTCCCCATGTTTAAATGCAATGTATTATGACAAACAACAGGTTGAATATCACTTATCTGAAATATTTGGGACCAGAAGTGTTAGTCTTTGACTTCCCTGGTTAGATTTATTTCTAGTTATCTCATACATTTTGTGGCTATGGTAAATGGGATTACTTTCTTCAGTTCTACCTCTGCTTGTTTGTATATAAAAATGCTATAGGTTTTTTGTGAGTTGATTTTATATCCTGCACTTTACTGTATTCATTTATTACTTCAAGAAGATTTATTGGCAGATACCCTTGGGTCCTCAGTGTATACAATTCTGTCATCTGCAAATAGAGATAATTTTAACTCGTCCCTATTTGAATATCTTATATTTTATTTTCTTCTCTGATTGCATTGGCTAGGACTTCCAACAATATATTGAAAGGGAATGGAGAGAATGAGTAGCCTTGTCCTTGTCCCAGTTTTTAGTGGAAAAACTTTCAACTTTTCCACATTTGGTATAACGTCAGCTATAGGTTTTTCATAGATGATTTTTATTATACTGAGAAGTGATCCTTCTATGCCTATTTTGCTGAGATTCTTAATAATGAAGGGATGTTGTATTTTGTCAAATGCTTTTTTCTGCATCAATTGAAATAATCATATGGTTTTTATTTTTCTTTCTGTTAACATTTTCTATTACCTTTATGGTTTTGTGTATATTGAACCACTATTGCATCCCTGGAATAAAACCTAACTTGTCGTGATGAATAATTTTGTTTTTATATGTTGTGATATAATTTGCTATATCTTGATGAGAATTTATGCATCTCTATTCATCAGAAATATTAGTCTGTAGTATTTCTTTCTTGTCATATCCTTATCTGTTTTGGGAATGAGGGTGATAGAGCCTTCATAAAATGAATTTTGAGAGTTCCCTGCTTTTAGATCTTTAGAAAGAATTTTATTAGAATGGGGGTTACATCTTCTTTAAAAGTTTTGTAGTTTTCAAAAGTGAAGCCATCAGGACCTGGGCTTTTCTTGTTTGGAGGTTATTTGTTACTGATTTAATCTCATTGCTTGTTATGAGTTTATTCAGGCTTTCTATGTCCTCCTTCGTCAGTCTTGATAGATTATATATGTCCGAGAATTTGTCCATCACACCTAGGTTCTCTTGTTTGTTGGCATATGGTTGCTCATAGTATCCTCTAATGACGTTTTGTATTTCTATTATGTCTGTTGTAATATTGCCTGCTGCATTTCAATTTTGGCTATCTGGTCCCTTTCTGTATTCTAAATTAGCCTAGCTAATGGTGTATCAATCTTGTCTGTCTTTTCAAGGAACCAGTTTTTGCTTTCATTTAGTTTCTGTGGAGTTTGTTATCTATTTTTGTAATTTCTGATCAAATTTTTATTATTTCTTTTCTTCTGGCATTTTTTGGATTTGTTTTCCAATTCCATGAAGCATGATGTCAGGTTGTCCATTTACCACCTTTCTATCTTTTACTTATGCACACTGATTGTTATGAACTTCCCTTTTATGACTGTTTTTGCAGTGTCTTATAGATTAGGGAAACTGGTATATTCATTATCATTCGTTTATGTGAATCTTTTTATTACAGTGTTAATCTCTTTGGTAGTTGTGAAGTCTTTCAGGAGAAGTTGGTTTAGTTTCCATGTACTTGTGTATTTTCTAGAGTTTTTCCTGAAATTGATATCAACTTTAATTCCATCACAGTCAGAGAAGATGTTGGATATAGTTTCTGTGTCTTTGAATTATTGTAAAAGCTTGCTTTGTGTCCTATCAAGTTGCCAATCCTCAAAAAGGTACTTTTCAGGGATGAGGAAAATGTTTATTTTGTCATTTTTGAGTGGAAAGTTATATAGATGTCTGTTAGGTCCATCTGACATATAGTATTGTTTAGGTCCTGTATTTCTTTGCTTATTTTTTGTCTCATTGATCTGTCTAAAGTAGGTAATGGGATGTTGAGATTTCCAGCAATTAGTGTGTTGCAATCTATCTCTCCTTTTACATTTAGCAGTCTTTCCTTCACGTATTTGGGTGTTCCTGAGTTGAGTAAATAGATATTTATAAGCGTTAGATCTTCTTGATGAATTAACCCCTTTACTACTATATTTTGCCATACTTTGTCTCTTGCAGTTTTTATCTTAAAGCCTATTTTTTGTCTGAAATCAGTATCGCGACTCCACCCTTTCTTTTTGTTTCCTTTTGTATGGAATACCTTTTTCCAGCCCTTCACTTTCAGTCTAT
>NW_006159990.1:1726148-1818127 GCF_000334495.1 Tupaia belangeri chinensis | reverse complement strand
AGCCCGCCAGGTGGCGTGGTGGTGAAGAGCCCCTGCCTCCCACATGGCTGACTGCAGTTCGAGTCCCGGAGCTGGTATCTTGCTTTCTCCCCCCCCCATTCTGTCCCTATTTGAATATCTTATATTTTATTTTCTTCTCTGATTGCATTGGCTAGGACTTCCAACAATATATTGAAAGGGAATGGAGAGAATGAGTAGCCTTGTCCTTGTCCCAGTTTTTAGTGGAAAAACTTTCAACTTTTCCACATTTGGTATAACGTCAGCTATAGGTTTTTCATAGATGATTTTTATTATACTGAGAAGTGATCCTTCTATGCCTATTTTGCTGAGATTCTTAATAATGAAGGGATGTTGTATTTTGTCAAATGCTTTTTTCTGCATCAATTGAAATAATCATATGGTTTTTATTTTTCTTTCTGTTAACATTTTCTATTACCTTTATGGTTTTGTGTATATTGAACCACTATTGCATCCCTGGAATAAAACCTAACTTGTCGTGATGAATAATTTTGTTTTTATATGTTGTGATATAATTTGCTATATCTTGATGAGAATTTATGCATCTCTATTCATCAGAAATATTAGTCTGTAGTATTTCTTTCTTGTCATATCCTTATCTGTTTTGGGAATGAGGGTGATAGAGCCTTCATAAAATGAATTTTGAGAGTTCCCTGCTTTTAGATCTTTAGAAAGAATTTTATTAGAATGGGGGTTACATCTTCTTTAAAAGTTTTGTAGTTTTCAAAAGTGAAGCCATCAGGACCTGGGCTTTTCTTGTTTGGAGGTTATTTGTTACTGATTTAATCTCATTGCTTGTTATGAGTTTATTCAGGCTTTCTATGTCCTCCTTCGTCAGTCTTGATAGATTATATATGTCCGAGAATTTGTCCATCACACCTAGGTTCTCTTGTTTGTTGGCATATGGTTGCTCATAGTATCCTCTAATGACGTTTTGTATTTCTATTATGTCTGTTGTAATATTGCCTGCTGCATTTCAATTTTGGCTATCTGGTCCCTTTCTGTATTCTAAATTAGCCTAGCTAATGGTGTATCAATCTTGTCTGTCTTTTCAAGGAACCAGTTTTTGCTTTCATTTAGTTTCTGTGGAGTTTGTTATCTATTTTTGTAATTTCTGATCAAATTTTTATTATTTCTTTTCTTCTGGCATTTTTTGGATTTGTTTTCCAATTCCATGAAGCATGATGTCAGGTTGTCCATTTACCACCTTTCTATCTTTTACTTATGCACACTGATTGTTATGAACTTCCCTTTTATGACTGTTTTTGCAGTGTCTTATAGATTAGGGAAACTGGTATATTCATTATCATTCGTTTATGTGAATCTTTTTATTACAGTGTTAATCTCTTTGGTAGTTGTGAAGTCTTTCAGGAGAAGTTGGTTTAGTTTCCATGTACTTGTGTATTTTCTAGAGTTTTTCCTGAAATTGATATCAACTTTAATTCCATCACAGTCAGAGAAGATGTTGGATATAGTTTCTGTGTCTTTGAATTATTGTAAAAGCTTGCTTTGTGTCCTATCAAGTTGCCAATCCTCAAAAAGGTACTTTTCAGGGATGAGGAAAATGTTTATTTTGTCATTTTTGAGTGGAAAGTTATATAGATGTCTGTTAGGTCCATCTGACATATAGTATTGTTTAGGTCCTGTATTTCTTTGCTTATTTTTTGTCTCATTGATCTGTCTAAAGTAGGTAATGGGATGTTGAGATTTCCAGCAATTAGTGTGTTGCAATCTATCTCTCCTTTTACATTTAGCAGTCTTTCCTTCACGTATTTGGGTGTTCCTGAGTTGAGTAAATAGATATTTATAAGCGTTAGATCTTCTTGATGAATTAACCCCTTTACTACTATATTTTGCCATACTTTGTCTCTTGCAGTTTTTATCTTAAAGCCTATTTTTTGTCTGAAATCAGTATCGCGACTCCACCCTTTCTTTTTGTTTCCTTTTGTATGGAATACCTTTTTCCAGCCCTTCACTTTCAGTCTATGTATGTCTTTATCTATGAGGTGGGTATTTAGTTTTCTTGGTATAGCATTTCCTTCAGAACTTATTGGAAACTGGTCTGGAGTTGGTAACCTCTTTTAGGTTTTGTTTATCTGAGAATGCTTTTATCTTTTCTTCCCATTTGAAGGATAATCTTACCGAATATAATAATTTTGGTTGAAATTGTTTTTCATTTAACACATTGATTGTATTTTCCCATTCTTTCCTTGTTTACATTGTTTCCAGTGAGAGGTCTGATGTTAGCCTTATGGGATAACCTTTGTAAGTAACTTGGCATGTCTCTCTTGCTAATTTTAGTATATTGTCTTTAATCAGTGGTTTTGGTCAACCTAGTTATGATGTGCTGTGGAGAAGATCTTCTCAGGCTGATTCTATTTGGGGTCCTTTGTATTTCTTGAATCTAGATATTTGAATGCTTCTTTAGCTTTGGAAAGTTTTGCTCCAGGATTTAATGGAATAAATTATCAATACTCTTCTTAGTTTCTTTATCTACTGTGATACCAACTATCCAGATGTTTGGGCATTTAATGGCATCTAGTATTTCTCATAATTATCCTTTTTTTTTGTCAGTTTTTATTTTCTCAGTTTTTTAAATCAATTTTTCTAGGTCAGAGGTTTTGTCTTCTACATCTGAGATTCAGTCTTCTGCATGATCTAATCTGCTTTTAATACTTTTGAGGGAAGCTTTGATTTCCTGTATTTTTGCCTTCATCTCTTAAAATTCCGTTTGATTCTTTTTTATGGTGTATATTTCTTCTTTCAAATATGGAAGGACTTCCTCATCTCCTGGAGCTCGTTGCATTTTCTGGAGTTCATAGTCACTTTTCTCTTGCATTTCATTTACTTCTATCATATCAATATACTGAATTGTTTATCAGACATTTCCATGAGTTACTTTGTACCATCTGTGGTTTTGAGGAATTGATCTTATCCTTTGGGAGAGAAATATTTTCTTGGTTCCTAATGTTTCTTGTGCCTCTGCACAGTTTCTGGTCATCTGATGGATTATACGTTATTTCCTAATTTCTTGGAATTAATTCTGAGTGTTAAAAGAGGTGAATGAGGAGATGATCCGCTATCTCTCCAGTATCTCTCTACAGCTCCATCTACCTAGCAACCTGCGCTTTTGTCTTTGGGACTGGATAATTCAATGATCTCTCAGTTTCTAAACAACAGGTGCTGTTGGGGCTGAATTTCAACTGAGGAAGATGGTAGGGATTGTATGGCATACTACATGTGCTGTATGCTTCAGAAAATGGTGAAGTCTGAGAGTTCAATGGTGTTCAGGTGGAGATGGGCTATGCTCTCTCTGCTGTTCTGTCTCCCTGACACTCACTATGTAGCTAGTCAGGACTGTCCTCATTTGGGTGGGGCCCCAGTGGCAGGAGGTTAGAGAAGGGCGTGGCTCTCCAAGTTCCAATTTATACACTTGCAATTTCAAAGGCATTTGGGTAGAGGTTGGTTGAGCTCTCTTGACTGTTCTTTCTCCCTGCCACTCACAATGCAATCAGTCAGGCCATTCCTCTCCTGGGCAGTTTTCCTAATCTTTCAAAGTTTCTATTTAATTTCTTTTTGTTTGTTTGTTTTAACTTTTTGCCATAGGGTACCTTAGCTTGCCAGAAACAGAGAGGGAAAGTGAGAAATCACCCCACAGGAGGGATGACAACACCACAATCCCCTCTCCTCCATTCTCCTCTCAGGATTTTGGGCATGCAAGGACACATACCTGGCATGATTTTCAAGCCACCAGGTCCAGGACTTGAGCTGTAGTCACCCATGTTGGAGTCCAGCATCTTAAACACCATGCTACCTGCTGGCCCTCTTTCAAAGTTTCTTAAGTGAAATTTTACAGTGGCTTCTTAATTTTTCTACCTTGTCTCCCTACAATTTATTATTCTGATTATTTTACCCTAAAATTTTCTATTTCCTTATTTTAAAATTTGTGACCTGCCTTCCATCACCAGAACTCAACTCTCAGAGAGTAGAAATTTTGTGTTTCCTGATCATCATGGTATTATTGGTATCTAAAAAAAAAATGGGCACTTAAAAAATCATTAAATAAGTCATATATATTGATAATATTGAAGAATGCATATATCCAGACAAGGATTCTACTTTTTTTGTAAATAGATACATTGTCTTGGCTATTAGTTAATCATTATAGACTGGTTATGCAAATCGTGGAATCTTGGAATTATAAATTTAAAAAAATGTTTTTGAGTAGCATAAAAGAAAGTGATGACCATTTATTTACTCTTCTGTTCTCTGGATGCAGTGACTTACAAGTTATTTTTAAACTAAGAGTAGAATGATATTGTTTGCCAGAGATCACCCAGTTCTACCTTTTTTCCAGTATACCAGCCCTCTTTGACTCTTTGTTGAGTAGTCACATGACTTGAACTGCTTCAACAACAGGCAGCACACTTTCTCCTCAGATTTCCATTCCCTTTTCAAACAGTTCTAATAATATCGGAGTCCTTTATTCCAAATTGTACCTTGAGTCACCTTTCATTGATCTGGCTCTGACTGTCATATCCTCAAAAGAAAAAAAGGAACAAAGAAACAAATTAAAAAGTACCTCTTTCAGGATGATAACCTTTCAGATATTTTAAGTAATTTATTAGTTATAATAGCTGTTCTCTTATTTAATCTAAACATTCTCTTTCATATTTGCATTCTTCCTGCAAGTATTTCTTGAGTGTATACCATATGGTAAGCCTAGCAAAGGTGAGCATTATTGATTTGAGAAAGCATTTCTTCTCACATGTTATTCTATGGATAACTTCCAATACTAAACCTTAACCTTTCAGAATGTACTTGTAAACAGAATAGCCATTTAGTGGAAATTTTGAGCTGCTTTTTAATTTTAGACACAGTGGTGAAGCTGTTTTTACAAGAAGTGCTTAGCACACAGCAAACCAGACTATGAAACATAGGCATTTTGTGTTCTTGCTTATTTTGTACCCGATGTCTGTGCTCTATAGCAGAAACTAAAAGACTGGAAGATATAATAGCAGGGAAGGCAATTGTAGATATTAGTGACAGTAAAGGAGGGTGTGAGTAATAGGGGATGGGTAGTAGGAGGTGGGAGGAAGGGAATCAGGAAAAAACAAGCAAACAACACATTTGATAGAGACAAAAATGAAAAGATATCTGTTGACAATGTATATGGTAATATCTTTGTCTCAACTAAAATGAACTACATTCATGCTGGAAAAAATCATGTTATGCACTGTAAAGAAGTACAGTGATAAATGTAAATAACATTTTAAGAAGATATTAAAGTGTTTTGCAAACTTAAGCCTTAAGAGAAACTATAAAGTGGTTCATTGAAATAAAAATCATGCTATAGACCATATTGCATCATTTCCTTTTAACAACTAAAATAATTTTGGGTTGATTCTCCAGAGAATTTTATCAAAAAGAAGAAAAATGCTAAATTTCTGGAAAGACCATCTGGAATATTTCATAAGTGTTATGTATTTTTTTTAAGCTATAGACTTAGCTCTCTGGCAAGCAAAAGTTTTTGCATAAATAACTAAAATCAAAGATTGTACCAAATCCAATTTTCATTTTAGCTTCCAGTCATCCTTGTCAATGAAAAATATATAGTATCTTAATTTCTGAGGTTAATCCCTAAATTTGTCAAAACTTGGGTCTCTCATTTACCTTAAATTTAAATAATAATTTGTCAGATTACAAAGTCAATTTTACAACAAATCCATTTGACTAATAGCTCTAATACTCAGTTTTTTAGGGACATATATGAACATGTGTCTCATAGAAATTGGACTGGAGGTGACTAGGTGTGAAAGATCCATAGAACTCATAATCACATGTCCAGTGGAAAGGAGTCTAACCTGGAAACCATAGAAATAATTTTTAAGTCTCACATTGTGGGTTTTATTATTTAACCTCTTCAATACACTATGGTCTCTAGTCTCTTCAAAAATTTTGTCACTAGTATTTTTTTGTTTCCTACTCTCCATAGACATTTACTCTGATGTTTTGATGTACAGTGCTAGTTATATATGTCTTTTTGTCAAATATACTGTGTTGTGTGTGTCTGCTTTTATTAATTAACATAAGAGGATATTATGATGCATAGTGTTATCTTGTTCAGTTTCTTGTTTTATTAAATAATAGCTATACAACTAGCTAAATGTATGTAAATACTTCTCTAGTCTAGTATTTGAAAGAACTTACCAGGCACCACAGAGTATATCTACCTAAGGCTGTTATTTAAATGAAAAATATATCGGGACAGCCAGGTGGCATGTTGGGAAAGGTGGCTGGATCCCACATGGGCAATTGCTAGGTTTGAGTCCTAGACTCGGCAGCTTAAAAAACATACCAGATGCATGTGCATGCATGCCCAATATCCCAAGAGAAGAATGGAGAACAAGAAGTTGTGGCGTGGCTATCCCTCTAGGGGGTGCTTTCTCCTTTTCTTTCTTTCTCTTTCTATCTCTGCCTCTCTCCACTGAGTACACATATCCCATAGCAAATTTTTAAAATATATATATATATATAGTACAGCAAAAGAAATAGAAGTATAGGGAAGCACTGCAAGTCCCACCAATATGCTGTGTGTAAGGCACCATTATTGGAAAGCCTGAAAAATGTCGTGGTCATTTTGGGGTGCTACAACAAAATACCATAGACTGTGTGATTTATGAACAATCAAAACAAGAAATGGAAAATTATTGGTTTATGATAACATGTATGTTGATGTGCTTGATTGAGCCAATATAGAGTTTACTCTGGATGGAAAATCTCACTTTGTATGCTGTAGTGATGTACAGTGAATGAATGTAAATAAACAAATTTAATTTTAAAAATCCTAAAAAAAAAAAAACCCAAAAAACAAACAAACAAAAAACATTATTTCTCATTGTGGTGGAGACTAGGAGTTCAAGATCAATGCACTGGTAGGTTTAATATCTAATGAAGGGCCTCTTATTCCTAGATGATACCTTCTAGCTGTGGCCTTACTATAGAAGCACCAGCTAGTGCTCCTGGGCTTTTTTTTTTTTTTTTTTTTTTGGGGTTTTTTATGTGCGCTCGCCAGACAGACATAGACAGAGAGACAGAAAGCGAGAAATCACCCCCCCAGGGGGGGATGCCACGCCGCAATCCCTTCTCCCCCATTCTCCTCTTGGGATCTTGGGCACACGTGCACACATGCCCAGCATAAGTTTTAAGTCACCGGGTCCAGGACGCAAACCGCCGTAGACTACATGGGAGTCCAGCGACATAGCCACTACGCTAACTGCTGGTCCCTCCATGGGCTTTTTTATAGGAGCACTAGTACCACTCAATAGGGCAGGGACCTCATGACCTAATCAATTCCCAAAATATCAACTTCTAATATTATCATCTTGGAGATTAGGTTTTCAACCCATGAATTTTGTAGTAATACAAACATTATATCCATACCAAAAGATTAGTTCCAAGAGAAGACTTTTTATGAGTTTTGTTTTGTTTTTGTTTTGCCAAATAAACAAGTCAGGTTCATCCCACCTCAGTGGACCTATTGCAATCATCAGAAATGTAAATTATTCTGGAGGTCCTCAATATTTAATAAATTTTACTGTCCTCATTTTGGCCAAGGGCTGAAGCTAGAGCCTCAAGTATTTGAGAAATAAAAATAGAGTTTTCCAAGATAGTTATTAATCAACTATCTCCACAATATATCTTTATTGTTTCTGAGCTTCATACTATTTCATAGTTCGTATATTGTGTTAGTTGTTCCTAGAGATGGATACCTGGGTTGCTTCCAGTTTCCAACTAGTACAAACAGTATTGTGATTATACATGCACACACAGACACACACACACACACATATATATATATATATATATATATATATACATATTCACAAATGTCTTCCTAAAGACCTATGTGAGAGTTTCATTGGGAAACTTAGAATTGCTAGGTCATTCATAGAAAATTATATAATCTATCTTCTACACTAAACCAATTTTGGAAATGGAAGAGAGTATTTTGAATCATTACGCTAAAATGAGAGCATGAATCAGAACCTGGGTAAGTCAAGTCATATGCTTCAGTGAATCACAGGCTGCCTAGGTACACTTAATACTGCCAGACTGCTCTCCAAACAGCATGAAAATACCTAACTCCACACTTTTTTACCAACACTTATTCTTATTTTGCACTTTGAAATATCCAGTGCTCCTTTCAGTTTCATTTATCTCCACCTGTTTGTGTGCTATATTGTCTTCCTTCCTTGTAATTTCCAATTTAAAGCTTTACTTCATTTTTTCTACTATAAGTATGAGTTTATCCTCAGCCGTATACGTAGTAATTACTTTCCCTTAGTTTGTCACCTATTCATTAACTTTGTATTTGACTGGTCATTCTTGATTTCTTAAAGGACTTAATTATTTATTTCATGAGCAAGATACAGACAGAGGGAATCAATCCCACCCTCACCATACCCTCTTCCCTGGCAGGGTCTTCACACCAAGATCCACACACAATCTCAACCACTCTGGGTCACGGTTGTGCACACACACCCAGTTTGTTCACAGAAGTCGCAGGAGGTGAGTCCAGGACATTTCCCACACGAGTCCAGTTACACTAGCAACTTGCAACCACTACAGCACCATTTAGCCCCCTTAATTTTGATAATAGTAATCTAATTTGCTTTTCAAGTTTAAGTTCTGCTATGTATAACTCGTTTAAGAAGTATTTTTTCATCTTGGACCAGCAGGTTGCATGAAGGTTAAAGAAGCTAGATGCCATATGGCCAAGTGCATGGTTCATTATCCTGGATCTGGCAGCTTGAGAAGCATGCTGAATGTGTGTGCATGTCTTAAATCTTAAGAGGAGAAGGGAGAAGAAGGGATTGTCATGAGGCCGTCCCCCCTGGCATGATAATTTTCACTTTCCCTCTCTGTCTCTGTCTGTCTTAAATGAGCACACGTGCCCTGGAGCCAAAAAAAAAAAAAAAGAAAAGAAAAGCATGAACAAGTATTTCTCCATGTTAATGTAACAAAAAATATTATCCAATGTTGTCATCTATATGGTTTTCCCTTTCATAATTAAGAATATAATCCATGTGGATTTTAATAATTAGTATGTAAAAGAAACCCAATTTAATTTTTTCTCCTTATCAAAAATCTGATTTTGATCACAGAATATTTGACTGCATTGGTAGCTCTAATCTCAACTCAGAATTCATTATTTATGAAGCACTTTGACATTTTCTGTGTTAGTTATATTTTCTTCTACTATACCTCTTTTTTCAGTCCACATAGTAAAAGAATATACTGTCTGCACTCAAGTATTAAAGAACACACGAGGATGACATCAGGACCCTGCTGTCTCAGAGAATAGGTTTCCGGCAGCTCCAGAGTGTACAGCCTTCCAATTTTGGGTTAGCACCTGTGCCATTTATAAAACTGGCAGAGGGACACATGCCATCTCAACACATGGAATCAGAAAGGAGAAATAATTACGCATGTGGGTAAAGACCAGTTCTTAAATTTTGTCCTTCTCCTGATACTGATTTTTAAAAATCTAGCCCTGGCTTTCAGATGGAGAAAAATGACTCTCTCATAGATCCACAAATAAATCTGAATGGTTGCCTTATTTTTAATTATTTGAATATTCTTGTCATCTACTTTATAGCCATTATTGGCTTATTAGCTAAAAATTCTTTGTTATCATTGTCATTTTTGCCTTAAGATTTATAATATACATTTTAAACACAGCTTACTATCAAGCAGTAATATACTGTTTTGCATATGGTATGAGAACATTGCAATATTACGTTTCTGTTTTTGCCACAAATCTTTGTGCTATTGATGTCACATGTTTTATGTCTTCGTGTGTTATAAATCCGATGATATATTAATTTTCTAAATCATACATTTCCTTGAATAAGACATTAAAATTAAGGGAAAAAACTTCTATATTTAACTATATATTTACCATTTCCAGTTCTCTTTAGTGTAGATTCAGATTTCCATCTGTTTTGTTTTCCTTCTCAACAATTTCCCTTAACAGCTCTTGTAACAGAGACTTGCTGATGCTAAATTTTAACTTTTGTATGTCTGAGAAAGTATGTTTTCTCTTCACTTTTCACAGATATTTTTGTGACTATAGAATTCTGGAGTTTGGTATTTTTAAAGATGTTTCCCTGCTGTTTTTCACTCATGAGAAATATGTTGTCATTCTTATCTTTAAACTCTATGTAATATGTACAATTCAACCCTTTCCTTTTTATGTTAACTTTCAGGTTTCATTAGGTAGAGCCAGTTCAGCCTTCTTCAAGGCCTTAGTTTATTCCCAGCGGCATTCTGAATATTCTTCTCAATGGATTATGAACTAAGAGATTTTTTTCCCACTCTGCTTCATTGAAACACAAACCGTTCCTAGACATATATGCGTTGTAGAGTGCTCTTTCTTTTGGGGAGTTCTTTGCTTCACCCTGACAGACTGCTCTCCAAACAGCATGAAAATACCTGTCTCCACACTTCTTTTACCAACACTTTGTAGGTTCAGATTTCTTATTTTGCAATTTGAAATATCCAATGCCTTTCAGTTGCATTTGCTGAAAGGCACTCAAATGAATTCTTAAAAATACTTGAAAATATTACAGGTCATTGTGTTTTACCACTTGCTATGTCACAATCTGGCCCCTGGAGAGGCTATATTTTTATCCCTTGATCAAGGTGGTGTTCTCTACAGTGTGAGTGTGCATTTTTCCCCTTTGTAACAGATAAATAATCTGCAGAGTGATACTTTGAGATGGTGTAAATACTCTATTTCCTATCAGGATATTTTCTCAATAGTTTATTCATTCAAATTAGAGATTATGTAATTTGATTAATTCTACTTTTTTTTTTTTTTGGAGAGATTTTCACTATAGGGCGCGTGCGCTCGCCAGACAGAGAGAGACAGAGAGACAGAAAGCGAGAAATCACCCCCCGGGGGGATGGTCACGCCGCAATCCCTTCTCCTCCATTCTCCTCTTGGGATTTTGGGCATGCACGCACACGCGCCCGGCATGAGTTTTAAGCCACCGGGTCTGGGACGCGAACCGCAGTTGACTACGTGGGAGTCCAGCGACATAGCCATTACGCTAACTGCTGGTTCCCATTAATTCTACTTTTGTTAGCTGTCAATTTGATTTTAAAAAGAGCTTCTCCCCTCATTATTTTAGTTTGTTTGAATAAAATTGTAGACTTATAAAGTTATTTTAACAATATCTTCAAGTAATTAAGCATCTTTTTTGTCTTAGCTGTTTAAATTGTGCCTAAAGTCAGACATGTATTCATAGATATGTATATATCAGCTGAGCTTGCTATTGAAGGTAGTTAGATTATTTAAGAAATTTTGTGAATCAACAAAATGTATGGGGGGAAAGGAATGGTAAACTGACATAGTGTGGGATGAGGGTGGGAAATGGTAGAGAGTAAGAATTAGGGGAATATATATATGCATATATATATATACATACACACACATATCTATACATATATATATATATACACACATGCACATATTTGTTTCTATATGTATATATATACTAGAAATGGAAAATTATTGATGATAACATGTATGATTAAGCCACTAGGCAGTATATTGTGTATGGGAAATCACATTTTGTGTGCTGTGACAATGCTCAGTGAATGAATGTAAATTAATTAAAAAACAAAAAAAAATAATATGGATCATGACAAATGGAAAAATATATGTATAACCAATTGATGCGACTAGGGATCTGTGTGTGTGACAGTAGTAAAACATGTCCATTATTAAAGTCATTTATATTTTTCAAAAAAAATTGTTCATTTAAAAGTGTACTTACAATTTAAAATTATTTATCAGTTTATTTGCATCATTTTTTGTTCTTAAGATTGTTACTTTGTATTTCCATTCTCTCTTGCCCAGCGTGCTAGAGAAATATCTTTTGTAATTAAAATCTGTTTTTTCTTGTTGATCATCTCAATTATTTATTTTATTATTTTAACATTTTAGTTAGTTATTTTACTATGCTCTTTGTACTGGCCATCCAGCCAAAAAAGCAACACACAGATCTTGATTTTATTTTGTATCAGAAAGAAATTAGTTTTAAGTACATTTTAGACCCAACTGAAAAAATATGTATGCAAGCTCCATATGATATGATATTCAGTCATTGTCTGCTTGAGGTGTGAAATGGTGTGCAGTCATGTAGAGACATTTCCTTTTTCTTGGAATGTTTATTCTGAAATATTTAGCTGAGCAGTATTATGACATTTGCAATATGCTTTCCGATAGTTAAGGAAAGAAGACAGCAAGAGGGAACAAAGATGACAGAATGTTAATAATTGATGAAGCAAGTAACGAATGTGCAGGTGATCTTTGTAATAATGCTTTGATTTCTTTATTTGAAAAATTTTCAAATGAAAATCTGGGAGGATGGCAGCTGAAAGCTGGATTTCACATAGTTGACTGTGTGGTTGAGCCTTGGATCCAGTGGCTAGAAAAGCATGTTGGGCATGTGTGCATGTGTGTTCAAAATCCCAAGAAGAAAGTGGAGGAGAAGGGATTGTAGCATGTTCATCCCCCATAGAGGAACTTTATCTTTCTCTCTCTCTTTCTCTCTCTCATAAGCACATATACTCTATAGCAAAATTACAATTAAAAAAAAATTCAGTAGGGAGATCCTTTGTCAAGGGGAGATGATTTTATAAGCAAGTTTTATTAAATCTTTGAGTGAGGAAAAAATTTTGAGAGAGAAAGTTTCCATACTAATTTTATAGTGTAAACATAACCTTGAAACAATTAGACTGGGACAGTTTGAGAATGTCTTTCTTTTTCTTTCTATTTATTTATTTATTTTTTTGAGAGGTTTTTGCTATAGGGCACCTGCGCTTGCCAGAAAGACAGAGAGAGACAGAGAGACAAAAAGCGAGCAATCACCCTCCAGGGCGGATGGCCACACGACAATCCCTTCTCCTCCATTCTCTCAGGATCTTGGGCACACACGCACATGCGCCTGGCGTGAGTTTAAGCCACTGGGTCCAAGAATCAAACTACAGCCAACTACATGGGAGCCCAGTGACATGGCCATTATGCCAACTGCTGGTCCCAAAGAATTTCATATTACAGTATACAGCTATAAAGATGAATACAAAAATGATATTGATAAATATAGTTTAGCTACAACAATAAAAATAGCGCTGCACTAAAAATAATAAATTATGGCAGGGCCGGTAGGTGGTGTGATGGTTAAGAGGCTGGACTCCCATGTGGCCAACCATGGTTTGAGTTTCAGATCTGGAGGCTTGCTTTCTATCTCTCTCTCTATCTATCTCTTCTTTCTGTCCCTGGTCAAATTAAATAGTAATAATAATAATAAATAAAATTAAATATTTTTTAAAAAGTAATCTGTCTTAAAATTTGTTTTAGTAATACATTATGGCAAGTAAATTTTTTTCTAAAAGACAATAATATTTTAATAGTAAATAATGAATTGACATTTTTGCCAAGTTACAGATTAGAGAAAAATTTTATCAAGTAGTAGGTTCCCAAATGTTCTTTCAGTACAGTAACAAATATCAAGTAAAATGAGTGAACTAGGTCTGCATTGCATCTTCATAGAAATATCTCTGAAATATACTGTTGAATGAACCAATCAATTGTGAACTGATACTTATGATACCACGTATGTGTAATTTAAAAATAAAAAATACTATAATATGTTTCATAAATAGAATATCTCTGCCTACAATATTCCAATGGTTTCCCATAATTACTAAGGTGAATGCCAGAATTTTACTATAGACCCTAAGGCTCTAGTATTGTTGAATGTGACACTTCCACTCTCTGTGCCCCATTACCTGGCTTCATTCACATACTTGAACGTGTCATGCTGCTGTTCACTGTGGAGCCTTAGACCATGTCTACTCTCTTTCTGGAGTAGTCTACTTTACTCTTCTCCCTGAATAACATATTTGGGGGCTGTAGCCATTAAGGCTATGAACTCCCACATGGCTGACTGTGGTTAGAGTCCTGTGTCCAGCAGCTTGAAAATCATGCTGAGTGCATGTGTTTGCATGGCCAAAATCCCAAGAGAAGAATGGACCAGAAGGGGGGACTACAGCATGGCCATCCTCCCTGGAGGGGAGGGCATGATTTCTTACTTTTTCTCTCTCTGTCTCTATGGTGAGCAAAAAAATTCTTTCTCAAAAAAAAAAAAATTGTTCTTCAGCTCTTGTCTTATTTTTCGCTTACTCAACAGATCGAAGTTTGATCCCCACATTTTACTTTTGTAACATTTCATACATTCCTTCCTTCTAAGGCCCTATTTCAGTTGTTATTTTCATTTATGATGTAGTTGGACTAATATCTGTCCTCCCTTTAGGTTTTAAATCTCCCCACATTAAGTCAGAGGACACATCTGTTTTGCTAACCAGTGTGTAACCCTAGTACCTAGCATAGTTCTTGACATGTTAAAGGTGCTTACCAAATATTGACTAAATTGGTGAATGAGTTGGCAAAGCCACTTTCTTATATAGGATTCTTTTGCTTCGGTCATGGTCCTTTTGAAACCGTTTCTTTTCTGTTGCCTATTTTGCATTCTCGTTTGTCTTTCCTTTTCCTTGTGACTAATGCAGTCAGATGTGGTTTGAGTATCTCTCCCTGGATGAGAGGAGATGGATACTATGATTGACAGCACCCTCTAGAAGCATGAATACAGTGTATCTAAGACAAAGAAAATGGATATGCTAATCTTAGCAATATAAAAATGTATGTTAAGGAATCAACTAGAAGAGCTAATAAATTGAGTTTTATTATGACATAGGATACTTAGCAGAAAAGATCTTTGCAACAAAAACTAGCATTGAAATATGTCTTTTTTCATGGCTATGTTATGTATGAATATATACTCATCACTTTCCCTGAGGAAAGTAAAGATGACTTTAAAGATATTCAGTGAATAAGGATCCACTAAAAAAATGAATTTTTTAAATAGTTATTTAAGCACTGTTTCACAGAGAATGAATATAAAGGTAATGGCAGCTCTTCTCAGATTTTCACACTCTTTAGTAGGCATCATGTGTACAAGACTTTGGAATGAATGTTGTGAAGCACTTGGTCAGTAAAAATCAAACTTGGCCTTCAAAGAGCATTCCATCCAGAGCCCAACATAGCCACAGGACAAGGCAGAGGCTAGTAACTACGACTTTCACAGCTTGAGCTTTTATATTGCACCAGGGACTTTACACACAGTCTTCATCTGCATAATAGTCAGAGGAAGGTATACATTACCATTCCAGTGTCTACAAATAAACAAATAAGGGACAGAAGAGTTAAGAAATTACCCTAAGATTACACAGTGGCAGGGCTAGAATTACAATCCATATCTGTGTGTCTGTATGACTTCTGAACCCAAGGCTGATGTATTACATAAACCATGAAAGTTTTGGTGACTCTAATGAGCTTGCTTTTTGTTTGTTTTTATTTTTGGTTTTGATTTTGTTTTCCTTCTCTAAGTCAATGTTTCTGTAACTGTGCTGCTGAACTGTGAAAGGTTCCAAAGTCAAATAACTTTTAGAAATGATCTTGCATCAGATGCTCAAAAAAGTCTGAGCAAGGTTTTAGTAAAGAAATAGCTTTTCATTGCTTAACATGGCACTTTGTAAAACATACTTGAATGGGGGAACTCCTGGGAAACTCTGTTTCAAGCAAGAGAGAACTGTGAAGTGTTGTTTTTCTTTCTTGAAATGCAGGCCTCTTTTGGGGAAGACAATTGTGATAGCACTCCATGCCCTTATCTGACCCCTTGCCTCGGCTCAGGCTGTTCCTCCTGGAGCATCCATGTCCTTTTTATGGTATGTGCTAGTTTCTTGCTTTCCACTGGTTCAAACGTCCCATCATCTGTCAAGTGTTTTGTTAAACCCTCGCTCACATACATACGTAAGCACACTTGCAAACACACACAAATGTATGTAGAATAAGTACTGAGTTGTAATGTAACAAAATACTATATTGACCACTCACGTTTAATGAGCATTTACAATGTTTAGGCCTGGCTCAACAGAGCACAAACTCATTTAATGCTCACAAAAATTATTTATTATTTTTACTGTTATCTCTTTTCTTTTCCTCTAGCTCATATGTTATATCTCAGATCCTTTTTCCAGAAAACTCCCCTGAAGAGTTGACTACACTGTCTGACTGGTTCTTTTCCTTAATCTCTCCCTTGAAAACATCCCAATTATTCTTGCCCCACCATTCAGCAGAGTAGTGCTTGTCTAGTGTACCGACGACTGCTACACTGATGAATTCAAGCAAGGTTTCCATCCTCATTTTACTTCAGTTATGAACAGCAGCTGACAATTGTCTTTGGAAATTCAAACTCATTCTTCCCTTGCCATTCAACTCTTGGTACATTTCTGGTTTACCTTGTGTGCCACTGGCAACTCCTTTGTGGTCTATTTTGCTGTTTTTTTGTTTGTTTGTTTGTTTGTTTTCCCTCCTCTCTACCCCTCGAAATGTCAGCTTTTCTTAGCCTTTCGCGGTCATACCATTGGTGATTTTGTTAAATTGCCTAATAAGCATTTTGAGTAAGAGCACTGATCCTCACACCAGGCTGCTTGGATTAGCATCATAGCTTAACTGTTTTCTTACATGTGTGACCTTGGCTAGTGGATCTATCTCTACTTATCTCTCTCTTAGCACTTCTGTAAAAATGGGGACTAAAAGAATATCTATGTCATGAGACCACTAGAACGATAAAGAAGTTAATATCTATAAAAGGGCACAGAACGATGTCTTGTACTCTGTGTTGCTGATATTACTATCTATGTTCTAATGACTCATAAAATTGATATAACCTGCACTTCTACCATAAACCTGTGAATCATATATCCAACTACCTACACAATGTCTTTACTTGAAGTCTAATATGCATCTCAAAATATTGTGTATAAAATAGAAAAATAATTTTTTTGGAGAGATTTTTGCTACAGGGTGCATGTGCTTGCTGGAGAGACAGAGAGACAGAAAGCAAGAAATCACCCCCCAGGGGAATGGCCATACACACACACGGACACACATATACATACACACACATATGTATACATTTTATATATATATACACACGTGTGTGTGTATATATATACAGATATATAAACAAGGCAGCAATTAAGCTTTATGTGTTTATATATGTGTGTGTGTGTGTGTGTGTATTATATATATATATATATATACACATTTAGATAGAGAGAGACTTTTCCTATAAGGTGCATGTGCTCACCAGAGAGACAGAGAAAATGAGAAATCATCTCCCGGGGGGATGGCCATGCCACAGTCCCGTCTCCATTTTCCTGTCAGGATTTTGGGCATGCACACACATGTGTCCAGCATGAGTTTTCAGCCACCAGATCTGGGAATTGTACCATGGTCAACTACATGTGAGTCTAACAATATAATATTTATGCCATTGGCTGGTCCCAGCAGAATAAATATTTTAAAATATAGATCAAATCATATGATTCCTCTACCTATAAACCTTCTATAACTTCCTACCTCACTACTTAAAAGATGAAGACTTTATAATGGCTTATAAGAATTTACCCAATTTGTCCTGAATCTTTCTAGTATCATCCACAATCTCCACTTCTTTCTTTTCCTTCCAGATCCTCTAGGAATGCATGTATGATCCCATGGAGTCTTTACATGAGAGGGAACAGAAAGTTCAAAGAATTCTTGCTCAGGAACCCAAATATTTCTCTCTCAATCTTTCAAATATATTCTCAAAGTTGACCTTCTTGAGGCTTTTGACTGTCCTTTTGTGAATTGCAACTCCACTCCATGCCAGCGCTTTTTTTTTCTCACTAGACAATATGAACTGCTATAACTTTGATTTATTTTTTCCCTTTATCATTCAAATCTCTCTTCTAGAATAAACACTGAACAAAGAGAGAAATGTTTATTTCACTATTCTCTACACATCTCTAGTGCCTACAAGAGAGTCTTGGACATACTGGGTACTTAACAAATATCTGTGAAATAAATTACTCTCTCTCTATGATGGATTAAGAACTTGAGGCTCATGGTGAAAGTAATTTTTACAGACCATTCAAAATTTTCTCAAGGGTTCTAAAGTTAAAGCACAAAATTGGAAGTCCCAGGGCAGCATCTAGGGTTCACATGTTTAACCAACATGTAATTAATATAAGCACAATGTTAGAGTAGTTGTGTGTACTTCTTCCTCACTAGAAGGTGGCTTTCTTTAGGAAAGGAAGAGTATCAGTCATCTTTATCATCTCAATACCTAATATAATGTTGGAATCATGGTAGCAATGGTGTATAGGAGCCAAATATCCCAGCTTGGGAGAGTCCATTGTATGCCTCTCTTCCCATTTTTAAACACACCAGTAGCTTAATGTGGAAGAATGAGAAGAAGAGAATCAAGGGGAGGTGGAGAAGAAGCAAAACATTTAAGGGACACACACATGGAAAATTATCTATTGGTGATAATGTATGATAATATCTTTAACTGGATTAATATACAGTGTATTCATGCTGGAAAAATTCATTTTGTAAGTTACAATGATATACTGTGGTTGAGTGTATTAAATGATAATAATAATAAAATAGAAGACCTTAATAGAAGTATTTGTACCATGTAAATCAGCAAACACTACAAATTAGGACTTTTCTTAAGAAACCCAGTTGTCAAATATTTACTTGCACAATATTACATGAAAGATAGTCTTAAAAATTATGCATGGGGATCAGCAGGTGGCGTGGTTGTTAAAACTCTGGACACTCCCACATGGCTGACCACAGTTCGAGTCCCGGACCTGGTGGCTTGCTTTCTCACCTTCCTTCTTTCTCTCTGTCTCCCTATCACTCTCTCTGTGCCTCTCTCTGGTCAAATTAAAAATATCATGCATGAATAAGTGAATTAATGAGTAAATATATAAGGGAGAGATTATAAGGCAACATATAGTTTCGTATACTTGTGTAGAGGAGATGAAAAGAAGGTGAAACTGGTGACGGATACAATCAATGAACATTACAAATATAAACACAATAAAAAATAAAATCCTTGTCATAGAAGATAGTTCAACTTCCTACTCCATAAAATAATTTTATATAAAAGATCCTAACAAGATTATATTGTCACTCTTCTCTCCTCTACTACCAGAATTAAAGATCTAGTGAAAGGAAACCAAGGAAATCATGGCCATTTGGATAGAAATCTACTTCTTTCTTAGACAATAAATAAAGCTCATATTTTCTCCAAAGTATAGTATCCCATGTAATGTAATCTCATTTTGTATTTTATTACTATGTGCTTGGGAATATGTCTGACTCTTCCATTAGGCAGGTCCTATTCGAACATTTTAAAGCCACCATTTGTTTTAAGAGAATTGCGTCCTTGTAAAAAGACAAAGAAGAATACAATTATGCAGATGATATCCAGAGGAACGCAGACCTTCCTACCTCCCATATCCCCCAGGTTAAAGAATTTCACACTAGAATAAGAGGACCTCAGAGGTAGGCTTATTTATCTAATACATTTTCTATTCCATCTATGTCTGGCGTATCTACACTTAAAACAAAGAAAAATGTGATCAATAGATTGAATAAATAGCTGGAATAGATTTGTTACTTTAGATGTCTCTTACTGTTCCTTAGATTTTTCTCTTTTTCTAAACATCTCCCATTTTTTTCAATAATTTATTACAAAGCATGATTTTCAAAAAGTATAACTTACAGATCAGTCTCCTCTCATCTTCAGTGTTCTTGATTTGTATTGGAGAAAATCAGGCTACCCCCAAATAAATCATTCTTGTTATACTCCAAGATTCTATTGAAGTTCTAAACAACTTTGTTATTACCATGACCCACAATGATATTTCTTACCTAAAACTCTAGATTTTTTTCATCTGAAAGACTATTAAGCTAGGTTCTTCCATTTCTTCAGTTCCTCAAAGACTTACAAATGTAACTCTATATTATTACTATGAAATTCCATGGTCAGCGTCAACCCACTATTCTAGTCTGGAAAGTTCTTTCTAAATTATGTAACAGCAGCTAAAGTTCCCAAGTTGGAGTCAGTTCTAAATTTATTAAATATGTTTTAAATAACATTATGAGTTTATTTAAAATGTCATAAAGAAGGGTTCAAGAATAAAAACCAGAGACCTCCTACAGTTTGACAGTGAGCCAGTAACCAGTATTGTTGTGTAGGAAATATCTCAGCTAAAGATTCAATAAACTACTGAGATAGTCTACCTGTATGTATTCATCTTATCTACAAGAATATTTCAGGGCTTATTTCAAATGCCATGTGTAATCCAGGTGAGTCAGAAGACACCTCACATCTGTAAAACCATTTCCAGAAACACTATTGTTTACACCTCCTTTGTATGCCCTTATATTTTTTGCAAGTCCCTATCATAGTCCTTACTACAGTATAATATGATTTCATTTTTCATACATCTTTCCAAGAACTGAGAAGTCCTTGGACAATGAGCTTCCTTTATCCCCACATTATCAGAGCCTTGTGCATGATGGTTAATATGTATTTGTCAAACAGGGACGTGAACAATAGACTTTCATATTTAACTTTAGGATGTGGATTTCTGCATAAAGTTTGTGGTTTTTCTCTGTACTTATTCTGGGAAGTAAATCAGTAAAAATGACTCACAACAATTTGGGGAAACAGAGGAGCTAGATCATCCCTTTGTGCTTCACTTAAAACACTTACTATTTTAGCTCCCTGAACATATGGAATGTGTGACTCGGTTTTTTACAGAAATATAATTTCATCCTTTTAAAGCTAAAACCATACATGCTATTGTTGTTCTTTCTCTTTTCTTCCTATTATATTTTATCTGTTGTATTTCTTCATATGATATCAGAAATGATCATTAATACTCTTCAGAGAAGATAGTTGCCAATGTTCCCATTCATAAACCTACTACTTGGAGTGCTTCCTGTAAAATCTTATGAAAATGATAAAATGCAGCAAAATTATAATGTTACTGAAGATTTATGTACTCTGGTGTATGAAATTTACATTTGACTTCTGTCTCTTGGTTGGTACTAATAAATTTATTATTTATTATTAATGTCATTATCTTCCCCCTGACTTTTGATGGCCAGATATAGACCTATTTTTCCAAAGTCAAATTCCTATAAAGAGACGCTCATCAATAAAACATTCAATGTTCCTACGCCGAGGTTGAGTAATTAGTTTCTACTACAGATTGAAAAATTCCATGGAAAGAGAATAAAGTGACTTTGTACATTATGCACCATTTTTATTATTTGAACTGTAAGCTAGCCCTTGAGGTTTTTATATAGTCTGCAACAAAAGGTCAATGAAATGCCAGTAAATCTTCTTGTGTTTATTAGTTCATTTTGCAAGTGCTAAAGTTAGGTAAAATTGATTCAATTTATTTGTAATATATTAATAATGCCAAAGGTGGAAAGGTTATTTTCTTTTTACTCATCCATTAAGATTTAAATGGAAAATCAGGGATTAATGTTTTTAATAGCAATGGGCACATTAGAAGTTGTGCATCTTTCTCATTTCTCACCATTTCTTATTATAAAATGTCTACAAATAAATTATTGTTTTTGGCCAGCCTGTGGTATAGTGGTTTTGCCATGTTTGAATCTCAGACCTGCTGGCTTAAGAAAGAAACCAGAGATGGGTTGTGTGTGCCCAAAATTCAGAAACAAGAAATGGAGGAGAAAGAATTGGGGCATGATCAATCTCCCTTAGTGTCCCTGATTTAGAGATTTTTCTGCTACTTAGCCCACTGGCATTCTATTTGTGCTCTAAGGGAGACAGAAGTTTCCTTACACAGGTAAACTCTGACTCTCTTTTTCAATGAGTCTTGCTAACCTTGCTATTCCTGTTACAGCCTGGGCTAGCTGGGAAATCAAGGCATTTGAGAACTGGTGATCCCTTCAGGCACAGCACTTTCCTGGGAATTGTCTTATGACCATAGGAGGTATGGGTGGAAGCAAGATGTCCCAGAGTGCCCTAGGGAACATCCTGACCAAAGAGCGTACTTGCCTTTTTAGGAGGCTGGAACAGCCCCTTTAAAACTCCCTCAGAATGCATGCTTAACTCTCCTTCCTCTCGCAAAACTGAGAGGACCTCTTGAGAACATCACACTTAGAAGGGGTGGAAATATCAGGAATATTTGTGTTGTAAAAACTCTACCAGGGACCAGCAGTTAGCGTAATGGCTATGTCACTGGACTCCCACGTAGTCGACCGCAGTTCGAGTCCTGAACCCAGCGGCTTAAACTCACACCGGGTGCGTGTGCATGCATGCCCAAGATCCCAGGAGGAGAATGGAGGGGAAGGGATTGTGGCGTGGCCATTCTCCCTGTGGGGTGATTTCTCGCTTTCTGTCTCTCTGTCTCTCTCTGTCTTTCTGGGGAGTGCACGTGCCCCATAGCAAAAACCTCTCAAAAAAAAAAAAACCAAAACTCTAACAGTGTAGCCAACAAAAAGGTAAAACCCACCATCCTTGAGTGTATAATTAAAAATTTCAAGAAAGGGGGTTACTCTAAAGAGTATTAGTATCAAAGTAACCCCAAGGAAATTGATTCTTATGGTCCTGATGTGTGTGTGCATCCATACACATATGTCATGTTACATACTACATGTTCTATGTCTGTGTGAAAAAAGGCCTTAAAGAATTCTATTCAATTTGGTTTATAAAAAGAGCACTCATACAGATTGGTTTGAATGCTTTTTAAGTTCACATAACTTTAGTAAATAAAAAAGCTTCAAATGTAATGAAAGAAAAATATTAATAAGTGAAAGTCTTCACAATTTCCAACATATATTTTGTCTAGGTTTTTAATAAATCAAGCAACATCATGTTGACCTTAATTTGGTTGGTTTAATGAAACAGCTAGTATTTATGTATTATGTGTAGCATTTTACATAGTGGATATCTAACAGGAACACAAATTCATTACTAGCTTTTTCTGGCTTTAGTTTTAGTGCTAACAAAGGATCTTTGACCTCAAAGTAACTTTTGGATATTTACAAAGGACCCCTGAAATATCCAAAAGGGAGATATTAGACTGATCAGGCTTTTTCTTTATATGATGGATAAAAATGAAAAACATTACCAAATTAATTCTTATATATAAATATGTTATGTACTTTTAGGTCTATCTATGTATTGTGTTCCAGGGTGGTTTGAGATTCCCAGAAATTTATGGCAGGTTATTATGTTAGATTGGTACATATGGGCAAATTTCTTTGTCAGTTATGAATTTTTGTGAGAGCATTAACTATGGCTATAATCCTAATGTTATGTCCTTAAGGAAATTTACAAAGAGAATGGAAAGAGGATGTACTCTTACAAGTATAGATTTCTAAAAATCTAAACATTCAACTGGATAAAATTTTCATTTTCTGGAAAAACAGATTGGTTTCCTAAACTGTTACACCATAATGAACTAAAAACAAGAAAATGTTTGACAAAATTGAATGCTAAGTAGCCAGTGCAATGCACCTGAGTTTAAAAGGTAAAACTGGTATAAAGGGATATAAATCCAATGTTCAACATGGACTCACAGTAACATTGTCTGGTTCCCTCTAGTCCTCCTTATAATTCTTGTTGTTAAGTTAACATGCTTTAGTTATTCCCATTATTGGCCTTAAAATTTCATAAGAAATATTGAGAGGTTCTACTAGTAAGATTGTTCAGTTTTGCACTGGAAAAGTTAACAAATTTTGTTGCTATTGTTGTTTGTTTGTACATGTTCATAGGCTACCAGTATATGTGGACATACGTAATTCTATTTTTGCCAGTTTAATGGAGTCTTCCAGAAAATATCAAACTTCCCAAGGTAGGATGGAAAAGATAAACATGGAAAGTTAATAAAAATTGGGCCTATGTATCAGACAAAAGTTAAGAACTCCTGTCCAAGAACTTAATAGGGTAGAAGTCTCAGGGAATGGGGTGAGACAAGTTAAGGCTAGAGAGCCCCTGGCTGCCTCCTTCCTCCCCACCTTTTTGTACTCCTGTTTCTTTTTAGTTAGGTCTCTTATGCACTGGATCTACCCTTAGTTAAATGATCAAGAGGTCTAACTAGAAAAACAAAAATTTAGATTAAGACTACATTCTCCAACTAGGGCTTTTGTATAGTCAATAAGGCAGATGTCTTGTAAAACCTTTAAACTGGCTCCTGTCCTCTTGGCAGTACTCAGCTACTCCCTGCAGGAGCTATTGGAATTTAGTTTCACTTTTCAGTGTAGGAGCTCTTACAATTCAGAACAGATCGTTTAAAAAAAAGTTATCGGAACCAACAGTTAGCGTAATAGCTATGTCGCTGGACTCCCATGTAGTCAAGCGCGGTTCGCATCCCGGACCCGGTGGCTTAAAACTCACTCCAGTCACTTGTGCGTGCGTGCCCAAGATCCCGAGAGGAGAATGGAGGAGAAGGGATTGCGGTGTGACCATCCCCCCTGGGGGGTGATTTCTCACTTTCTGTCTCTATGTCTCTCTCTGTCTGTCTGGCGAGCGCACACGCTCTATAGCGAAAATCTCTCAAAAAAAATAATTAATTAAAAAGAAATAAAAAAAAGTTATCAGATAACTTAGAAAAATGCTATAAGAAATTGACAAGTACCTTAACCTTTGATTTAACTCTCACTTAGTTGGCACCCAGTAGTCACTCATGGTAATCCCGAAGGCTGGGAACTTCTTTGAGAGCAGGACCTGGACATAGCCCAGATCAGAGCCGATGCCTCGAAAGAAACTTTGTTTCCCATGTGAGCAGCCTGGGCACTAAACGATGCCCATGACTGTCATCCTCATGTTCCCCACTGGGGTCTCCTACCCAGTGTGGAGTTAGTCATTAGAGATGAGACAGACTGTATGAGCTCTGAAGGGAGCTTAGGACTTCTAAAATCATGCTGGGCTTCGAAATTGAGGATTGATGGGGCCCAAGACCCCAACGGCTCCCCCTGGATACCTGACAATCTCACTGGACAGCCCTTGGTAACCCTTAAAGTGACCAAGATTAATTTCTGTCTAAATCGGAGGTTAAGGTTGTTTCCAAAAGTACACGCATAAAAGTTAGAGAAAATAGTAGTAAACAGGTTAGCTGACCATGTAACAAGAGAAAAAAATTTAAGACCTAGCCAGAGGGGAGAAATCTCTATCAGCAACTCAAAGTTCTTGTATGTACCCCAGACTCTGTCCTCCCCGCCTCACCCTCCTGCACTCAGGAGGAGGAAAACTGGGCCCACACACAGTAGACTACTGGAGGATCCGAAGAATGGTTTCCATCACCAGATGGCAGGCCAATAGTCCCCGATGCCCTTGAGGAAGTCATCATAGATCAGGTACAACAGATTACCCACACAGGAAAAACAAAGCTTGATAAATTGGTTAGGAGAAAAATACTTTGTGCCTAGTTTAGATAGCCTTACCAATGGTGTTGTCTCAGATTGTGTTGCTTGTACACAGGTGAATCCTAAACTTTCAGGCAAGGTTCCCTTAAGAATCAAATCCTGCAGAAAAAGAAAAACTTGGGAAACATTGGGAAAATCTATAATGTCTAATAGATCAGTCTCTAGATAAAATGAGGCTAGCTAATTTAAGACTAGCCTGGTTTTACTTTTCTTTGAAGAAAAACACCTTGATAAATAGCCTTGTTTCTATAAATAACTTAAATCAATAGATAAAAATTAAGTAAATGTATATGGAGTAAATGTTTGTAATTAAACTTGTCTGTTAAATTAAGGTATTTTTTTTTTTTTGGAGAGGTTTTTGCTATAGGGCGTGTGCGCTCGCCAGAAAGACAGAGACAGAGAGACAGAAAGCGAGAAATCACCCCCCAGGGAGGATGGTCACATCGCAATCCCTTCTCCTCCATTCTCCTCTTGGGATCTTGGGTACGCACACACACACACCCGGTGTGAGTTTAAGCCACCTGGTCCAGGACTCAAACCACGGTCAACTATATGGGAGTCTAGCAACATAGCCATTACGCTAACTGCTGATCCCAAATTAAGGTCATTTTTAAGGTTAAACTTGTAAAGATAAAAACAAAAAGGATAAGATAAAAGAAAAAAAAAGAAGGGTTATGGCTATAAAAATGTATTTCTAGTGAAAAAGGTTAAAAAGAAAGTTTTTTATATAGAAGGAATTTTTTTTGTAGTAAAGTTTTTATCTTAAGATAGAATGGCTATCTCAGAACAGAAGAAAAAAAGGAACTTAAAGGTCTAAAGCATGTTGTTGAAGGTTTGAATTTTGAATCTAAGAAAGAGTTGCAAAAAGTAATCAAGTTCATGTTCTAAAGCTAATTGTACTATCTTTCAATGTTATATGCAATAAAACAACTAAAAGAGAGGCCCCTCTAACTAGCCTAGCTGGGACCTCACATAGTTGTATTGGTTACCCCTACCACTGTTAAAGTTATCTTGTACATCTTTCACACCAAAGCCAAGAGGACTACTTTCACAGACTCACCAGGGCTTTGGTCCATAAAAATAAGTCAGGAAGGTCCTTCCAGGTAACATTTTATAGACAAGAGAGCGACAGGCCTACTCTAGTCTCTCGAAGGCTGACTACTCTTAAGTCAGGCATTGACAGGAATATGGCCCAACAGTTCCACCTCCAGATGATCAGAAAAAGGACAGGCTGCTGCTGACTCACGGGAAGGTTAGAGCAGCCTCTGGCAGTAGAATTCTTGGCCTTTGAACCTGTTAAGTCCTCTATTAACTGTGCTTATAATTTTGATTTTCAGCTCTAGTTTACTCAGTTTCCTTACCCAATTTGTCTCCCACAGGATGAAAGCCTTTAAATATTAAATACTAGTTACCTCTAGACCTAGAGCCCAAATATACCAGGCACTCCACTGCCAGGGTGACTCTCTTTAACAGATATTTGAGGAAACTCAGAAAGAGAAAAATGATATGGTTTCTGTTTTGTGTGAAATTATGTCATTTCCAGAAGTACCCAACCAAATGCTGTTCTGCTTCAAAAAACTGCTTGCATTGTCTCGGGAAGTGTTGTATCACGATCTCCCTGTAAGCGACGGAACCTAGTGGCTGCGTACCACAAATATCAGACCAAGCCAGTCCAACCAGACACTCCCACATATGAGCAACTGTGCCCAGCAACTGGAGACCATGAAATCAACCCACATCAGTTCAAACTGGACTTTAAATTTGGCGGGGACCAGCAGTTAGCATAATGGCTATGTTGCTGGACTCCCATGTAGCGACCGTGGTTCGAGTCCCAGACCTCGTGGCTTAAACTCACGCCTGGCACGTGTGCGTGAGTGCATGCCCAAGATACCAAGAGGAGAGTGGATGAGAAAGGATTGCAGTGTGGCCATCCCCCCGGGGGTGATTTCTCGCTTTCTGTCTCTCTGTCTCTATATGGCGAGCGCACGCGCCCTATCAAAAACCCCCCCAAAAAAAAAAAAAAATTTAAATTTGGTGAAAATTCTTACCTGCCAAAGGAGACCATCGCCCTGCCCTCTAGCTGATACTGAGGAGTAACTTGCTTTCTCTTTTTGCCTAGAGTAAACACTCCTACCTGTCTTTGCTAAGTAACTGGAAACTCCCTACCCTAAGATGTTCTTTGGTGATGTAATCATTAGTTGCCAGAACCCTTGCCCTGAGCCATGAAAACCATTAAGATTCCATTGTGTTTAGGTAGGGATGGAACATACCCTTAGGAATAATTAACCTGCATGTTTTGCTTCTGTAATTCACTTTTGCTTTTACATTATAAAAGCCTACCCCCTACCTTTCCAAACCAGCAGCTCTTTGTTCTTGTGATTGTCATGAAAAACCCAGAAAAGAGTGTAATTTTTGCTTTTGTAAGCACCCCTCACCTTGCACTCTGGGCTGTGGGGTTTTGAGAAACATAGGTCCTCCCATATGCCGCTGGCTTAATCAATAAACTGCAATAAATTTGGCTATGTCTGGATGTCCTCTTATTTCTCACTGATTAGATTATAACAATACCATCAATATACAGCTCGAATCATTGTATTTAATACAAAATTACAGCTAACATTAGAATCAACTCTTTTTTTTTTCCAGAACATTCATTATTTGTTTGAGGAGGAAAATTGAATAAGAAATTAAGTTTTAAAAAATATTTTATCACTGTAAACACAATTTTAGAAATAGAAAATTATTCCAAAGTCAGTTGCCATGGTATAAAATATTTATTTAATATTTTTGTTAGGAGTGAAAATTAGCCAATGCTCAGATAATGGTGAGTAAATTATTCTTTTTTGGGAACCAAATGGAACTGGAGGACAGGGAAGACAGGCAGTAGTTTGTGAAAAAGCCTGTTCCTTAATCTTAATTCCTGAAACATGAGTTTAGTTAGGGAAACTTTATGCAAGGAGCCAAAGGCAATGGTTTTCATTTTTGGTGCTTCCAGTCTTCAGGCAGTTAATGGAATATTAGAGTAAATCCTTTCCCTGCACTTGATGAGAAAAAGAGGGTCAAGGATGATGGAGAGAGAGTAGAGGACAAGGCCATGGTTTTGAAGTTTTTTTTTTTAATTCAACATGTTAAAGAACTAGTCTTTAAGAAATCATTTTCTGAGCCCCAACATCTGAATGTAAAAGCCATTATTTAAGTTTTATTATTAAAATTTATAGTAAAATATATTTTTATTCAAGTAATTTTTACTTGAGAAAAGTTTTAATAGTTATTTTAATGAATGATATGAGTTTCTATAGCCTGTTTTATTTCACCTTTTAAATGCTCTGAAAGTGGCACTTAATATATTAAAGCACGGTCCTCACAAAATACATTACTCTGAGAGGTGGTTATCATTAACAGATAAATATCCATTTCTGTGTCCCATAAATGTCTTGCCTATTTTTCTCCTTGATTCCTTTCATCACACTCTCCTCTCTTCTCCCATCCTCTTCCCACATTGTCTCCATAACCGTTTTCCATGTTTCTATATTCTCTAAGCTTTCAGATTCCGCCATAGAGTACGGACAATCCTTATGTATTAAGTGGAAACATACAATAGCTCTCTTTCATAACCTGGCTTGTTTCACAATACTGAGTAAGAACTCCACTTATGTTTTAAGAACAAAGTATTAAAACAAACAAAACAGTGAATCCTAACCTTTCAACACAGGTAATCTCTAGGTTCCAGAGTACACTGGGAGAAGCTATTCAGTGATTGTCAAAATCTAGAGAAAGTCTGGGACCAGCAGTTAGCGTAATGGCTATGTCGCTGGACTCCCATGTAGCCGACCGTGGTTTGAGTCCCGGACCCGGTGGCTTAAACTCAGACAGGGCATGTGTGCATGTGTGCCCAAGATCCCAAGAGGAGAATGGAGATGGTCTGGCATGACCATCCCCCCTGGGGGGTGATTTCTCGCTTTCTGTCTCCTCTGAGAGGTGGTTATCATTAACAGATAAATATCCATTTCTGTGTCCCATAAATGTCTTGCCTATTTTTCTCCTTGATTCCTTTCATCACACTCTCCTCTCTTCTCCCATCCTCTTCCCACATTGTCTCCATAACCGTTTTCCATGTTTCTATATTCTCTAAGCTTTCAGATTCCGCCATAGAGTACGGACAATCCTTATGTATTAAGTGGAAACATACAATAGCTCTCTTTCATAACCTGGCTTGTTTCACAATACTGAGTAAGAACTCCACTTATGTTTTAAGAACAAAGTATTAAAACAAACAAAACAGTGAATCCTAACCTTTCAACACAGGTAATCTCTAGGTTCCAGAGTACACTGGGAGAAGCTATTCAGTGATTGTCAAAATCTAGAGAAAGTCTGGGACCAGCAGTTAGCGTAATGGCTATGTCGCTGGACTCCCATGTAGCCGACCGTGGTTTGAGTCCCGGACCCGGTGGCTTAAAATCAGACAGGGAATGTGTGCATGTGTGCCCAAGATCCCAAGAGGTGAATGGAGATGGTCTCGCATGACCATCCCCCCTGGGGGGTGATTTCTCGCTTTCTGTCTCTCTGTCTCTGTCTGTCTGTCTGGCAAGTGCATGCGCCCTATAGCAAAAACCTCTCAAAAAAAAAAAAAAAAAAGATCTAGAGGAAGTTGTCCAGGGTAAAGAGAAGAGTGAAAGCCAAACTGCCTGCCACTACTCACAGAGTTCTTGGAGCCTGGCCAAAGAGGGTAGGCAGGGTACTGTGCCGAGTCACTTTAAAGTGAGTTCATGAGAAATAGTTCACACACTTCTCTTTCCTCCCTCTCCCCCTTCCTCCCTCGCCCTCCTTTTCTCCTTCCAGTCCTTTCTTCTATTTTCGTAATATTCTTAAATTTTGTCAGGAGAATGAAGGGGAAGGGTATTGGGCTGACAGAAGAGCTTATCAAAAGCTTACCTCTCCTTATCCTTCTTTATCATACACTTCTCTCATAGCCATTCTTTTAAAATTTTTTTTAATTTTTCCAGATACTGCAGATATAGTGACCAAATGGAATACCTTTAAATCACCTATTTTTTCATTTTTCCAGATACTGCAGATACAGTGACCAAATGGAATACCTTTAAATCACCTAGCCCAGAAATTGTCCCATAGTAGATGATCAAGAATATTTATTTTCTGTATCTTTTCCCCTTTCCTTCTCTTCTAGGTTTATGCTTTTAGGTCCAGAATTCTTATTTCTATTTCCACCTAATACAAAGAGCAAGCCAACATTTTTGGAGGTGTGAAGAAAAGAAAATTCTTTTCCATGCGTGCTAGCAGAAGGAATCCTTTAGAGTATCCAGTATTGATTGCATGAAGCAGATTTGTAGCACCAAAGTGGGGCTCTGGGATTAATATGTCTGGGTTCCAGTCTAGCTGCAACACATGCTAGGTGGATGACCTTGGAGAAACTGCTTAACCTCACTGTCCTTCATATTCTTCATCTCTAAAACTAGAATAATCCCTCATAAGCCTATTGATAGGATAGAATGAGAAAAAAATACATAGATGTGTATTTATATATAAATATAAAACTGTGCCTGTATGTTCGAGCTCTTTTCATTTACAAGGCATTGTTATTATTGGTGTTAATAGGTTTAAACTCTTAGCATGATCAAGGGATCCTCCAATAACTGGGCCATTGCTTACCTTCCGCTCCTTCTGCATGTCCTCCATTACAGCCTCTTGCTCTGCTCCACTAAAGCCAGATTACTTTTTCATCTCAAATGATATCCTTGTCCTGCTTATCTTTGTTCATGCTGCACTGCCTAGTCATCATTCAACATTCACTTCAGACTATTTTCTACTAAATTTCCACCAAGTAAAATAGGGTAATAGGATACTGCTACATTTGTCCCCTAGCCAGACTTCGTACACACCATTCTTCCTTTCTCTCTCTTTCCTTCCCTCTTTAGACTGTGAACCTTTCAAGACAGGGAGACCCTGTTAGAAACCTTTATGACTGAACCATCCGGTGGCGTGGTGGTGAAGGCAGCTGTATCCCACATGGCTGACTATACAGTTCTAGTACTAGACTCAGCAGCTTGAGAAACATGCAAGATGTGTGTGCATGTGTGCCCAAAAATCCCCAATGCGGGGAGAAATGGAGGAGAAGCGATTGTGGTGTGACCATCCCCCACTGGGAGGTGCTTTCTCACTTTACCCCTCTCTCTCTCCAGAGTGCACATGCCCTCTGGCAAATTAAAAATAAATAAATAAAGAGAAAGAAAGAAAGAAACCTTATGGTCATAGCATCTAGTAGCTCTGTTACTTACAATGCATTTAGAAGAAATATGTGTTGAATTAAAGAAGACTAAAAGGCTCAGTTTAGTAATTCCGAAGTTATAAATTCTATTTAAGGTGCAGTCATAAAAGTTGGCTTCATGACCTCTTCTGGCAGCTAGTCTCATTTATTACAAATGGCATTACATCATTGTCATTATTTGTTCAAAATTGAATGTCCTTTAATCATATTGATTAACTGAGTTAAAGAAATTTATCCTATTATTGGATATTAGTTTTGAATATATCTTAAATATTTTTAAAACCATTGGAGTCTCCTAATATTTTCTTATTTATAAGTAATGTTCCATTCACTAATTCCCCATTCTTTTTATTCATACATTATATTGTCTTTTTCCTAATCATTTATACTGTCTTTTTTTTTTTTAAGAAAAATTTTTGCTATAGGGAGCATGTGCTCGCCCAAGAGAGACAGAAACAGAAAGCGAAAATCATTCACCCCTCTCCCCCAGGGGGGATGGCCACGCCATGATCCTTTCTTCTCCAGTCTCCTCTTAGGACTTAAGGCACACATGCATACATGCCCAGTGTGAGTATTTAAGCCGCAGGGTCCAGGACTTGAACCATGGTCGACAATGTAGTAGGAATCCAGTGATGTAACCATTATGCCATCTGCTGGTCCCATCATTTATACTGTGTTTATTAACTGGTTCAATAGTAATTGAAATAATTATATGAAATTAATGTGCCTCCATTTTTTTTTCCTTTGTAGTGAATTTTACACAAATCTACTGAAGTGTCATACATAAACATCTAATTTTTATTATTTAAACCAACTCTTCTATACAGATGAAGAAAATAACCTCCCCTATAATAATGGCTTAAAGTATATTTATATTTGTGAAATAATGAAATTAATGAATCTTGTATTTTATTCAAATATATACCAAATCCAAACATTTCTCTCTATTGCTACTTCCATCAATTTACAACCAACAGTACCTCTCGACCCAGCTACTGCAAAAACCTTTGGACCTACTACTGTTTCCAGCCTTGCCCCTCTACTAGCCACAGAACATTTGAATTGGTCCTTTAAATTTTTAAGTAGATTATGCTTGTTCTCAATTGAAACCTTCATGGGTCTTTGCATCTAGTGTATACTCTAATTGTTCTGCTGTGTCTTGAACATAAGGTGGGGCCCTTATCTTCAGCTTGAGCAAGATGCCTATCTCCCTGACTGCCTCCCACAGTGGACCTATCCAGTCCCACTGTTGTAGGCCCTCAGTTACTGGCATCACTCATAGTGATTTCTTGCTCGGCCCTGTCTCATCCTAAGAGCCCCAGTAATTCTGTCTGTCTTGGGTCTTGGCAATCAGACCTCTCAGTTTCTGCTACTTCCTTCTGACACCTGGTTAAAGCTGAGAACCTCATAAACCTCTCTGGCTGAGCCATTTTGGCCTAATTTCCCTTCTACTTATTCCACGATGCTTTAAATGACAAAAACTAAATGTCTCTTCCCCATTTCTACCTTATGGCAGACAGATGCTTTGCTGCTATAGGAGCAAACATATAGAATAGAAAAATAGAAAAATAGGAAAATGTATTATCATTCTTTGCCTTACTTCAACACAAATGTAGGAAATGGAAGAGAATGACTTTCTCCCTAAAAGAACTATAATAAGGAGGCAGTAATAATAACTATATTCCAATAAAACGTTATCAACAAAAATAATCAAATACAAGAGTAGTTCCATTATTTAACTGTTAATTTATTCAGAATGGTGAGCCAGTAAAGTAAAACCATGATTTAAGAAATAGACACACACACACTCACACACACACACACACACACATACACACATACTAATAGGGAACTCTGAGTTGCCAAATAGGTAACATAACTTAGACCATTTGCTGGCCTTCATTATTTACTCTTATTCTAGAAAGAATTTTTATTTTTATTTTTATTTTTCTGGCTTCCAAGACAAGATCATTTCAAATCATTAAAGCAGATGTCACATGGTAAAAACAGGTACAATTAGAGCAAGAAAACAACATTTGACACTGATAGAAAATAGTAAAAGCAAAACAAAACGCACAGATGCTCAAAAATTCCAACCATCTGGAACCAGTTGATATATGTATAAATGCCTCTTTCCTATGTTTAAGTGTGTCTAGATCCTTTATGACAGAAGTCATAACCAATACATTTCATATTTTACATGCAATAAATTATGTTTATGATTTTACTGATTTTATGATCCTAAGCACAAGATAAGTACAGTGTCAACAAATAAACTTAATCTGCTCTACACAATAGTTCATTAATTTTTTTTTTTCTAATAGGGGGCTCTAATAGTACGAAAAGTAGATATGTAGGCCAAATAGACATATAAACAATGCTCAGGAAGCCGTGTGTAGGTGAAGACTTCAATCAGAAACGGTAAGACTCTGAATTAGATCTGGATTTGACTCCCAGCTACAATACTGCCCAGCTTTTGAATATGGATGAGTTGTTTGAGTTATCAGGCCTCTGTAAAATTAGGAAAACAAAGCCAACTTTACATTACTGCTTTAAAGATTACGACAGTGATAATCACCTACAAAAACACTAGGCAGATATTAACAAATATAGACATTTATCTACAATGTCTTCTATATTTGAGAAAGGAATAAATAGGTGAGGTTTGGTTGAGAGTCAAAACAGACTTATTTATGAATACTTTCTTATTTAAATGTGTTTTAATTCAATATTAAATTGAAAATAACATGGAGAAAAGTAATACATTAGCTGGAAAATTAAATTCTTTTCCTGTTAAGTGTAATCCAAGACTATGTATAAACCCTCAAAGAAATAAGACTAAATTCTGTTTTAAAATCCACTGGTTTTAGGAAGGAAAAATACTCAGTTGTTTGAGTCAAACAGTTGATACAAAAGGTGTGAGGGGGGGAGGAGGAGTGTAGGGAGGGCAGGATACCTTACAACCACATTTGGTAACTCTACAACTGGCTGATGGGTGTCCTCTACAGCAAAAACACACTATGTCAGGGAATAAATTTATGTATCATTGTTGTAGGGTTTTCTCTCTCTAACAACAACAAAAAATTGAATATGCCATTTGTTTTACTTTAAATTATTCCAGAGTTTAAGGATATTTGTTCTTGATCGGAGTAATGAATGCCAGTGGATCAGTTTCTCACTTTATATTAAATCTAATTCTAATTAATTATGCAATAAATAATTTAACAAAATTTAGAAGCACTTGCCTCCATTTACATCAATTACTTATATTGGTTGACATATAGCAAGATAAAGATAAAGAATGTTTAGAGAAATCATTTAATTACCTGAACTTTATTGTCCTAAGTATTCAGATCATTATAAAAATCCAGATATTGTAACTTTTTTTGTTTTTGATTTTGTGTTTTTCATTTTGTACTATAAGCACCATTTATTTTATAAGCAGAAAAAACAATAGAAACTATGAAATATATTTAGTTATCAATATTTCTTATACTAATTTCTTTAGTTTTTAAAAATATTATTTATTGGGACTAGCAGTTAGTGTAATGGCTATGTCGCTGGACTCCCACGTAGTCGACCGTGGTTCGCTTCTCGGACCCGGTGGCTTAAAACTCACACCGGACGCATGTGCGTGCATGCCCAAGATCCCAAGAGGAGAATGGAAGAGAAGGGATTGCGGTGTGGCCATCACCCCTGGGGGGTGATTTCTCGCTTTCTGTCTCTCTGTCTCTCTCTCTCTGGCAAGCGCATGTGCCCTATAGTGAAAACCAATCCAAAAATATATACATATTATTTATTATTTATTTAGTTGTTTTACATATTTGTAGAGTACATAAGATTTTTTCAAAGCATGCATGTGGTGTTTAATAATCAAATCAAAGATATTACCATATTCATCATCTCCAGCAAAGAAAAATACATTATGTTGTACACGTACAATTTTTATTCAGCTGAAAATTCATTCATTCCTGTTTGTAATATGTATACACACTTGGCAATGCTCTCCCTCACCATTTTTTTTTTACTCTGAAGTAGTATATTATTCATTTGTCCAACATTTTTTCCTGAGTCTGTCCCCTAAAATTGCATGGTACCTGCACAAAAACAAGTATGTAGACCAATGAAACAGAATAGAGAACCCAGAAATAAACCTCCAAACCATACAGCCAACTGATTTTTAACAAAAGGCACATGACAACCCAGTGGGGAGAAGAACCATCTCTTTAGCAAATAGTGCTGGGAAAACTGGGTATCCACCTGCAGAAAAATGAAACTTGACCCCTGTCTCTCACCATCAACAAAAATCAACTTAAAATGGATCAAAGATCTAAACCTAAGATCTCATACTATAAAACTATGGATGGAAAACACTGGGAAAATTCCTTGAGACATCATAGTAGGCAAAGATTTCTTAAATAAGACTCCCAAAGCACAGGCAATAATCCCAATAATAGACAGATGGGATTATATCAGATTACAAAGCTTCTGCACAGCAAAAGAAACAATTACAGTGAAGAGACCACACTCAGAATGGGAGAATGTATTTTCAAACTATCCCTCAGATAAAAGACTGATAACCAAAATATACAGGGAATTTAAGCAGCTTACACACACACACACACACACACACACACACACACACAAAATTCAATGAAAAAAATAGGCAAATGAGCTGAACAGACAACTCTCCAAGGAAGACATACACACCCAAAAAACATATGTAAAAAATGCTCAATGTCTTTTATAATAAGGGAAATGCAAATCAAAACCATGATGAGATGCCACCTAACTCCAGTAAGATGATCAATATTAAAAATAAATAAATAAATAAATAAATAAATAAATAAATAAAGGGTGACAAGGGCTGGTGAGGCTGCAGTGAAAAAGAAATTCTCCTACGCTGTTGGGAATGGAAATAAGTGCAACCCCTGTAGAGAACAAAATGGAGGTCCCTCAAAGTCCTACAAATAGAACTACCATATGATTGAGCAATTTCACTATTGGGTATCTATCCAAAGGATAGGAACAGACTCAGTTAGAAAAACACTTGTACATCTCTGTTCATACAATGCTAGTAACAATTGCTAAATCACAGAGTCTACCCAAACGTTGAAATACAGATGAACTGATCAAAAAGGTGCGGCATATATACTGTGGAATAATACTCGGTCATAAAAGACAATGAGACTCTGACATTTGATAGAAAGTGAATGACTATGGAAGCTTTAATGTTAAGAGGAAGAAGCCAGACTATGAAAGAGAGGTGTTGTATGTCCCCACTTAACATATACTGAATGTCTGCATTCTATGAAAGTTTGGAAGGTTAAGAAGCATGGATAGCCACTGGCATCACTCATAGTGATTTCTTGCTCGGCCCTGTCTCATCCTAAGAGCCCCTGACCTCAGAGACAGATTGGGAGCATGGTGGGAAAAGGGGTGGAGGGAAAATCAAGGAGATAAATAAATTAATTAATTAATTTTAATTTTAAAAAAGTTTCAACTGTAATAGTCATTCTCTTAATTATTTATTTTCTTAGAGTTGTGCCATAGGAATCTGCTCACCAGAAAGACAGAGTGAAAGTGAGAAATCATCCCCAAAGAGGATGGCCAAACCAAAGTCCCCTCTCTTCCATTTTCCTCCTGGAATTTTGGACATGCACATACACACTCAGTGTGATTTTTTTCAAGCCACCAGTTCTAGATTCAAACAGCACCTAGCAAATAGGGAATCCAGCACTTTAACCACCATACCACCTGCTTGCCCCAGTATTCACTCTTTCAATATTTTCTGTCTGGTATATTGAAGTGACTTAGGAGATTCAGTAGCATTTTTCTAAAAATTAGCAGAAATCATAAATTGATATAAAAAAGGACACAATAATACAGGTTGCATATCTCTTATCTAAAATGCTTGAGACCAGAAGTGTTTCAGATTTTAGATTTTTTTCATATTTGGGATATTTGCATATACATAATAAATTATCTTGGGCCTGGGATTTAAGCCTAAGCAAAAAGTTCATTTATGATTTATGAACATCCTATATACATAACATAAAGGTAATTTGATACACTACTTTATTTAATTTTCTGTCTTAAAACCTTTGTGGACATACTTTGGAATCTGGGCATGTGTGGAATAAATATATAAAGGATAAAAGGGATTAGATAAGTCTCTTTGCCCTTGGGAATGTTGAATAAACTGTGTATTCATACATCTGAATTTTGACTGCAGTCTGTCACCTGAGGTCAGGTGTGGAATTTTCCATTTGTGGCATCATGTCAGCCCTCAAAAAGCTTTAGGTTTGGGAGCATTTCAGATTTTGGAATTGTGGATGAGGAATGCCCAACCCATATGTACAGAAAGATCTGTGTTTGTAATATGTGTAATTTATTTTAGTTTTTTTTGCATTACTTAACTACATATATCATACACCTAGCACATTTTACTAACATACTTTTATTTCTCTCTTCATCGATAGGTTTAGAATGTAATAACTCAAGGATCTGATAATACAGTGGAATAGTTTAACAACTGTCTACGTGCTTCTCATGATATGTTCTCTATATTGTAAGTACATGTCTGCTTTGTCAATTTAGCTTCATTATTTGAGAAATACGTTTATCAGAATTTATAGATAACTTAGATGTTTCTGAAAATTATAAGCTAAAACTCATCCAAGGAACAGAATAGTTTTCAAAGATTATCACTGATAAAGAGATCTTACATAAACAGAGGTTTAACACTCTATCAATGTGAAAGCTTAAAATAATTATCATGGTAGGATAATACACACATGATGTTTCATTATATTGTTTATAAATCTTATACTTAATATTCTGAAGATTTTACACTATTCTTTAATGTTTTAGAAAAAATAAACATTGGATATAGAAAATTTTATGCTAACATATAAAAAGCTCTTGAAATGTATTTTAAATCAAATTTTTAATATTAATTTTATTTTATTTATTATCATTTTTCAATTTGACTAGAGATACACACACAGAGGAGGGGAGAGAGAGAGGAGAAAGAGAAGGAAAGTGAGAAAGCAAGCCACCAGGTCTGGGACTTGAATCATGGTCAGTTAAATGGGAGTCCAGCACTCATGCCATCTGCTGACCTCTTAAATCTAATTTTTAATATAATTTTAAGTTCAGGTCAGATTCTTTCTATATTAATTATCTTTCATAAAATAAGTTTAACTTTGGTTATATAATAAATACCTATAGTAGTAAATCATTCATATGTATGTATAATTTCTTGAATGAGAAACATAAAAAAAGAGATATAAAGTTGTCCTGGAACAGATGTGAAATACCTACTGTCTTTGCACAGATGTGATCCTCTTAAATAAATATAATATATTTAATATTATTTGAAAATAAAGAAGAAAATGAAAACCAGAGATACCACACTTTGTTTGTGAATTAAGAAGTACTAAGCAGTATGTATGAACTCATGGCAACAGAAACGAAAGAAGGCAACTCGGTAATCAGAAGTACCCTTCCAATTTATGGAATGTTTTGTGCACCAGGAGATGCTGTTCCTAACAACACTTAAGATCGCCAGACCTACAGTGCCCATCCTAGCCTTACTCTCCATCCACTCAGCCCTTTTATGCTGGAGCTCCTGTCTAAGGATGTAGAAGCTGTCACCAGTGATTTGGAACATTGTAAACTCTGATCTTTCTCCACAGAAGGCAAAATAAATAAATAAATAAATAAATAAAGGGTGACAAGGGCTGGTGAGGCTGCAGTGAAAAAGAAATTCTCCTACGCTGTTGGGAATGGAAATAAGTGCAACCCCTGTAGAGAACAAAATGGAGGTCCCTCAAAGTCCTACAAATAGAACTACCATATGATTGAGCAATTTCACTATTGGGTATCTATCCAAAGGATAGGAACAGACTCAGTTAGAAAAACACTTGTACATCTCTGTTCATACAATGCTAGTAACAATTGCTAAATCACAGAGTCTACCCAAACGTTGAAATACAGATGAACTGATCAAAAAGGTGCGGCATATATACTGTGGAATAATACTCGGTCATAAAAGACAATGAGACTCTGACATTTGATAGAAAGTGAATGACTATGGAAGCTTTAATGTTAAGAGGAAGAAGCCAGACTATGAAAGAGAGGTGTTGTATGTCCCCACTTAACATATACTGAATGTCTGCATTCTATGAAAGTTTGGAAGGTTAAGAAGCATGGATAGCCACTGGCATCACTCATAGTGATTTCTTGCTCGGCCCTGTCTCATCCTAAGAGCCCCTGACCTCAGAGACAGATTGGGAGCATGGTGGGAAAAGGGGTGGAGGGAAAATCAAGGAGATAAATAAATTAATTAATTAATTTTAATTTTAAAAAAGTTTCAACTGTAATAGTCATTCTCTTAATTATTTATTTTCTTAGAGTTGTGCCATAGGAATCTGCTCACCAGAAAGACAGAGTGAAAGTGAGAAATCATCCCCAAAGAGGATGGCCAAACCAAAGTCCCCTCTCTTCCATTTTCCTCCTGGAATTTTGGACATGCACATACACACTCAGTGTGATTTTTTTCAAGCCACCAGTTCTAGATTCAAACAGCACCTAGCAAATAGGGAATCCAGCACTTTAACCACCATACCACCTGCTTGCCCCAGTATTCACTCTTTCAATATTTTCTGTCTGGTATATTGAAGTGACTTAGGAGATTCAGTAGCATTTTTCTAAAAATTAGCAGAAATCATAAATTGATATAAAAAAGGACACAATAATACAGGTTGCATATCTCTTATCTAAAATGCTTGAGACCAGAAGTGTTTCAGATTTTAGATTTTTTTCATATTTGGGATATTTGCATATACATAATAAATTATCTTGGGCCTGGGATTTAAGCCTAAGCAAAAAGTTCATTTATGATTTATGAACATCCTATATACATAACATAAAGGTAATTTGATACACTACTTTATTTAATTTTCTGTCTTAAAACCTTTGTGGACATACTTTGGAATCTGGGCATGTGTGGAATAAATATATAAAGGATAAAAGGGATTAGATAAGTCTCTTTGCCCTTGGGAATGTTGAATAAACTGTGTATTCATACATCTGAATTTTGACTGCAGTCTGTCACCTGAGGTCAGGTGTGGAATTTTCCATTTGTGGCATCATGTCAGCCCTCAAAAAGCTTTAGGTTTGGGAGCATTTCAGATTTTGGAATTGTGGATGAGGAATGCCCAACCCATATGTACAGAAAGATCTGTGTTTGTAATATGTGTAATTTATTTTAGTTTTTTTTGCATTACTTAACTACATATATCATACACCTAGCACATTTTACTAACATACTTTTATTTCTCTCTTCATCGATAGGTTTAGAATGTAATAACTCAAGGATCTGATAATACAGTGGAATAGTTTAACAACTGTCTACGTGCTTCTCATGATATGTTCTCTATATTGTAAGTACATGTCTGCTTTGTCAATTTAGCTTCATTATTTGAGAAATACGTTTATCAGAATTTATAGATAACTTAGATGTTTCTGAAAATTATAAGCTAAAACTCATCCAAGGAACAGAATAGTTTTCAAAGATTATCACTGATAAAGAGATCTTACATAAACAGAGGTTTAACACTCTATCAATGTGAAAGCTTAAAATAATTATCATGGTAGGATAATACACACATGATGTTTCATTATATTGTTTATAAATCTTATACTTAATATTCTGAAGATTTTACACTATTCTTTAATGTTTTAGAAAAAATAAACATTGGATATAGAAAATTTTATGCTAACATATAAAAAGCTCTTGAAATGTATTTTAAATCAAATTTTTAATATTAATTTTATTTTATTTATTATCATTTTTCAATTTGACTAGAGATACACACACAGAGGAGGGGAGAGAGAGAGGAGAAAGAGAAGGAAAGTGAGAAAGCAAGCCACCAGGTCTGGGACTTGAATCATGGTCAGTTAAATGGGAGTCCAGCACTCATGCCATCTGCTGACCTCTTAAATCTAATTTTTAATATAATTTTAAGTTCAGGTCAGATTCTTTCTATATTAATTATCTTTCATAAAATAAGTTTAACTTTGGTTATATAATAAATACCTATAGTAGTAAATCATTCATATGTATGTATAATTTCTTGAATGAGAAACATAAAAAAAGAGATATAAAGTTGTCCTGGAACAGAGATGAAATACCTACTGTCTTTGCACAGATGTGATCCTCTAAAATAAATATAATATATTTAATATTATTTGAAAATAAAGAAGAAAATGAAAACCAGAGATACCACACTTTGTTTGTGAATTAAGAAGTACTAAGCAGTATGTATGAACTCATGGCAACAGAAACGAAAGAAGGCAACTCGGTAATCAGAAGTACCCTTCCAATTTATGGAATGTTTTGTGCACCAGGAGATGCTGTTCCTAACAACACTTAAGATCGCCAGACCTACAGTGCCCATCCTAGCCTTACTCTCCATCCACTCAGCCCTTTTATGCTGGAGCTCCTGTCTAAGGATGTAGAAGCTGTCACCAGTGATTTGGAACATTGTAAACTCTGATCTTTCTCCACAGAAGGCAGAAAAATGACATGCATCTGATTTTATTTTGAGTTTTGAATGTGGAGATGGATAGATTATTGACATTCTATTTCAGAACACAGAATGCATTTTGACACAAAATATAATTGAATACACAGTATGAGGTGCTAAAGTAGTGCTATCTAATAGATATAATGTGAGGCACACATGTCATTTAAATTTTGAAAAGAAAAGTAAAAAGAAGCATTTTAAATGAGCTTTAATAATATATTTTATACAACTCAGTATATTCAAAATACAGTCTTTTTTTAGAGAGGTCTTTGCTTTAGGGCAGAAAGCAAGAAATCACCCTCTAGGAGGGATGGCCATACAACAGTTTCTTCTCTATTTTCCTCTTGGGATTTGGGCATGAATGCACACACACCTGGTATGAGTTTTAAGCCACCAGGTCTGGGACTCAAACAGCAGTCAACTGCATGGGAGTCCAGCAACATAACACCATCGACTGGTCCCTAAAATACAGTCATTTAAACATGAATAATGTAAGAAATATTAATGAGACAATTTATATCTTTTATTTCATTCTAAGTCTTTGATATCTGCTGTGTATTTACAGCATATCCAATTCAGATACTAATTTTTCAGTGGCTATTCTTGTTCTGTAATTAGATTTTATAAAATTGAAAATTGAAACAGTGAATTCATAAATCCCAATTGTTCTACCCATACTTAAAGATCTTCTACTACCTAAATCAAATATCAGTTTTTTACTTAATTAAAATTGAACATCATTTCCTCATTCACACCAACCACATTTCAAATGCTGACCAGTCACATGTGACTAGTGACTACCGTATCGTGTAACTTTGTTCCAGAGGTCTGTTGATATAATTTTATAGACCTGTTACTGAGTTTTAAAGGCTGACCTCAAAACACAGCAAAGGAGTATATAACTTTAAATTTTCGTTGAGGAAAAAATGTCAAATCCTAAACATTTGACTTCAAATGAAGATTTAAGGAGTTACGTGTTTATGAGAAATTATATATAATATGTAAAGTCTGACCTTTCAAGCTACGACACACACTGAAATTTGGAAACTGTTTTGTTTCAGTGTACCTGCTCTGTTGCAGCTTAAAGAATTGATGACCAGTCTTTTCCATCACAATGAGTGAATCAAAAGCAAAAACTAAAATAAAAATTTTAAATACTGCCAAACAAGACACTCAAAACAATGAAAATATAACTGTTAGAACTGTAAATCGATTATTTGGTAAATGATTTGTATCCACAATATATAAAGAACTCTTAGGGTCCAGCAGATGGCATAGTGGTTATGTTGCTGGACTCAAACATGGCCAACCACACTTCGAGTCCTGGATCTCATGGCTTCAAACTCATGCTGGGTGCAAGTGTGTGCCCAAGATCCTGGGAGAACACTGGAGAAAGAGTTGTGATGTGGCTATCCCCTCTTGGGTGCAGGGGGTGATTTCTCACTTTCCTTCTCACTGTCTCTCTCTTCTCTCCCTTTAGCAAGCACAAGTACCCTCAGGCATAAACCTGTGCAAAAAGAGGGAAAAAAAGGAACTTTTAAAATTTAGTAAGAAAATAAACAACTCAATTTAAAAAATGGGTAAAATATCCAAATTTCACCAAAGTGAAGTTGTATGATAGGCTAATACATACAGGAATAATAAATATATAAAATTTTGGTCAACATGATTAGTTATTAGGAAAGTTCAAATTAAAACCACAATGGGATACCAATTAAAATGGATCATTTTTCTTAGTCTGACGTTTTCCAATATGTTTACAAACATCATTCATCATTGTTTGGAAATCGTTAATTGTTGATTAGAATTAAAAATGTCATTGTCACTTCAGAAAAATATGCATCAGTTTGTTACAAGGTTAAATGTATGTTGACTACATAATCCAGCAATCTCATGCTTACCTAAGTAAATTTAAAATTTATTTTTATTCAGAAATTTATGTGTGAATATTTATAGCGACTTTATCCTTAATTGCTAGTATGTGTAAATAACAAGATGTTATCTTTGGCTGGTGAAGAGAATAAACTGTGGTATAAGATATATCTATATAGTGTAAAAAGCTCACTATAAAAAGGAAAAAAAGTGTTGATTCATTCATGCATATTGTGTATGAATCTCAACTGTATTTTTCTAAGTTAAAAAAAGGCAGACCCAAATCACTCTTGTATGGCTCCATGTATCAAGTTATAAAAAGGCAAAGTATAGAGATGGGAAACTGATCAGTGGTTGCCTGGGTTAGAGAGTCAGAAGGATTGACTATTGAAGTAATTATATGAGGATATTTTGGGGAAAATAAAACTATTCTGTATGGTACTGTCGTGCTGGACAAATTTCTGCACTAGTTAAAGCCCATGGGACTATTTAACACAAATAGTAACCTACAAAATATACAAATAAAAAAAAAAAAAAAGAAAGAAAAAAAAAACACAGGCAGGATATCCCAGGATGGAGTGGAAATGTGACACATGTATCTAACCAAATTATAAATGTAATACCTGACCTTACTGACGCAAATAGGGGGGAAAAGATTTAGCCTAAATAATTTTGGAAAGCACAGTTTTGACAGGACAAAACCTTAAAAGATTAAGGCTAACTACAAAAAGAACTGTACAGGACCAGCAGGTGGCATGGTGGTTTGGGGCACTGGTTTCCCATATGGCTGACTGAGGCTCAAGTCCCGGACCTGGCAGCTTGCTTCCTCACTTTCCCTCTCTCTCTCTCTTTCACACTCTGTCCCTCTCTGGTCAAATTAAAATAAATAAGTAAATAAAGTTATATCAAATAATTTTAAAAAATAACTGTACATGGACACCATATGTTTTCTGTTTTATTAGTAGTAGTGCTAGTATTTAGATTTTTGTTATAGAGCAAGTGTAAAAAATAACTGTACATGGACACCATATTTTTTCTGTTTTATTAGTAGTAGTACTAGTATTTAGATTTTTGTTATAGAGCAAGTGTGCTTGCTGAAGAAAGATGGAGAGAGACAGAGAAAGGGAATGTGAGAAATCATCTTCCAGGGGATGGCCATTCCACAATCCCTTCTCTATTTCACTTCTTGCAATTTTGGGCATGCACGCATATGTGCATGACATGATTTTTAAGCCATTATGTCTGGGACTCGAACACCAGTCAACCATTTGGGAGTATAGCATCTTATCAACCACACCGTCTACTGCCTCCAGCAACATATTTTACTTGAAATTATTTTCTCAAGAGAGTACAAGTTAGCAATTCTGAAACTACTTTGGACGTATACTAGGATGAAATGCCTAAGTAAATAGTTGATATTGAACACTTACAAATAAGCTAGGGAATATGGTTAAAACGAATTTTGAAGTGCTAGCTTAGTGAAATAGATATCAATATGAACTCATTTTTATTTTTATTTTTTTAAATTTATTTTATTATTTTTTTGAGAGGTTTTTGCTATAGGGCACGTGCGCTCGCCAGACAGACAGAGACAGCAACATAGCCATTACACTAACTGCTGGTCCCAATTTTTATTTTAATGTGTATGCATATACAAAAATATAGACAAATGTGCATGCATGGATATACATGAATAACATTAATTAGCTCTGTCGTCTGAAAGATCACAGAAACAGTGGCACTGAAGTAGCAAAGTGCTCATCTCATGTTCATAGTTCAGCTCCAGATTACCATTATCCACCAAAAAAAGAACCACATCTCCCAAGAAAAATGCTGATTCTGGTTTGGAGCATGAAAAAATGTGAGATGAACCTGCTGCATCAGGTAATGCAAGGAAATTGAAAAGTGACCAAAAAATTATTGGGCCCTGTCAGTGGACAGAAGAGACAACCAGAAAGCGTTCCCATTGACTAAAGCTGAAAGATCTTTAGGCACAAAATAATAATCATATTAGATCAAAACCGAATCCATAAAATGTCACAAATCCACACCGTTAGGAATAAATGATTCGGGACCAGCAGTTAGTGTAATGTCTATGTCGCTGGACTCCCACGTAGTCGACCGCGGTTCCCGTCCCGGACCCGGTGGCTTAAACTCATGCCGGGCGCGTGTGCGTGTGTGCCCAAGATCCGGAGAGGAGATTGGAGGAGAAGGGATTGTGGTGTGGCCATCCCCTCTGGGGGGTGATTTCTCGCTTTCTGTCTCTCTGTCTCTCTCTGTCCTTCTGGCGAGCGCATGCGCCCAACAAGAAAAAAACCTCTCCAAATCAATAAATAAATAAGGAATAAATGATTCAATAAATAAATGGTCAAAAGCTAAATCTTCCCTACAGAAAAATTCCAAATAATATATGTAATCACCTCGCCTGCGAATTATGTTCTTCTTAAGTGTGGGTGCAACTTAGTGACTCATTTCTACCTTTCCGTGAAGATATCTTCTCCGTGGAGAAACCGGGAGACACCACCTTAATCAAATGATCCCGGTTAAAATCTCCAATGATTTGTCACACTGTGTTGAAGCTCTACGTAGCTGGTATGATGTGATGAGGACATCTCACTTTTGTGGTATTCTTCCCATAAACCCACTGAGAAAAATAGTAGACAAAGCCAAATTTAGGGGTGTACTAAAACATGTCTCATCAAAATTCTTCAAAAGCTGCAAGGTCATTAAGAGTAAAGACTGAGAAACACAGCAGGGAAGAGAAAGAGACGGTGGGATAATGCGGTATAATGTCATGGATTTTTATCTTGAAAATAAAAAAGGGTGTTAATTAGAAAACTAGTGAAATCTGGTTAATATTATCATATTAATGTTCTTAGTTTTGGGGAATGTGCTATGGTTATGGTAACAGTGGGATAAATTGACTGAAGACGATGTAGCAACTTTCTATATGTCTTTGTAACTTTTCTGCAAACTTTCAGGTCTTATAAAATAAAGAAATTGTTTATAAATGAATTATAATAATTTTAATACCTGATCATTGTATTAGGAAAAATATGTGCATGCAGCCTGATCCTTTCTACAGCAGTATAATCAAATTTTGTCATTTTTTGTCCATTTGCTAATACGTCTTCTACAACTTTTGCTCATTTGCCATAAAAAAGTTCTTTCATGACTTAAAATTTAGTCATCGTAAGAGCTCTTTACAAATGTCTGCATTTTTTAAACACTTGATTATATTTAAACTATCCAGAAATAGGATTAAACTCAAATGCCTCTAGCCATTTGGTTCCATATTCCTTGCCAGTGCTTTGCTGCTGGTTGTGAAGGCATAACAACTTAAAAATCTTTATGATTAGTTTTTGTTTTTATTACATAAGAAACTACATGTTTAAACATCATCTACATCAACAAGGGGGTCCAAATGACTCTTAATGTATGAAATCAGGATAAGAACTTTTCTACCTTATCTAACTCAGTGATAGTATTACTTCATAAAGCTAAAGAATCTCTTGCACACATTTAAGACTTTACAATTTTCTATATGTATGCACAATATTTCAGCCTTACATTGAGCACGTGAAATAGGAAATTCAAATAGGATCATTTGGGACAGACAACGGAATGGTGATTGAGGTGGCTAGATCCCACAAGGCTGACTGCATCATTCAAGTCCCAAACCAGAGACGTGAAAAAGCACACCAGGCACATATATATATGTGCCCAAAATCCCAAGAAGAGAAATGGAGAAGAAGGGACTGTGGCATGGCCACCTCTCTGTGGGTCGCTTTCTCACTTTTCACCTCTATCTCTCTACCTTGTGAGCAAATTTGAGCTATTGGCAAAGAAAGAAAAAAAAATAGTATCCTTTTGTTTATAAACAAAAAAGTCCCACCGTTTGAATGATTTGTCTAGAGTCAGAAGCCTGTAAATTGTAGAGCATCAGTACAGAACACACCTTGCCTCGTTCTTAATCGTTGACTTTTGTATTATATCATGAAGTTTATGCTATATGAAAATATTCTTGGTAGATTATGTTCTTGTTTTCCTTAATTTTCAGAGATGATTAAGCTCTTTTCCTTAATTTAAGTAAAAGTCTTAACAAATTTTGTATCATTAAAAATGTATTATTCAGGGGGCCAGCAAGTGGCGTGGTGGTTAATGTGCTGGACTCCCACAAGACTGTTCAGAGTGTGAGTCACAGACCTGGCAGCTTGAAACTCATGCCAGGGACATATGTGTGTGTGCCCAAAATCCCAAGAGGAGAATTAAAGAGATGGGATTATGGTATAACCATCTCCCCTCACTTTCCCTTTCACTGTCTCTATCTCTTCAGTGCCTAGAGAATGTACATACCCTTCAGCAAAACCTTCAGAAAGGAAAAAAGAAAAGGTTGTTATTCACATTTAAAGTAAAAATTCTCACCTCAAATATCTGTTTCCTATTGAACGTTAAGTCCCAGGGAAGTACTACTTGAAAATAATTGTTATTCATTTATTTGCTTTATATTAGACACAAGTATGCTTTCACTTTAAGAAAATCTAATATAGAAAAACCCAAAAACAGAATATTAATACATAAAATAAGAAGTGATTTTTTTACTATGAAATTACTATTTGTTTCACAATCTCATTTATCATGTCTTTTCTTAGATGATAATCTTCCCTAGTACAGTGTTGTTAGATTGATTCATAGTATTTCAGAAAAAGATCCATTTATTTTATAGAGCAAAGCGTACCAACTCTCAGACATTGTGATCCTTTTCTTTCATACCTTCATGACTATGCCCATCTGCTTCAATTTCTCTAACAGTGATCTCATAAGCCATACACAATTTTAATACGGAAAAAATTTATAGCATACTCTCTGCTATCATTAAATCAGGCTTTCTTCCTGTTGCTTTCCAATCATAATGCAGACTTCCAGGAGAGCTTATTTTATTAGGTAATTTGCAAATACTTTATTAGGCAATTTGAAAAATTTCTTGAATATGAAAGGATTATATTATTATAAATAATAAAAGAATATACACCAATATAAAAACATGCTCCATGCCTTCAGGTAGTAATATAGCATGTATAGGAAGCAAATGTAAAATCAGTCTGACCCATCCTATATTTAAATTTCATTTGTAATCTGTTATAATACATAAATATGCTTTGAAAAGAACATCATCAAATCTACCTCTCACCTACATTTCATTTTTGTTTTTATTTTGGTTTTGTTTAAGAAGTTATTCAAGGGAGTTCTTTTTTTTATAAGAATTGCTCTTTTCTTACTAAACCTGGGCACTGTACCACCTAGCCACCTAGTGAGTAATAGGCACTTAAGCAAACAACCAAACAAAAGCCAGTGATATTGAATTTCCAAAGTATCATTGCGCACATTTTCAGTTAAGGAAACTGAGCACAGAGGTTAGGTAATTATGACTGAGGTCTAGTATCCTGGGAAGGACCATAAGTGGGAAACACTCCTGGGTCCCAGTGTCTGTGATGACCCTTCCGTATGCAGCAGAAAATGATCCTTGGTGTCTCAAATCTGCCCCTCCTTAAAGGATAAGGAGCTGGACTATAGATGGGCATATGAATGCATGAGTGATTGATAGAGGATGAATGAAGGAAAAATAGACAACTTGTTCTTGCATTTTACCCCCCCCCAAGACCTTCCCTATCATGATCAATGTTTGATCAGACATAGGAAAATAATTTTAAAGGAATTGAGGAACATAGTGACACAGAATTTCATGGAACTTGAATAATTTTGTAGATAATTAAGGATGCAATAATTTTATCCTCTGTACTCAGAAGAACATACTGTTTTACTTTGCTTGCCCCCAAAAATGAAGTCGGTTCACTTTTATCCTGATAGTAGGGTCAAATTAATGCCTCTGGGAAATTACCTTTATTTATTTTAATTTTTTTTGGAGAGGTTTTTGCTATAGGGCACGTGTGCTCGCCAGAGAGAGACAGACAGACAGAAAGCGAGAAATCATCCCCCAGGGGGGATGGCCATGCCGCAATCCCTTCTCCTCCATTCTCCTCTCAGGATCTTGGGCATGCACGCACACACACCCGGCGTGAGTTTTAAGCCACCGAGTCCAGGACTCGAACCACAGTCAACTACATGGGAGTCCAGCAACATAGCCATTATGCTAACTACTGGTCCTGGGAAATTACCTTTAATAGCAACTATATTCTTTTTCTATTCCTTTTTTATGATATATTCCTTTCTGAATATGCAGATATAAGTAGCTATGTTTATGCTTCAAATTATATGCTCTAAGGAAATAATTAATCAACAAATATATCCTGCAAACCTGAATGTATTATTTTCAAATTGGATTTAAATTTTTATTTTTAGAGACTGTGATTTCCCTGTAGCTACATTATAAAGAAAGAAAACACTTCATGGTGAACCAGCTCCCACCCCCATATACACACCCCAACTATGAAAAACACTATGGAGGATTATTTATGTGAGTAAATACTTAGAATAAGTAGAGGCAGATAAAAATATTCTAACCCTTTATTTAAAATCATGCATATTAACCCTGTGGGTCTTCTAGTTATTCTTATAAAATACATTATTATCCTATAGATTTTCAAATATAAATTTTAACTATTTCAACTGTGTTTTAGAATCCTTTTAATTTCATCTTTTCTTATTAAAAAATTATCTTTGGGCCATCTTTTGGCATGGCGGTTAATATGACTGGATTTCACATGGCCGACTACACAGTTCAAGTGCTGGACCCAGCAGCTTAAAAAACACGTGGGGTACTTGTGCATGCCTGCTCAAAATCCCAAGAGGAGAATGGACGGGACAGGACTGTGACATGGCCATCCCACAAGAGGGTGTTTTCCCATGTTCCCTCTCTCTTGCTCTCTTTTTCTCTGGTGGGTGGGTCTGTGCACCCTGTAGAAATTTTTTTTTTTTAAATCTTCCCTTTCTCTTTTTATTTCTCACTATTTCTTTTTAATTCATATTACTTTTGTACTCTAAATATAATATGATGCCAATTTAAAATTTGCAACTTTAAATTGTCATTTAAATCCCTAAAAAATGAATACAGTGATTTTTCTGTTTTATGTTTGGAATATTTTAATTTATCTCAAAGTAAATCTCTGTATTGCTAAGGAATGAAATCTAGCACATGCTCCCTCTAGGTAGAAAATGGAAAACTGAGGACTAGCAGTTGAATGGCTATGTCACTGGACTCCATGTAGTCAACCACAGTTCGAGTCCCAGACTTAGTGGCTTAAACTCACGCCAGGTGCGTGTGTGTGCATGCCCAAGATCCTGAGAGGAGAATGGAGGAGAAGGAATTGTGATGTGGTCATCCCCCCGGGGGATGATTTCTTGCTTTCTATCTCTCTGTTTCTCTCTGCCTTTCTGGCGAGCACATGTGCCCTACCTATAGCAAAAACCTATCCAAAAAATAAATAAATAACTAAGAAAAAGAAAATGGAGAACTAACTTAAGTGATGAAGTGAGGAGAGCTTAACAGTAGGTATTCAAGAAGAGAATTTTAGAAAGTGTTGATCTGTGTTTAATATTAATGTGTGTATTTTGCTGTGATATAATACTTCTCCATATAAAATGACATAAAACTTGCTAACCTTACATATCCTTTGTGTGAAAACATCAGAGGAAATTAAAAAGACTGAGTTCCACAACCAGGTCAAAGCTATCAGTGAGGGGACCATTTAGAATAGATAAGACAGGAGCGGAATTTGCAAATCTCCACTGTAGGAGTTCAAAGTCCTAAAAAACTGGGAGTTTAAGGGCCAGATACTGATAGTGGTAAAACACAGTGCTTTGTGAGGCAATCTCACATGAGAAGGCTCCCAGCTCAAGTCCAGAAACCTTTTTCTCTCTCTCATTCTCAGTCATGAAAAAAAAAAAAAAAGTAAAATTGTTGTGAGGATTAAATGCAAAAAATAAAGATTATATAGAGTATCTATTTGGGTAAACTTCTAGAAATTAAATGATTAAAGCAATGGTTGGGACTATGTATATTTTTCCCAAGACCATTTTCTAAGTTGTTATCTTCTGGAATATTTAGTTGCCAAAAGGATGGAAATTGGACTTCAATATCTTTTTTTTTTTCTTTTTTAATTGCCAGAACACACATGTGTTTAGAGAGAGCGAGCAATATCCAATGAGATCTGGTCTCACTGCAATCCCTTTTCTTCCATTTCTCTATCCTGTCAGGATTATGGGGCATGCCCACATATGCACTTTTGTGTCTGTTAAATGTATCCAGTTTTAAAACCATTTCTGGTGACTATTTACTACCACAGCTACAGAAAAACTAATCACTTACTGGAAACATGGGTACTTGAGGTTACCTTAAGAGAAAAAAACAATTTCATGGGGAAAACGATGAAGAAGCCAAGAAGGATTCTTTGTGAAGAAGACTAGGAAAAAACTAGAAGTTTGATTTTAAAACACTCTTCTTCTGACTGGAAAATTCTATATCCATATCAAACAGTAGAATAAATGTGGAAAATTACTGCCCATTGAAAAGAGGAGTAGAACTAAAGTGAAAGGTTCGCACATTTTCTCTAAATTAATAAAGTTGTCAGTGAAAACTTTATTTCCTACTTCACTATCAAGAAATCACAAAATTGTACATTTTTGTTGGATCATAAATGTCATCTTCATATTAAACTTTTTCATTCATAGAGCTGCTTTTCTCTAAATTTGTAATTTTGTAGAGTATTGCTTCACCTTTGGCTTGTTTGCATCCTTCCCGCTCTGTAAAATAAATCATGCTGTTATTTGCTTGTATTCTACTCTAGAATGGCTTTTAATATCCTCCCAAAATGTTGACCTTGGTCAGTTTCAAAGTCCTTTTGTGGATCTCATTCTATTTTGTTCTTCTCCATAGTCAACAATTTTAAGTACCTACTCTTTTGTTTTTCAATGACATTCAGTTTCTGAAATATTACTTCCCCTTGTTCTACTTTTTACCATGCAAAAAATAGCTCTCTCTCTTCTTTTGACTAAAACTTCCAAAAATATCTACTGTTTTTCTTTCTTTTTGAGAAGTATGTTAGTAAGGTAAATTAAGGTTAACTTGTTGCAGATAATACTTACATCTTCCATCTGTCACTCTTTTATAACTCATTCCAGCACCATCAATAGATGACTCATTTTAGCCTGATCTTATTAAAAAAACTTGGATTCTAGGATCAGATACAATAACAAGTGACTCTAATTAGTTCTTTCACTGGCTGATATAAACTTCTATAGATAATTTAAGCACTATAAATCTCATCTTCTTTATCTGTAAAATAGCAATTTTAGTACACAGGATGGACATGATAATGTAAGGAAATTATATTTAAAAAAAAAAAACAACACACTTTTTCTACCCAAAAGAAACTACATGAATAATAAATCTCACTTGTGCTTATTTCTTATCTATTACCATATTGACCTTTTCTCCAAACTGCATAACAAAAAGACCCATGAGACTCAATGTCAAAGGCTCAATGTCTTTGTCACCTTATTAGACAAGTAAGTTTATTTAATGTAGCTCATTTAAGAATAATAATTATTCCTTGTATACCTGCATCTTATTGTGAGAATGACAATTTAAAGGCACTTTATAGTATTCCTTGTCTATCTTAATCTTATTGTGAGAATAAGAATTTAAAAATGATTACTAAAGTACCTAGTAATCATTATAATAGCAATAACAGCATTTTTTAAACTTAACACCACCTATACAAGATAATGTCTGTGCTAGAACTTAATATATGTGAATTCAGTCTTTTATTTATTTATTTTTTTTATTGCCTGAGGGCACATGTGCTCTCCAGAGACAGAGAGAAAATCATCCATCCCCTTATGGGGTATGGTCATACATGTCACAATTTTTTGTCCTCCATTTCTCCATCACGTCAGTATTTTTGGCATGCGTTCACGTGCTCCAAACATGTTTCCCAAGTCACTGAGGCCAGGATTTGAAGCATGGTTGGCCATGCAAGATCTGGTTCCTTATGCACAGAGCATTGTATATTCTCAGTGTACATAGGCTTGTAAATTCAAACTACACTTTAATTCATGGCATTTACTATTGCAAACCTACTTATTAAACCACTGCACTACTGAGACATCCCAAAGCTCAGTCATTACTATTCCTACCAGGGAATTAATATTTATGTGAAGGAATTTCAGCTCAAAAGAATGAAATAGTGGGCTTAGGATGCCTAACTAGGGGAGTGGATCTATTGTAGAATTGAGATCCTCTAGATTTTCACCTCTACCCCAGAGCTCTGTGCAAGTGCTAATAATCACTGCTGCATTCAGTCAGCTTCTTTTCATTAAAAATGATCCTTGGCTTGGGGCCAGCCAGGTGGCATGGTAGTTAAGGTGCTGGATCCCACATGGGTGACTACACCTTTGGGTCCCCAGACCCTGCAGCTTGAAAAAAACACCAGGTGCATGTGTGTGCCCCAAATCCTGAGGGGACAAAGGAGAAGAGATTGCATAGTGGTCATCCCCCTGGGGTGATTTCTCTCTCTCTCTCCTCTCTCTCTCTCTCTTTCTCCAGTGAGCACACATGTCCTATGGAAAAAAAAAAAAGCAAAAAAACGATCCTTGGCCATTACTTATTCCATCTTCCATCACTGACCAGCTCCTTTTTAAAGGTTCCTGTTAACTCTCCTAAAGGTGTTTCAGAACTAGGTCCTTCTGTCGTTTACTGGAGGTTATAGCTGCTTTGCTTCCTATATCATTAGTTCACACTTCTATTTTATAATTTCACTGTCAGGTTCTCTACTTAAATACTACAAGAAACTTTCAAAAAAAGAAAATAATAATTTTAAACTTTTTGGGTAAGTGAAGATTGACCTCAGCTCATTTTCCCTCCCACTCTGCTATAGTCAGGGCTGACAGGACTCTCTCCCCTTCTCCTGACAGTGCGTGAACCTGCATGTCTCTTCCTCAGCATAGGTTAAAACTACTCCACAGCCTTGGATGTTATTCTTTGCTTCTCCAGTATTCTAGTATTCTGAGACTTTAAATATGCCCAGCCAAGCATAAAGATATTTACATTCATACTACCTTTATGCCATTCTGTGGATCCATGATATATTGCAAATTATCAATTACAAGCAATGCATTGTCAGGCTTCAGTGCATTTCTAGGCAGAAGGTTCTCTCCCTGTGCTTGCCTCTCAGAGATCAAGTATGGTCTTCTGCATGTACATAGGCTTGTAAATTCAAACTATCACTTTAATTCATGTCATTTACTATTACAAACCTACTTATTTCACCAAAAGAAGTTCCATGGAGGTAGAGGTAATGTCGTCTCCACGGTTGTTTAACTTTCCAGTAAGGATTACAGCATGGCTAGGCAGTGAATAAGAAATATGAATTGATGATTAAAACGGAAATGAACAACTGTCTGAAATAATATTATATGATTGAGCATAGAATTTATATCTAAGGGTCAAGGCTTATTAACCTAAATTATAATTCATGAAAGACTATTTTGATGAACAGTTTCAAATGATTAATTAGCTGGAGGAATAATTTCTCTCACTAGAAACTTTTCTTTAAATAACTGCGAAGACCTTCTTAAGCCAAATTTAAAACCACTACATCTTTAAAAGTAAGAGCCACATAATTATAAAATTTCAAGATAACAACAAATACTATAAACAAAATTAAAGGCTTCCTTTTTAATGCAAAATCTAGAAGATAGTTGTAAAAACAAGTAATACAAAAGCTTGATTTTGTAGAATGTCTATAAATTAATTACAAAAGTCAACACAATTAAGAAAGATATATTAAGCATCAATTTATCTTTCACAGAATAAAAAAATCCACAAATAAAAGAAATAAGGTCTAATCCTACTAATTAATAATTATACAAATGCAGTTTTTGTGTCTTAATGGGATTTTTTTCATTGTTAAAATTTTAAATGGTTCATAACACCTGTCATCATAGGTTGGTGGAAATATTTTTCTGAGTAGAAATGAGATGAGTCCATTTGGATTCCATCAAAAGTACTTACAAAACTTTTATGAAATATACTTTGACTCAGTAATTCTACTTGTATTTTTTCATTTTAAAATAATATTAACATCTATACACCATTAAAAAAAGCTGGCACAAAAGTGTTTACTGCAAATTTAAAAAGGCCAAGTATTAAAAAAAGCAAAATATCAATCAACAGGGGAAGAGTGAAATATATAATGGTATTTTTTTTCAATTAATACTAAGCAACCATTGAAAATTATTTGGCGAATATATAAAGATAAATAAAAGTATCAAATCAAGTTAGTTAGAATAAGATGAATCAGAGTCTAATTATCTAAATAAAGCATATGTATACATGGATATGTATCTGTATATACACAGATATAAGTATATATTTATATGTATACATATAATTTGTATACAATTATTTTTTAAATCCTAAAAGCTATATGCCAAACTGAGGTGAAGTTAATTATCTCTTGGGAAGGGGAATGGCTTTTAAGAATGAAAGAATTAAATTGGTTATGTTTATTCCATAAACTTATGAATTGTGTAATTTTTTTTAACAAAAGGATATATTCTTATATTACTTGTATACTTTCTTTAAGTCGGGCAAATATAGATATTATATTAATGTCTTCAGAGAAACTGGCAAATTATCAATTAATTAATAATAATATTTTCAAGAGTTGATATTTTTTGAACATTTCTCTTTATTAGACAAATAAGCCTTGGATTTTAAGGGTTTTTTTTTTAAACTTTAATTTTTTACTATACTTGTAGGACTTTGCTGTGGCTAATCAAGTATTTTAAGTAAGTTAGGCATCAACTGGAAAAAATAATCAGGACCTTATCAATAGCAGCAAACTGTGGGGTGGGAGAGGTGATACAATCTCGACATAGCTTTTCTAAGTTCAATTTTTTATCTTTGTGATTGACAATAATTTTTATTTGACAAAAAAGAGAAATTAATATTGACTTTCTCTCCCATGAGAGATATTCTTTTGGTGCAATTTTATAAATATTGCAAGAGACTTAACCTATATCCATGTGGTTACAGCCCTTGCATTAAGTAAGATGGATGAAAAATGAAACCTGGTGTGAATGCTAATGTCTCATTAATTACCCTATTAAGTATATTCCTTCCCCACCATCCATCTTGAATGTCTCAGTAACGTACCAACTGGGCTTCCATGGACTGCTTGAAAAATTAATAGTCCACTATCCTTTTGTAAAAATATCTCTCAAAAACCACACAGATGGAGATCTCGTAATTCTTGGATATAAAAGAAATGCTGTAGTTTCACTGGAAAAAACTTTCAGAAGTTTTCTTACTACAATCATGAATTTGCAGACTACGTTTCCATACTCTTTTTTAAAGCATTAAAAACTGTTTCCCGTAAGGGCAATATACTAAAATGCTTTTCTTCTACACAATTTTAATTGAACCATATTACATTTTTGAACTTAGTGTGAAAATAGAAAAAGTTTTCAGAAACTTTCTAATTTACTCTAAAATTGTCTTATGTAATATCACAGGAAATCCTTGCAATTTTGCTTTTTTTTCCCCCTCACTGTGATAATCCAATTTTGTTCTTCACTACTCTGCAGCCTTTCTACACTTGCTATTTGAGAATTTCTTAAAAAAAAAAAACCCTTAGGTTTCTATTTATTTATTTATTTTTAACATAGGGCGTTTGTGCTTATTGAAGAGAGACAGAGAGACATAAAGTGAGAAATCATCCCCCTGGTGGGTGACCACACCATAATCCCTTCACATCCATTCTCCTCCCAGGATTTTGAGCACACATGCACATGTGCCCTGCATAATTTTCAAGCCTCCAGGTCCAGGGCTCATACCATAGTTAGCCACATGGGATTTCAGCTACTTTAACCACCACACCATCTCTGGCCCCAGAATTTCTTCAAAATTTAACTCTTTTCCCTAGACTCTTAAGAAATCAATATAACCTGGTGGTTATCTCTCTTTATAAAACTGGGTTAATAATGTTACAAACCTTGTTGAGTTGATTTGAGAATTATAAAATGGTGTATATTAGCATGAGGCCAAGTACTTAGCTTTTATGAACCACTTAATATGTATAAGTTGCTAGCATTATTTTTTCTTCCAGAAAACCCTGGTTCCAATTTATTATAAAATATAATCATAAATGGCTATACTTTGTTTCTTTTTTTTAAATTTAAACCTTATCCCAACCACCTGTAGAAATAAAAGATGAAGCAAAAATCAATATATCATGAAGGACTATTTCTAAATATTCAGCTATGTGATATTGTACAAATAACACTTGAAACAGTAGTTTAATTTTCTTTCTTTTTAACTTCTTTTTTTCTTTTTCTCTTTCAATATTTACATTTCAAGTAATTGCTGACACTAACCAGTAAAGTGAAGTCTGCAAGGGGAGATGTCACTTTTCCCTAAATACACACACACACACACACACACACACACACACACGCCTTTATTTCAAATCATTATTGAGTTAAATCACATTTATTTAACCAAAATGGGGAATTCAGATATTCACTCCAAATCTCTGCCTCTGAAAATAAGTTCTATAAGGCAGCTTATTCTTATGCTATTGCATCTAGACTTTCAGGGGAGATACATTATTATTCCGTAACCTCAGTTTGCTTTAGAGCATCCCAGCTTCCACACATTCATTTGATGATTTCTCTGAGTGTCACTCCCACAAATCCCCCAAAGGAATCAAGAGGGAGAAAATATTTCCTTTTACTTTGCAATATTACAAAAAGTAAAAGAAGTCATCTTTCTCCTTCACCCTACTAAAGAGAAAATGTCTTGCCAGTTCCCAAACAAGTTACCAGGATCTTTGATATGGAGGAATTACAATAGAAAAGGGGAAGTGATCGGAAATGTACTAATTTCCTACAATGTGCCATAAACTGCAAGATTGTTTTTTACTATCACCTTAGCCCTATGAAAAGGGACTCCATTTTTCCAAATTTCATGTGAAGGAGTCTCTGAGAAGGTAGAGATTTGTCCATGCCCCAACATGAAATGCTGCAGGAGCAAATAGTGCCACTTAGCATTTTTACTCCCGCCCTGCCTCCCTATAAAACACCCACATTTCCCATGATGCATTGTGTTTTTACACCCTAATGCTATATTTGATATTGGAACAATATAGAAGCCTTCTGGTTTTAATGTTATTGTGTTACATATTTTTCTATAAATGCTAATAATTTATTTGGGATAGGGATCTTTTCATCTTCACAAAACAGTTTTTAAAATACTCTTCTCGGCAACTGAGAGAAAAACAAAGGTTCAAGAACTTATATTATCTGCTGTGTCTGTTCTAACGAGCATTTACAATCTGCTTCTGAAAATGAACAGTTCTTCTTCCCCAAATGTAATGCATCCTTCTCTGACTTTAGTGTAGGCTACAGTCTAGTTATTGTGTGTAAGTGGGCATTCCACCCCAGAATGAAACTTTACCTTCTCTGAGTTTCCTATGGTATTTATTTTTAAGACTGTATGATTTTTCTGACCGATGGAGAGAAATGGTTTTACTTTGATTAATGTTTTACAAAAGAGTACTAATAGTTACAAGAAATAAAAGTGATTTTTCAGAGATGCTTGTTTTTTTTGGAGAGGTTTTGTTTTTTGTTTTTTGGTTTTTTTTGCTATAGGGCATGTGAGCTTGCCAGACAGACAGACAGACAGAAAGCGAGAATCACCCCCCGGGGGAATGGCCATGCCTCCTCTGTTCTCCTCTCAGGATCTTGGGCATGCACGCCACGTGCCCGGCCTGAGTTTTAAGCCACCGCGTCCGGGATGCGAACCGTGGTCGGCTACCTGGGAATCTACTGACATAGCCATTACGCTAACTGCTGGTCCCTAAGAAATAAAAGTGATTTTTAAAGTGACTGTAGAAAGATATATTTAACTTCTATTTTTATTGTATTTATTTATTTATTTACTTATTTTACTGACTCTTAAATAGAAAGCCCACAAAACAGGTCGTTGACCATTTTACTGACTCCTAAATAGAAAGCCCACAAAACAGGTCGTTGACAAAATCATCAGACACGTGAGTTTGGGAGTGAGTTAAAAGAATAGACCCCTGGCCTAAGGGACACTGAGGCAGAGCCCCCTCTCCCCCACCCCAGATCCAGCTTCGCCTGCCCAAACCCTAGCGACCCCTTCTCTCTGTCAGCAAAGACTGCCCTCAGCTCTTCAGTAGAGCCCATTCCATCTCCAGACCTCTGGCCTAAGGGACACTGAGGCAGACCCCCCCCCACCCCCCCCGGCCCCCCTCCACCATCCCAGCTCCAACTTTGGCTACCCCAACCGCAGTGATCCTCACTCTGTCAGCAAGGAAAGACTGCTCCTCAGACTCCTAATAGAAGATTCCTCCTGTGCAGACCACATTGCAAAACACAGCTGAAGAGAGACTTCGGGACACATCAGTCCAGAGTAAAAGGGAAGCACTTTTGTCTCAGTCAAAGAAATATTCTCCAAAAAAGTATCCAAAAGTGAATACTTTTCCCATGGCTAGAAGTAGAAGAGCCTCAGTTCTGAATAAGCCAGGAAATATATTTCCATCAAAAGAACACAATAACTCCCTTCCATTTCTTGATAAAACAGAAGATGTTACCATTATGTCAGAGAAAGAATTTAGAACATTCAAAGTGACAAAATTCTCTGAGTTGGAACAGAAAAGAGATGATGAGCTATAGGAGATTAGGAAGTCCTTCCATGATAAGAAAGAAGAAGTGGACATTCTAAGAAAGAATCAGATGGAACTCTTAGAGATGAAGTCTGTAATACAGTAAATCAAAAACTCTCTTGAAAGTATTAAAAGTCGGTTAGACCATTCTGAAGATCAAATTTCTGATGTAGAAGATAAAACCTCTGACCTAGGAAAACCACCAAAAAGATAGAGAAAATAACAACAACAAAAAAAACCATAAGTATAATATATGAGAAATATTAGACTCCATTAAACGTCCAAACATCTGAATAATTGGTATCCCAGAAGGTGAAGAAACTAATAAGGGTATGGAAAATCTATTCCATGAAATCCTTGTAAGAAAACTTCCCAAGTCTACAGAAGCACTCACACATCCAGACCCAAGAAATACAAAGGACTCCAAATAGAATCAACACAAGAAGATCTTCCCCAAGGCACATCTTAGGCAGACTTGCCTTGCCCACAGATAAAAGAAAAGATATGAAAATTGGCAAGAGAGAAACAAGAAGTGACTTACAAAGGTCTTCCCATCAGGTTATCTCTGGACTTTTCAACAGAAACATTGCAAGCAAAGAAAGAATGAGAAGACCTATTGAAAGTGTTAAGAGAGAAACTGTTTCAACCAAGATTATCAAGCAAGATTATCCTTTATATGGAAAAAAAGATTTAAATCTTCTCAGACAAAACCTGAAAGAACTTGCCAATACCAGACCAGCTCTTCAAGAATCTCTGAAGAGAGTCCTGGTTCAGGAAAACTAAGAATTCACAGTTAGAAAAAAGAGAATGAAAGACAACCAAGACAATGGTCAACTTAAAGGTAAGGACAAGTCCAGAAATATCATAATAACATTGAATGTTAATGGACTAAATTCTCTTATCAAGAGACATAGACCGACTGAATGGAAAAAAAAAAAAAAGAAACCCTCTATCTGTTGCCTACAAGAAATGCATCTCATGGATAAAGACATACATAGACTAAAAGTGAAGGGTTGGAAAAAGGTATTTCATAAGTTATATGTAATCCAATGTAATATAAAGAAGATTATGATGATAAAAAAAAGAAAAGAAAAAAGGTATTTCATACAAATAGGAATCAACAAAAGAGCTGGAGTAGTGATGTTAATTTCTGACAAGATAGGCTTTAAGACAAAAACTGTTTGAAGAGACAAAGAAGGGCAGTATAATGCAGTAAAAGGGTTAATCCATCAAGATATAGTACTAATAAATATGCACCTAACACAGGAGCACCCAAATGTGTAAACGAAAGACTGTTAGATCTAAAAGAAGAGATAGACTGCAACACACTAATTGTTGGAGACCTCAAAACACCCCACTATCTCCTCTAGACAGATCATCTAGACAAAAAAATATGTAAATAGGTAAAGGATCGAAATGATACCATGTACCAAATGAATTTAACAGACATCTGTAGAACTTTCCACCTGAAAACCACTAGATGTACTTTTTTCTCCCCCCTACATGGAACCTTTTCAAAGATAGACCACATGGTAGGGCACAAAGCAAGCCTCTACAAATTTAAAGGCATAGAAACTATATCCAGCATCTTCTCCAACCATGATGGAATTAAATTTGATTTTAATTTCAAGAGAAATCCTCAAAAATATACAAACATATGGAAACTAAATGCCTATTCCTGAATAACTATGCAACTATTGAAGAAATTAGACTGAAATAAAAAGATTAATGGAAACAATGACAATGAGGACATGAGTTTTTATAATCTTTGGAACACTGCAAAAGCAGTCATAAGAGGGAAGTTCACAGCAATTAGTGCACATAAGAAGAAGATGGAAAGAAGGCAAATGGATCAATTAACATTGTGCCTCAGAGAATTGGAAAAGCAACAGCAAAAAAAAAAAAAAAATCTAAAAACTCCAGGAGAAAAGAAATAATAAAAATTCGAGCAGAAATAAATGAAATAGAAAATAAGCGAACTATACAGAAAATAAATGAAAGCAAAAGACAGTTCTTGAAAAGATAAACAAAACTGACACACCATTAGTCAGACTAATTAAGAAGAAGAGAGAAAGGAACCAGATAAGTCAAATTTGCAACAAAACAGGCAACATTACAACAGAAGTAGCAAAAATATAAAACATCATTACATCATTAGAATATACTATGAGCGACTCTATGCCAAACAAAGGAGAAAACCTGGATGAGATGGACAAATTCCTGGACACTATAATCTACCAAGATTGACTCAGGAAGACATAGAAAAACCTGAATAGACCTATAACAAGCAATGTGATTGAATAATTAATAAATAACCTCCCAACAAAGAAAAGTCCAGGCCCTGATGGCTTCACTGCAGAATTTTACAAAATTATTAAGGAAGAGATAACTCCCATTCAACTCACACTGTTTCTAGAGATTTGAAAGTAAGGAACCCTTCCAAATTCATTCCATAACCCTCATTCCCAAAACAGATAAGGATATGACAAAAGATGGAAAACTACAGACCTATACCCCTGATGAATATAGATGCAGAAATTCTCAACAAGGTACACACTAGCCATATTCACACGACCAGGTAGGCTTTATTACAGGTATATAAGGGTGTTTCAACATATGCAAAGCCATAAATGTAATATATCATATTAAAAGAAAGAAAGGTAAAAAATACCATATGATCATTTCAATTGATGTGGGAAAAGCATTCAATGAAATACAATATGCGTTTATGTTCAAGACTCTCAGTAAAACTGGCACAGAAGAACCTTTTTTTCAGCATAATAAAAGCCATTTATGGAAAACCTACAGCTAACATACTGAATGGTGAAATGCTTAAAGCTTTTCCACTAAAAACTGGTACAAGACAAGGCTGCCCACTTTCTCCGCTCCTATGCAATATAGTACTGGAAGTTCTAGCCTATGTGATTAGACAAGAGAAGGAAATAAAAGGCATTCCAATAGAAAAAGAAGAGCTGAAATTATCTGTTTGCAGATGACATGACTGTACACATAGAGAACTCTGTAGTATCCACAAAAAAACTTCTCAAAATAATAAATGCATACAGTAAAGTGACAGTATACAAAATTAACTTAACAAAAATCTATAGCATTTCTATATACAAACAACAAGCAGACAAAGACAGAACTGAACAGAGTATTTCCATTCACCATAGCTACAAGAAGCATAAGATACTTAGAAGTAAAACTAACCAAGGAAGTCAAAGACCTCTATAATGAAAACCTTAAAAAAGAAATGGAAAAGAACAATAAAAAGTGGAAGGACATCCCATGTGCCTGGATTGGCAGAATCAATATAATCAAAATGGCAAGCTTAGCAAAATTAATCAACATGTTTAATGCAATCCCTATAAAATTAATAGAGATATTCTTCACAGATCTAGAAAAGACATTCATAGAATGTGTCTAAAACCACAAAAGACCCTGTTTTGCTAAGGCCATCCTGCTCAAGAAGACTGGAGTAGGTATCATCTCACTTTATAACCCCAAAATATATTACAAAGGTGTGATAATCAAAACAGCAGGGTATTGGCACAAAAACAGACATGAGGACCAATGGAACACAATAGACACTCCAGAAATAAACTCCAAAACATATAGCCAACTGATCTTTGACAAAGGGTACCAGTCAATCCTGTGGGAAAAGGGAAACCTCTTTAGCAAATGGTGCTGGAAAAAACTGGATATCCAGCTGCAGAAAGATGAATCTGAACCCCTATCTTTCACCATTAACAAAAATCTAGTCAAAGTGGACCAAAGATCTAAACTTAAGACCGCAAACTATAAAACTACTGGTGGAAAACACTGGGAAAACTCTGGGAGACACTGCAGTAGGCAAAGACTTATTAAGCAAGACCCCCAAAACACAGGCAATAGTCCCCAAAATAGACAGGTGGGATTACATCAGATTAAGGACTTTCAGCACAGCATAGGACACCGTAATTAGTGGGAATCGACAACCCTTGTAATGGGAGAAAGTATTTGTTAACTGTGCCTCAGATAAGGAACTGATAACTAAAATACATAGGGAATTCAAGCAGCTTACCCAGAAGAAAATGATTAACTCAATTAAAAGATGGGAAAATGAGCTGAATAAAACAACTCTCTAATGAAGACATACTAACAGCCAAAAAGCATATGAAAAAATGCTCAACATCCCTCATTGTAAGGGAGAGGCAGACCAAAACCACAATGAGATACCACTTAACCCCAGTTAGAATGGCGAAGATTAAAAAATATATAATGATAAGTGCTGGAGAGGATGTGGTGAAAGGGGAATACTCCTACAATGTTGGTGGGACTGTAAATTGGTCCAGCTACTGTCAAGAATGATATAGATGTTTCTCAAAGACCTTCAAATAGAACTACCATTTGATCCAGCAATTCCACTCTTAGGTATCTACCCAAAGGACAGGAGAGTTCTCAGTCAAAAAAGTGCTTGCATAACTATTTTCATTGCAGCATTATTTACAATGGCTAAAACATGGAACCAATCCAAATAACCACAAACAAATGAATGGATTGAAAAATTGTGGCACATATACTCCATGGAATACTATTCAGCCATAAAAAAACAACAAGGCCCTGGAATTTGATAGAAAGTGGATGAATATGGAAGATTTGTTGCTGAGTGAAGCAAGTCAGGCTATGAACAAGAAACATTGTATGTCTCCACTTAACATATACTGACTGTCCACACACTATGGTAAAGAATAAAAGACTGGAGAACATAAAAGCATTAAAAATTGTAGTGGACACTAGAGAAAAAGTGGAAAGAAAGTGTGGGAGGGGAAGAGCATACAAAAGGAAATTTGGGAGGGAAATGGAGAGGTAAGACATTTGTGGGGCAGAGATAAGGTTTTCTATCTATTGAGGATTTCTACAATAGTTTCTATTGGGCTTCACTGAGGTGTATATTGTGTTGGGTAAAGTCTCTTACCAATCTAACTGATGTATAGTGTTTTTATGTATGGATAATAATTTTAAAAATTAATAAAAAAAGAAATGAATAAAGAGGAGAGATATAAACAGAAAGAAAATTAAAACTCTGCTTTTCTACAATATGCCAGTTGTTGAAAGGAAATATACTGCAGAAAAGGAAAATAAGGAGTGAGTAATCAATAGGTATGAAGTGTCCCTTAAACAGTTAAGTAAGTTCTAGAGATCTGCTGTACATTATGTTGTACTGTAACAGTATTGTCTGTGTACTTAAAAATTTGTGAAGAGGAGAGAGCTTTTTTCTTTTTTTTTTCTTTAGAGAGATTTTTTTCTATAGGGCACATGTACTTGCCAGAGACACATAAAGCGATAAATCAGCCCCCAGGGGAGATGGCCATACCATAATCCCTACTCTTCCACTCTCCTTCCATGATTCTGGCCACAAACAGACACCCTCCTGGCATGAGTTTTAAGCTGCTGGCTCCAGGACTTTAACCATGGTTGACCACATGGGAGTCCAGCAAAATAAACTTTATGTCATCTGCTGGTCCTGAGCGAAGATCTTATAAAGTGTTTTACCATAATTTTTAAAAAGAAGAAAGTAAAAAAGAGGTATGTTTTCTTGAAATAAGAAAGTAAGAAATGTTTTTTTCCTAAGGATTAATACAGTTATCTCTGTGATTTCAAGGGACCTCAAGCGGCACATCTCCATGATATATAAGATATTGACTAGAGGCTGAACCAATTAAGTCAAACCAGAAAAATTACTTATGTGAGATGAAACTAATGGTATCCCTAACAAGACCAAAATAAAATCATGCAAAAGACCTCATCCTTCAGAGGCTGACTTTCCCTAATACTTGATGATTTTCTTTATTTCCTTCTTTTCTATGAAATATATTGATGGGATATCATTGGGCAAATTTAAAAATTATATCCATGCATTGCATTAAGTCATGAAGAAATGTGTTTCTGAGTAAAATATTATTAAAGAGTGAAATAGAAAGTCAGTTACCTTGACTTTCTAATAGTTGAGTGAGTTGAATCATTTAACCTTTTAGCTTTGACCTTGATGGGTTAACTTGATATCTGATAGAGCACAAGAAGTAGGATTCAAGAAAAGTATCTCAGTACTCAAAATTCACAGCCTCTGAATGCTTGCTGTAAATCTTGCTAGATATAATTGAAAGTTTAGATTTAAGTTTGAGATGAAACCCATTAAACCTACTTATTCCTGAGTCAGATATAAACAGCACCATCCTTCTTGCAGTTATAAAAAATAAAAAAATGTGGACCAGCCAGTAGCATGGTGGTCTAGGCAGTTGGATCCACATCCAACTGCATGGTTTCAGCCCCAGACACAGCAGCTTGGGAAACCCACCAGTGCATAGGTGCACACAGTCCTGAAAGGAGGGAGAAATGGAGAAGGGATTCTGGAGTGACCATCCCCTTTCTGAGGTGCATTATTTGCCTCTCCACCTCAAGCAAGTGCATACTCCCTATAGCAAATTGAAATAGTAACAATAAATAATTGTGTTATGTTTATTATATTTCATCTTTATATTTTAATTATGACAAACATTTTAATGTGTCTAAAATTGGCAATCCTTTTGAATACTAAGTACACATTAAGAAATCCATTAAGCAAATGCTAAAAGATTGATGTTATGTTAAAGAATATCTTATCTTCTTCACTGCACTTGTACATTATTCCAATTCTTTTTATGTTCAGAAGAGAGCAAATTTTATTCCAAAGAAGTGGAGAGAATTACTTAAATGTGACAAGGTTCTGTTTGTGGGCAGGTAGGAACATCATAGATTTTAAAACAATAAGAGAAAATAAATAATCTTGGCATTTCTCTCAAGACAAAAGCCATTCTCAAACACATCTTAAAAATATGACTTTTAGTATCATTTATGAATATAAACTTCTAATATGGTTTACAAATTAGATTTAAACTTTTCATCAAATAGGCTATATCTTTTAAAAAAGTGTTGTAAATCTTTGACATTTACTTTTCTTGTCTTCTGTATGCATCATATTAAAATTTAGACTTATGGTCATCTAAGATTTATCAGCAAATATTTATCAAGGACTTGCTTATTCCAGCCATACTGTGAGATGCTGTAAGTCATGGAAACAAAGATACAAGACTTCATTTTTAGACTTGAGGAAAAGTGCTTATGTTTTCTTTTTTTCTCATGTAAAAATTCTTAATTTTTTTTTCACAAATGTTTTTATTTGGAAGTGTACAGTGATCAAGTATAATGTGGTAATTATAAAAAAAAGACATGCTAAGGGAATTTTTTAAAATCAATTATCTTCAACAAAAATCAATTCTAGAGTTTTTTTCCCCCTTTGGTCTCAACATGCAATTGATATCTTTTCCATTCTAAATATAAAGAGATTCAAGCCCACCTAGGTGATGTGCCTAGGACCACATGGGATTTGAATCTTGGCCAACCTCTAGGTTGAGTACCATGGCATATACCTGTAGATCCAGTGACTCTGGAGGCCTAGGTGGCAGGATCATGAATTGGAGGCTGGTATGGACAACAATGCAACACTATAAGAAAGGAGCCCTGCAGGTATAATGGTACATGCCTATAATTCTAGCTGGGTGGGAAACTGAAGCAGTAAAATTGCCACCTTGCAAGATTCTGTCTTTAAAAAATAAAAAAGAAAAGTGACTCTCTTAGGCCATTCTCTAAAATAAGCAACCAGAGCTCTGTGAAGAAATAGTTCATTGGGACCAGCAGTTAGCGTAGTGGCTATGTTGCTGGACTCCCATGTAGTCGACCGCGGTTCGTGTCCCAGACCCGGGTGGCTTAAAACTCACACCAGGCACGTGAGTGTGCATGCCCAAGATCCCGAGAGAAGAATGGAGGAGAAGGGATTGCGGCATGGCCATCCCCCCAGGGGATGGTTTCTCGCTTTCTGTCTCTCTGTCTCTCTCTGTCTGGCGAACACACGTACCCTATAGCAGAAACCTCTCCAAAAAAAAAAAAAAAGAAAAAGAAATAGTTCATTCTATGACTAGAAGAGGAATATGTATGATTAGCCTGATGGATTTCATTTGCTAGAAAGTAATGAATTGTTCAAAACATTAAAAGAATGAGAGACTATTGAAAGAAACAAGGAGCAGGCCAAGTCGTGGCCTGATGGTTAAGGGAGCTAGATCCCACATGAACGATCACTCAGTTGGAATCCCAGATTTAGTAGCTTGATAAAACACACCAGACTGTGTGTGTGTGTGTGTGTGTTTGTGTGTGCATATGCTCAAAATCTCAAGAGGAGGATGAGACAGAGGAGAAGGGATGTTGGTGTGACTTTGCCCTGTTGGGAATGCTTTCTCACTTCTCGCTTTTCCTTTCTCTGTCTCTCTGGCAAGCATATGAGGCCTCCAGCAAAAACTCTAAAAAAAAATTATAAATAGGGACCAGCAGTTAGCGTAATGGCTATGTTGCTGGACTCCCATGTAGTCGACCACGGTTCGTGTCCCAGAGCAGGTGGCTTAAAACTCACACCGGGTGTGTGTGTGTGCGTGCCCAAGATCCCTAGAGGAGAACGGAGGAGAAGGGATTGTGGTGTGGCTATCACCCCCGGGGGGGGGGAGGGGTGAGATTTCTCACTTTCTGTCTCTCTGTCTCTCTCTGTCTGTCTGGCGAGTGCACGCAGCCTATAGCAAAAACCTCTCAAGAAAGAACAAATAAATAATAAAAAATAAAAAAAGGGGTCAAGCTGAAAGAGGTTCCAGTGGATAATTTTGAGCAACCTATAATCAAACACTTTGATCAACAAAATAAATAATGTAGTATTATATTATAGTACAATCTAGAACATGAATATTCATGAATGCAGACTTTATGGATAGAGGATTGATTAAATAAATAGGGAGCAAAAGACAGATGTCCTATACAGAATTCCTAATAATTTCAGTATGTAGCTACTTTACCAACAAGGAGAATGGGCAGAACTCTAAACTCCTTGGGTGGAAAATGCATGTAATGATCTTCAAAGTAGTATAGTATGGAAATGGTGTAAAAGAGGAGAAACCTCTAAGACACCATCTCTACAGGTGATAAAAGACTACATTAACAGATGTTGACAGCATGTATTTTTTGGTATGATCTAATGAGAATGGCACTTTATCTCTTTGGTCTTCCTTCCAAAACCTCAGGACTTTAGTCTAACAAGGAGAATAATATCAGGCAATCTAAATCGAGAGATATTCTATAGAAGTCTTACCAGTACTCCTCAATAATCTCAAGGTCATTAAAAACAAAGACAATCTGAGAAACTGTCACAGCAAAGAGGAGCCTAAGGAGATGTGATGACTAAGTGTAATGTAATATCCTGGATGGGATCTGAAACTGAAAAAAGACAATAGTGAAAACTAAGAAAATCTGAATAAAATATGGAAGTTATTGAAAACTAATGGATCGATATTGAATCCTTAGTTTTGACAAATGAACCATAGCATGTAAGATATTAACAGTAGGGAAAACTGGGACCAGCAGATGGCATAGTGGTTAAGGAACTGGACTCCCACATGGCCAACCATGGCTCGAGTCCTGGATCTGGTGACTTGAAACATGCTGAGTGCATTGTGTGCATTCCCAAAAATCCCAGAAAAAGAATAAGGGATAATGGATTGCAGCATAACCATCACCCTGGGGCATGTGTGGGGGTGCAATTTCTCACTTTCTCTCTCACTACTGTCTCTTTCTGCCTCTCTGGAAAGTGCACATGCCCTGTGGCAATATATATTTTATATATATATTATATATATATAATATATATATATATATTAGGGAAAATTGGATTTGGAGTATACAGAAACTCTCTGTACTCTTTGCAACTTTCCCGAGAATCTAAAACTATTCTGAAATTTAACATTTATTTAAATGTTGCATAGAAGGGATGCCTGAAGCTGTAATCTAAGGGGATCTACAGATCAATCCACTGAAAACTAAAGGAAGATAAGCTAGTCTCCGCATGCTCATCATTGTTCCTCTGTTGAACCACTACATGGTTCTCTGAGTGAATTCTGCTGATGCATGTTCCACATATTGTCCACCTTATTCCTTCTTTCAATGTTAAGCTATTAAAAGCCACAGACATTAGTTTTGAATTAGTCATGTCTTCTCTTCACTAAACAATCAGACAGCAACCATTTTCCAGTACAAATCTGAGTTTTACCATATTTTTGGGATAAATGGCTTGGTAGAAACAGAAAAAGGTATCTACCGTCTTTAGATGAATAGGCCAGAATAATTTTAGAGAAGATGAAGGCCAAGTTTTGCCTGACTTTTATTCTTTACTTTTGTTTTTAATGCACTTCTTTTTTTTAACCTTTGTTGAATTATAAAAATAGATCTAAATGACGACAAAGAAAAATGGTAAGTTCCAAAGAAAGGTATGTGAAAGAATATTTTGGGTAACAAAGCTCAAGCACCTATGCATTCTTTTTTGTTTTTTGGGGACTTAACATTTCAATTTTTTTAAGGAAAGTGAATTTTTAAATGGCTCTTAATGCAAAAATAAAACGAGAGAGAGAGAACAAAAATTGTTAGCACAGATGGTTAGCCACAAGGTTGAGGACACAATTCACAGTCTGGAATGATATTGTTACATAGGCTGTCAGCAATTCAGAGGCTATGGCAGCAGCAGCCAAGGCTGAGGGGCTTATTAGTAAGACATCCTTTCACTTCCTCTCTCTACCTCTTATGTCACCTGTCACTATAATATACAGATATTTCTGAGTGTCTACAGATGAATTTGACTAATCAAGAAGGCCTATCATTTTTGCAGCATGTGTTGTTTATTCTAACATGAAAGTTTCTCTTTTATGAATACTTAAACTTAGTGTGTGGCTTTTATGTAAAATCTCAAACAAAAAGTGTCATCAGAACTAGATGGAGGTCATCTTTTTGGAAAAATTTATCAACCACTTATTGATTGCCTTCAATGAAGAAAATGCAAATCATAATTTAATCTTTATTTTAAAAAAATAAGTGACTAGAATTTAACATTACCAGTGTTAGACAATAAGACTTATTTGCATTTTATAATTTTCTATTTTTATTGCTGAGACTATTTATATTCCTTTATTATAATGTTCCAAGTATTTAATGTATGCCATGGATTATATACCTAAATTATGGACAGAAATGAATTACCTTTGAATAATGTGAAGGATGTTTTGTTTTATGTCTTATATTTACTTTATAATTAGTCAATAATTGGAACACTTCAGTTTCTGGGTAACAAAAAAGAAGTTCTTATAGAATATAAAATTTTTGATATATCTAGACAGATGTGTATTCATTTTCGTTTCTTTGACTAGAATTAATGATATTTAAAAAATTATTTCAAAGGCATTATGATTGTGACAGGTTACCTATAACACAAAATAGAAATTATCCTTTAAAGATCAGTTTCTTCTGAAATGTATTTTTTTTATTCTGAAATGTATTTTTTATGATAGGTTTTCATACTTATGTCATATTAATCTTGCTGATAAAATCTAAGCCAGATATACAGGCTATTGTATCGTTTTCCCAAATTCAATACTTGTAGTTCTAAGAGACTTTTTTATTAACTATCCTATTAAAAAAAAAAAAGTGTTTCATGATCAAATACATTTCAGAATTAATGCCAACCATAATCTCCTCTAAGTTTCTTTCCATTAGCATATGAAAGATTCTGGTAAGTCCTCTAGAAAGGATGTCTGCCAAAAATATTTTTAGAGTAGTCAGAGAAAGCTTAAAGAAACAAATAGGACCCAAAACGAAAATCTTTTATGTCTTGCTGAAAATTATGAAACTTTTCTAAATTTCTTTTTATACTATTTAGTTAGTTAGTTAGTTAGTTAGTTTGTTTATACTATTTATTTAGTTAGTTAGTTAGTTAGTTAGTTTGCTTATTCTGTGAAAGAGACACAGAGTGAGAGAAAGAGAGAAGAGAGAAGAATCCCCAATAGGCTCTTCATGTCATGATCCACCCTCAGTCTTAGCTAGCACACTCAAGGAGATTCCAGAATGCAAACCTATGACCTTTCCAACATGACTTAAGTTACATTACCATTACACCATCTGACCGTCAACATTTTTTATTCATGATAAAGGTCTCTCTCACACACACAAGCGCGAGAGAGAAACTAATAGAGTAAGAGAGAGAAAGAGACAGAAGCAATCTCAACAGGATCTTTCATACCATGATCCCCTTCCCTTAGCCCTTCGACTAATTGTGATCCTTGGGCACAAATGTGGATGCCTGCTGTGTTTTCAGTCTAATACTCAGGGATTGGAACCCACAGTCAGCCATGTAGTTTCCAGCACTTCAGTTCAATTTGATACCAAGATCGGGCTCAAATTTATTTTCCCAACAACCACTTATGAGGCAATATCAAAGATAGATTGAAGACTTACTTAAAGAAAATTTTCAGTAAACAATACCAAAAAAATTGAGGTTTAATTATGGTGGTCCAGGTCGTAGAGTACCCCTCACAGGGAGATTCTGGAGCCATATGGGAAGGTCCCTGGTCAACCTGAACACAGTGGGCTTAACCACAGATGTGTTTGTGACTCTGACTGGCTGGAGGGCTAGGAGAAAGACCATGGCATAACAAGACTTTATCAGAGATCTCTCTATCTCTCCTCACTTTTTTCTGTCATAGTAAATAAATAAATAAACTTTAAAAAAAAGCATGAGCAAAATATTGTAATTATACTGCATAAAAGTAGACAAATTAAAAATGTAGTCAAAAGAATGTCAGGATTCGATGATTGATTGTTAGGGTCTTAAAATTCAAGAATTAATTAAAGGTATGGTTCAAGTACTTAGTGGATATTGGAACCACTCATGCTCATTAAGATCAGGCACATTAAACAGAGAATGAGAAACAGACTGGATACCTCCCAGTAGCTTAAAAACCATGCTGGGCACTGTGCATACATGCCCCAAATCCTGACAGGATGGAAAAATGAAGGAAGGGTGCTTTCTCCCTCCCTCTCTCTCTCTCTGTCACTCTATGGCAAATGAATGTCCCTGCTAGCAAAACAGAAAGAAGGAAAAGAGGGAAGGAGGGAAAGGGGAAGGAAGAAATAGAAATGTGATAAAATTCCATTTTCATGTATGTTGACATTAAGGAACCAAATCAAGAAAGAGCTTTACAGGGAATATTTGGATATAGAATCATGGAATACAAGAAAAATACCTGGGCTACAGATATATAAGAATAAATGGTGTCAAGCCAAATTTGTTGTTCCTAATGCAACTGACTCCTACAAACTGACACACCTAAATGGTTAAAGTCATAGGAATGGATAGAATCACTCAGAGGCGCTATTCAGAATGTGAAATGTAACAAACACAACAGCAACAAATTTGTGTTAGATAATGAAGTAGACTTTACAGTGGAAAGAGAACACATAGTCATAGAATCTAAATATGAGAGCACATCAAGGAAGAGCAACTCTTCCATCCAGAGTTATCTTTACTACCGAAAAAGCCCAAGTAGAATATATATGAGAAACAACGTGCATCAGATGTAATAATGACTCGATCGCTAGTGATCACAGCACAGTTCCAGTAAGCAGTAGGGCGAAAGCCAGACAAAGAGATTAGACAGAGGACTTGGAAGTAGAGATAGTAAATGTAAGCAATTATTTCAAGAAACATCAGAAGGAAGAGGAGTGACAAGATAGTGAGTACCTTAGACATGGGTAGAGATTATTGTGTTGTTTTTTTCATTATTTCATATTTAAGGTAGGAGAGGTCCAATAAAGAGGAAAGAGCACCGAAAATATAGGCAAAGAGATTAATTCAGATTTTTGAAGAAGCAAATAGGAGTGGGATCTAGAGGGATTCGTCTTTCACAAAGACTAGAGGGGAAATTGTGAAGAAAATACGTGCAGATAACTGAGTAAGTTTAAATATGGATTATTAAGGGATCTCCCATCCATTGTAGTATATGTTCTCTTTGAAGAAGAAGGAAAATTATTCTCCTGAGTTTAAGTGATAAGGACTTTAGGAAGACTCTGCGGGTTATGAAAAAGCCACTCTGAGGAATGGATGAGAGTGGCCAGACACTTGTCTGTCAGGCTGCAGGAGGTCCAGCTGAGTTAGAAACCACAAATTTGGATTGATACTATGCCATTTTCTCTGGAGGTGCTCAGCAGTCTGAATGCAAAACATGAAAAAACAGTTGGATTACTCCTGGTCAGGGTATAAAGGAGTTGAGAGTTTTGTGGGAACACCTAAATAAGAGAATGGAGTAAAGATAGGAAGAGAATGCCAAAAAAATGAGAAGGTTTACAGCTTGAGTAAAGTCAATAGTACATCCAGTGGAAGCAAGGTGGTGATAAAGGTGGGGAGGGGAGGACAGGGGAGGGGAGTGAGGGGAAAGCAGAGAGGAGAGAAAAAAGAAAAGAGAAGAGAAAAAAAGAGAAGAGAGAGTAGAAAAAAGAGAAAAAAGAAGAGAAAAGAGTAAAAGCAATAAACAATGTAGGATTGGAGGGAAAGGAGAGGGTAGATTTTCACAGAGGCTTGCATTTTGTATAGAGAACCAGGCTTATGCTTACTTCTGGCCAAGGTTAAAAATTTCTCGCACAGGGACCAGCAGTTAGCAGAATGGCTATGCCGCTGGACTCTCACGTAGTCAACCGCGGTTCGAGTCCCGGACCCAGTGGCTTAAACTCACGCCGGGCGCGTGTCCGTGCATGCCCAAGATCCCGAGAGGAGAATGGAGGAGAAGGGATTGCGGCATGGCCATTCCCCCTGGGGGGTGATTTCTCGCTTTCTATCTCTCTGTCTCTGTCTGTCTGGAGAATGCACGCGCCCTATAGCAAAAACCTCTCAAAAAAAAAAGTACTTGCACAAACTGGTATTTGCTGCGATGGTTAGTTTAGGGTATCAGCTTGACCAGACTAAGGGGTACCTAGAAAAAAAGCATTACTCTGGGTGTTTCCAGAAGGCATAACATGGAGTCTGAGAAGATTCGATGTGGAAGATCTAGTAGGGGCCCAGAGAGAATAAATGCAGAAACAGGTGAGTGTTTCTAGCCCATCAAGCACATAGTCAGAAAAGGTCTGGAGGTTGGAAAGTATTTCCTTGAATGTGGTATTTTAGACAGTGGGAGGAATGTGAGCTGAGATAATGAAACAGAAACCTCATCAGTGTGCTTAGAAATGCTAAGTATTGTTAGAAACTAAGGCCAATAAGGAACCAATAAGATAGACTCTAATAGTTAGACTAGGAATTTCTTAAAACGAAATCAAATTCTTTTCTTCCTTCCTTTCTCCTTCCTTCCTTTTCGTCTTCTCTTCTTCCCTCATCCTCTTTCTTCCTTTCTTCTTTCTTGCTTTTTTTAATATATCCTTTATTGCCTCAAACCCCACCCTCAGGTATGATAGCCTGAGCATATGTGTATTAAGCACAGGATCTTTAGCAGTTATATACCACGAATATTTGTTCCACAGAATTATTTTAAAGCATATAGATATGAAGTTGGTGACTGGATTGAAATTTTAGATAGGATGGTCTAGTCTTGTGACTTTTTGCACAAGAAGGCAAGTGACAGTTTATTTACTGCCCTGTTAGAAATTAGGAAAGGGCCATGTGGAAAAAAGAGAAAAGCATCATTTAGCTCATTTAAGCCAATTTCCCCTCTCTGCTCCACCCTACTTGGTTGTTTGAATTTGAGGACAGGTCAGTTTGGCTGTGCACCTCCCTCTGAAAACCTGACCCAGCAAGTGCAGAAATCCATACACACAGTAAAGTGTGCCATTTCCTCTCTTAATCCATGTGCTCTTTCTCTCCCAACTGGATCTCTTGTTTACCTCTCTCTTGTTCCATACCCTCGCCTAGATACGTTTTCTCAACCTGGGGCCTTCAGCTACATATGGTCATATGTGCACGTACACACGTGAAATGATGGGAACTTGTTTATTACATCATCTCTGACTTGCTTTGGTGGGAAATCAGTTTCTCAATTTTCTTTACCTTAGTGGTTTGTTTTTGTTTTGATTTTTTTCCCCCAATTAGTTGAACGAATGATGGTATTTGCTTGCAGCTTCCAGTGTTGCCCATAAAGAACCAGTTATTCATTTAGGGAAATTGCTCGATCAATGCTAGACAGGGCTATTATATCTTTTTTCTGCTGATAGAAGAAAAGAGTAATATGCCAGACTGAAACGGCTGGAAAAACAGATTGCTGCATTAGATGTGAAGATATAATTAGATGCACCCTCCAATAATTGGTTAGAATTGGAACCATTTAAGTCTGTACATAATCAAATATTGCCTGGAAATGCTACAGCATTCTTATTTTATGCTAAATAGATTTTTATGGAAGAGCAATAAAGGAGGAAATCTGCTTGCTAATTTGATTAAAAACACGATGGATCTCTGTTATTTCAGCTATTAAGACTCCAGATAGGAGGAGGCTGATTAGAAAAGAAGAAATTAATTTCATATTTAAGATCTATTATTAAGTGTTGCAATTTTTAAAGTGGAATTATTCATAACAGTTAAAGCTACAGTTTCATAATTAATCTAGAAAAGAATAGATATTTTTCTAGTTCCTCTTGAAAATTAAAAAAGAAAAACTAAAGAAAATGTACAAGTGTATCAATGGTAAACATGGTAGAGAGAGAGGAAGTTTATTAACCCCCTAAACCCATTTTACAGAAAATAAAACACATGGAAGAAATTCCACTTACTAAAAGCCATCTCAAAACCGAAGTATGTAGGGTGTCATAACTTAAAGTGTATTATTCTCTGCTTATTCTATTGATTTATTTTTATTATAGCATAGATATTAGCTACATTTTTTTAAAAAATTCTGCTAGAAAGCACATGTACTCACTGGTTTTTTTTAGAGTGGAGAGGGAGTGCGAGAGCTCACCCCTTGGAGGCTGGTCACACCACAGTCCCTTTTCCAATTCTCCCTTCTTTCAGGATTTTGGACACACATACACATGCACCAGCATGCTTCTCAAGCACCTGGTCCAGAACCCTAACCTCACAGTTGGCCATATGGGGTTTCAACTGCCTTAACCACTATGCCATAGGTCAGCCTGACAGTTATTTTTGCTTTATTATTTATTCACTTACAGAGCAGACATTTATGAGCACCTACTGTGTAGCTCTCAGTGTTTCAGACATGGGTTATTCAACAGATAATGAAAGAGACAAAATCCCTACCATCAAGGATCTTGCATTCTATTTATAAATGGACAATGTTAAAGATAAGCAAGAACAATATATCATCCTCTGGATAGAAATAAATGTTAAACAAGATAAAAAAAATAAAAGAGAATAGGAAGTTTAGGGCTGAGTTTTAATTTTTGAGAGAGTGATCAAAGAAAGCCAAAAAAAGGAGATTTTGAGTGAAAGGTTCAAGGAACTGAAAGAGCTGACCTTGTGCATCTCAGAAGAAAGACTTTAGGCAGATGTGCAAAGGCCCTGAGGTAGGTATGTTCTTAGTTTGTTGGGGCAATAATAAGATAGCAGGTATTGATCAGTACATCAAAGGAGTGGTGAGATGAGGGGTGAGTATACATCACGGGATCACAATAAGAAGTTTGATATCTAATCAGAATCAGATGGAAATCACTGGCTAGCTTTGAGCAGAAATTATCTGCCTTATTTCATTAGACATGAACTTCTGTCAGGAGCCTCTATGGAACAAGCAGCTTTGTGCAGTTCTCTAAGTGGCTGAACATAGTGCCTTTTATGTAAGATTTAGAAGTATGTGTTAAATCATAGTTTCAAAGACAAGTTTAATTTCCTTTTTTAAAAAATATCTGATCACTCTACAGATTTGTAGTTAATTCAAGAACCTATTACTTAGTATGCAACCAACACTAGAAAATATTTATTAATGATGTTGATTATCTTCTACATGCAAGTCTAAAATGTGGTTCTAATTTAAAGTAAAAAGTGACAAATTTGCAAACTACAAAGAAAAATATGAGGGGTGTATCTTTTTTTTTTTTTTTGGAGAGCTTTTTGCTACAGGGTGCATGTGCTCACCAGAAAGAGAAAGACAGAGAGACAGAAAGGAAGAACTCACGCCCCAGGGGATGGCCACACCACACTCTCCTCTCAGGATCTTAGGCACATACATCCAGCATGAGTTTAAGCCACTGGGTTCGAGACTCGAACCACAGTCGACTACCTGGGAGTCCAACAACATAGACGTTACACCAACTGCTGGTCCTGAGGGGTGTATCTTTTTAGTCCAGTTCGATGAGTGTACTTTCTAAAAATCTGCTAATTTAGCGAAGGTTAAAAAAAAAAACTTCAATGTATCATGCATATGGTAAATATTATTTGCTTTTACCTACTTGAAACATTTTAAGTGAAAGAAATTAATTCCGAGTTACCACTGTGTCACAGAAAGGATCCAAAAGGTTATTGCTAAATATCTATTTTGTATACTTCCTTCTTCCTGTCCACATTACCACAAAACAGCATATTACTTGGTGAAAGTTTTTTTATTGTAAAATATTAAAATTAATTTTAAAATTATTTCAAAGGATGGATCCAAAAACCAGCTAAATACGCTCATGGGTCTGTTACAGCTTTAATTTTGTTGCTCTTAATTGACAAACCCAATTGTACAACACTAAATTTGGAACAGAAAATTCTCTATCGTTGAATAGCTGTAATTTAATCAGGCCTGTTTTAGCTGCTTTATTATTTCATAATGAAATATAGACTATCATACTAGGAAATGTCTCCAGAAATTAAATAGAAAGCAAAGAAATTCACAGGCTAAAGAGTAATAATCAGTGCAAACACAATTACCTTCTTACATATGCTATAAAACAACTCTCTTCTTTTTTATAATCCAATATCAGGGTAGAATGAGCTTTTATTTAAACTTCTGTAACTATCTACTGTCCTCGTGTTTGTACTAAAGCAAAAGAAAAAGATAAGTAACTGTGGAATATCAAACTACTAGTTATTAGTGTTTTTTGTTTTGTCTTTCTGTTTTCATTTTATTTTAATTTCTTTTATACATTAAATCACGTATGTCACTTAGCTTGTAAAGTGAATGTTCCAACATAAATATATTTCTCACCTGTCCAGTTGGGGATATTATACACATTATCATCAACAGATAGTAACCCATTTGTTTTCTTTTTTTATTTTCTTTTAATTTTTTATACATTAAATCACACATGTCACTTAGCTTGTAAAGTGAATGTTCCAACATGAATACATTTCTCACCAGTCCTATTGGGGATACTATACACGTTATTGTCAACAGATAATAACCCATTTGTTCATCCTATAAATGTCTTGCTTCTCTGTTTTTCTACTTAATGTCTGTTCGTCTCTTTAAATCAGAATATTTGCTTCTTTTCTATTTAACTGACTGTGTTCCTTATATATTTGAGACATTATCTTCTTATCCTAAGTGATTTATAAATATTTTCTCCTGTTTGTTGAGTTGACTTTTCATTTTGTTAATAGCTTCCTTTGTTGTTCAGAATCTTTCAAATTGATATAATCCCATTTGTTTATTTTTGGTTTTGTTTGTGTTTTTTTATGTCATTCTTAAAAAAAAAAAAAGAATCATTGCCAAGATCAATGGAGAGTAACTTTTCTCCTATTTTTATTTCTGTGAGTTTTATGTGTTCAGGTCTTCTTTGTAAGTCTTTAGTACATCTGGAGTTAATTTTTATGTATGGTATAACATTAGGGTACAACTTCAATTTTTTTGTAATTGAATATACAATTTTTCTATCACTGTTTATTCAAGATACTATCCATTCCCCATGTGTACTTGTGTATTTTTGACCTCTTTATTTACTTGTCTGAATATGCATATATATTTTTAATATTTTTAGATTTTCACATTTTAACTACATAATCATTTATCATTCTGATATCTATTTTGTTAACTTTTATATAAGGTGAAACTTACGTTCTCCACATTCATTCCTCATGATAACAATCTCATTTGATGAGATACCCATCTTACTCTCTTACTTTGACTTAAACATCCTACTTTATATCTTTTTTTTGTCATTCTATACAATTCCATTCACAAATCTCATGCACAAGTTCAACATTAAGTTGTAGTATATTGGTATATTAGATGGGAAAAAAACTAAGCTTCAGGAAGCTTATAACTATAGTCCTTAAAACTAAAGAGAGAAGTGTGGCTTCTTCATATATCTAAAAGTGTGAATATTGCTACCAGTAGCATCCAAAGTGAAGATTTCTTAACTCTCCATCCTTCCTGTGCTAATTGAATGATGAAAACCCCAGGGGGTTAGTCAAGCAATCATCTCACACAAATGCTAAAGCATTACTTGATGATGGCTAGCCCTGATGGATTCAGACATGCATAACTGATCAGCAGTATTTCTTTGAAGATATCACAGCCATGCTAGATAAAAGATGTTCAGGGACTGAGATATAGTTAATATTTTAGAAAAAAAGGCAGCACATTTTATATCATTCTACATCAGAGATAAAGGGGAAAAAATCTAACATGAGATAAAGAGTATGGGAGAGGAAATTAGTTTAGAGACAACTACAAAGAGATGGCTTTGAAAGAAACATTTACATTGGGGGGAGTTAAACTTGGGCATCCCATGTGTAAATCATTGAAGACCGGTCCTTCACTACAAATCATTTTTAATGTACTGAATATCTCACAAAGCTAATAACTTAATTCTTTTAAATAACTTATTGCAGTAGTCCAATCACTAAGCTAAAAATGTAAAAATTTAGGTGCAAGTCACAGTAAATGATTAAATGATCTTGAGCAATTAGCTTAACCATTTAAGGTCTCAGAGTTTAACCTAGAGAATGGGAAATTGGGTCTAGATAGATCAACAAGTTTCTCCTATCTTCAAAATTATTTGATTCTAAGAGCTCCATCTAGCTCTGGGAAATTTAGAGGAGAGAAATCAGTGGACAGTCACCATCAAAACATAAATAAATAATCATTGAACAAGTCCCTCCATTAAGGTGAAAAATTAAAATGGGAAGTACTCTGAGTGTATCAAAACAAACTGATGCTTTTTCAGATTTTACAGTTTTGCTTTCAGTAAAAATTACATGGTATAATCGGTCAAGCTGTGGAAATGAACTTTGAGGCTATTTATTCCTGGGTTCTTGATAATTTCATTGACTCTACGAAAACAATGAAATATCCAAAGCCTAGAGTGGCCTTGGAGAAGCTTGAATTGTAATAATCTTGTCTTGCCCGGGGAATATATTACTTCAGATATATGCTTTGTGGTAAGGTTGAAAACATAATAAAATTAAAAAACTACAAATAACTACTCCAATAGTGTAAATAAGTGAAAATTTAAACAATTGAATTGCCTTTATTTGTAGACTATACATGCAGCTAAATCCCACAAAAAGTCCTTTAACTGTAGTTTAAACTTGGGCTGTTAGATTTTGAACTACATGAAGGAATAAACTGTTATTATGTAACTTCATAACATCATCTCACAGAGTTAGTATTTTATGTATTTTTGTTAACTTACATTTATTTCTTCTATCACCAGAATACATTTGCTTTAATGAAGAATGTGATTACTAATTTTGATAACATGTAACTGAGTTTAAGGAAGACAAAAATATCTTTATTGAAAACCGCAAGAAAATATTTTGGAGGTAAAATGAAAATATTGACTTAAAATATACTCCTTTATAACCTAAAATGAGTGAATATTATTAGTACTCAGAAGAAAAGTTTTTCTTTCTTTTTTCTTTTTTTTTTAGGGAGATTTTTGCTATAGGGCACGTGTACTCGCCAGAGAGACAGAAAGTGAGAAATCACCCCCCAGGAGAAATGACCATGTCTCCCCTTCTCCTCCAATCTCCTCTCGGGATTTTGGGTACACACACACACACACACACACACATGCGCCTTGCATGAGTTTTCATCACTGGGTCTGGAACTTGACCCACAGTCCAGTGCCGTAACCATCATGCTATCCACTGGTCCCAGAACAAATGGTTTTTTAGTATAATCCTTCTGAAAGAGTACTTTTCTCTGTCACAGAAATACCGCTGCCTCAGATAAGCGTATATTGCCAACATCAAGTGAAACTCAATTATTCACAATTATCAGCAGAGCTGAAAATATGTCTTATTGAAAAATGGACGTTGCTAGCAACAATACAGCCATGAGTTTTTATCAAAAGCAAGTATGTGTTTCCCTGAACTTTTAATAATCATACTTCCAGAGCAAAAGATAAACTCTGCCCTTTGTTCTCTAAGGAGGGGTAAGACATAGCCAGGATACACAAAGGAAAAGTGGTATAAACTAGAGACTTCCAAAATACCATGAGAATTCAGGAGAAGAAGCAAGTAATTCGAGATGGAGCAACCAGGGGAGCCCTTATAAAGAAAAGTACCATTTTTGATAGGCGTTTGGAGAGTAGCATTTCTAAGTGGCCTAGACTTTAAAGTGTGGAAATTTGTGGGGGAGGGTGATGAGTCCAGCACTCTGAGTAGAAGGAATAACATCTTGCAAAAGCCAGGGGCGGGGGAGGTGTGAAGCAGGTACTGAAAAGAGCACTTGATTTTCCCAGGGGGGCCTCTAGTGTGTGAAAGAGAACTGTGGACATTAAGATGCTAGATGGAGAGCCTTGGATGCCTGCCCTGGACCTTAATCATTAGCATTGGATGAGATATGCAGGGTTGTAGGAACAGGACTGACAGAACAAGAGCTGTGCTTTAGGAGGTTTTTTTCTGGCAACAGTGTGTAGGATGGTTGAAGGAGCTGCTGCAGACTCAACAGCTCCTTAAATTTAGTAGAAAAAGGCATAGCAATAGCAACTAGCTCATGTGCCCCTGCAAATCACTTGTGTCCCACCTGCAGCACATGATGTGAAGACTACCTTCTTCCCAGAATACCTGCATCAGTGAACAGTTAAAACCTTTCCATACATGAGCTGTTTGGAGCGGGCCTGGCAGGGATAATTATTATTAAAGGCACATCTAATACTCCAGGATAGGGAGTAGTGCAAGATAACAACCTAACACTCCCACTTTGTTCCTGTTTTAGGTTTTCCAGTTTTGTATTAGCACGTTGCTTAATCCATCTTGAGATTTGAGCAGATTTACAGATAGCAAGTAGAATGCTTACTGATATTTTGGAAATATGATTTCCAAAGTTAGCAGACTCGGTATTAGCAAGAAAGTGTTTTAACCTAAAGTCATTCTGAAGGCTAAAATAGATGTTAAATTTAGATTCAAAGGAAATTGAGGAGATTCCTGCTTGAGGCTTAAATGCTTTGATTAAAGTTGATTGTACTTTATCCTCAGGGTAACTTCTTCAAGATGAGCTTCATTCCGGTAGCTGGCCATTGTAATTATGTATAATAGAATTTTTTTTCAAAATATTCACAATGTCTGAAAAGGATCATCTCATTTTAGTAGAGAGAAAGGAAAATCTGTCAAGGAGAATGGCAGAAATTATAGTTGCCTTTTTTTTTTTTTTTGTCTTTACTGCCTCAGGTGAAGTAGAATTGGTTGCCTGTTAAAGGACAAAGTGCAGACATACTTTAAGGAGACCGATCTTCCTTAAAGACTTTCTAAGTTAAAGACATCCGTCTGCCTTCCTCCTTGCTTCAGGGTGCTGCAAATGACCTCAGAATTCATCCATATGTGAGTTCACCTGGGAAGAAATATTTTAAAAGTTATACAGAACAAACCTCTCTTATATTCTCAGAAGACCAGAAAACTAAGAAGAGAGTTTTGTTCTATACAGACTCACAACCTTCATCTCTCATGAGGTTTGATTTTTCAACTCTGGGATATTTTGGACCTAAGGAATATTTTACCCTTTTTTTTTTTTTTTTTTTCAGGAAGCAACCAGTCAATGTAAAAGGAGTTACATAACCAAGATATAACTGTGAGCTTTGAAACTATTTTTAAACACCAGAGCCTGCTTCTTATCATAAAATAATCTCTCAAGCTCCCCAATTTTGGATAGAAAACAATGACAATCTTAAAGAAATACAAGCAAAGACTTTAGAGAGATGAAGTTTAGAAGCATTCAAAAAAGGATCAGAGATCATTCCTGTGCACACAGGTCCCCTTGATGCCAGAAAAGAAAAATCTCAGAGATATATTTAGTGCCGATGAAACTGCTCCCATCTTTTCATAGAAGAGATCAAGTATTATATTTTGAAAAATAACAGAGAAAGAGCCTCTCATTTAAAGTCTGATGCTATCTAGGATTCTGTACTTGGCCTCTGGATCTTCTGATGGGTCGTCTCTTCTTCTAGCATAGTTTTACCTATTACACACTGTATGTGCAGGTGACACAGAATCTGGAGATTTAGCCCAGACCTAATCCCTGAAGTTCAGATTTGAATAATGTAAGGCAGGAGTCCCGTATCTATGAGGGCTTGCCCGTAATGTTTATTGATTCCAAAGAACATAGCTGGAGGACCACCTGGGTAAAACAGTTTATTTACTTATGTAGACAGAGCAAGACAGTGTGTACCAATTATGGTGGGTTGGTAAGTGAGCTGTGCTTTTCAGGTTATATATGTTAAGAATAAAACATGCATAAACCAATCAAATATCAATGTAGCCCATCTCCAAGACAGGGGTCTGGTTTCTACAGTGTATACACATTGTTTGAGGATTACAATAAAAGATTATTTTCTCTTAGCAGAATCAGCAGGGTATATTTAGGGTTATGTGCCTCTGATGTGGGAGAAATATGCATACCTCCAGAACACCCCACTATGCACAAATTCCATGAGGTGGAAGTAATGGTCTCAAGCTGCTTGTGAGCCCCAGCTGTGGCCTGCAGCTAGGTCTCAAGCAAAGCAGAGACAAAGAGGATGAAGAGAATTCAATGCCTGGAGCATCCCCATAAATAACAACCTAGATTTTTATATGGATGTTGCTCTCACAGGCGTCTGGCACTGTGTCACCGCTAGGCCTTCTTTGCATTGTATTTTAAGTGCTGGTTTCACTACTTATTTTTCCCACTGGACCAAAAACTCTGGAAAGTCTAGGACAATGCGTTTCATTCACCTTTGGAAGCCTAGTTCCTAGGACACACACAGCTGGTTCAATTAGTATTCTCGAGTGGGGCTTGAATAATTATACTCTCATGAAGATCCTTCTTAAGCGATCTGCTCTGTGGCTGTTGCCATTCGAGATGACAGGACTGCATTAGGACTTACCTAAATGCCTATCTACTTATGGTCACAGCACAGTGATTCACAATGTACTGTCAGCTTAGACTATGATTTGCTTTATGAATTTGGCTATGAATATTCTGCCAAGTATAAATAATGTAATATTACTGATGGCTCAGTTGATAAAGTTGTAAATGGAGTATTACTGTCTTTCAGAAGAAAGTTGCTAAAAATTCATATACATTCAAAACAATACCTGAAGACCTTAATATAAAAAATGTTTTAATTCCCACATGCATGGTTCAGTGAACTCTGAACTTTTTCTCACCAAGGAAGGGTAAGTCACATCTGAGTATCTTCTAGATACTACAGAAATCCAGTTTAGGGGCTGGTTCCGTGGCCTGGTCGTTGGGACAGCCAATACCAAATGGCTTATCACATGTAGTTTGAGTCCCAGCCAGCCTTCTTGAGAAACCTGTCAGGTATTTGTGTGTGTAAGTCCAAACCCCAAGAAGAGGGAAAGATGGAGGAAAAGAGATTGCAGTGTGATATTCCCCAAGGGGAAGGCGCTTTCCCTTCTCCCTCTTCTCTGTTTCTTCCTAGAGAACACAGGCATCCTCTAGCAAAAATAAAATAAAATCCAGTTTGGAGCAGCATTAAATGAACCTAACATTTTATTTTCCTTTTTTTTTTGTGGGGGGGAGAGATTTTTGTTCTGGGGTGTGTGCACTCGCCAGAGAGACAGAGAGAGAGAGAGTGAGAAATCACCACCCATCCCCCAGGAAGCTAGCCACACCACAATCCCTTCTCCTCCTGAGGTTTTGGGCATGGACACACATGTGTCTGATGTGAATTTCAAGTTGTTGCATCCAGGACTTGAACCACAGTCAGCCATGTGGGAGTCCAGCGCCTTAACCATTATGCTATCCACTGGCCTGGACCTAGAATTTTTAAGTGTGATAGAGAATACATCCATTTTCGTCTGGGAAAAGGAAGTAAAGAGCCTTAAAAATAGACCATTCTTTTTTTTCCCCTTGTCTTTTAAGTGGATAAACTGAGGTACTCACAGAAGTATTTAACTGTCCTTAGGTACTTGACAGAATAAATTTAAATGAATCAAAATTCTATAAAGACATACATGTAAACAATTTCTGCAGAACATCGAATCAGACCATCCGAAACGTGATTGGGTTCCACTTATCCATGCTCTCTCAGAGCACACTGCTTCTTTCCTCCCAGCCTTCTTTTCCTAAAAATCACAAAGCTCTTAAGCATTGAGTGATATTTTGCATTAATCTGTATGTATTAAGATTCTCTACTAATTTGTATGTATTAAGATTCTCTAGAGGGAACCAGCAGTTAGCGTAATGGCTATGTCGCTGGACTCCCACGTAGTCGACTGCAGTTCACGTCCCGGACCCGGTGGCTTAAAAAAAAAAAAAAAAAAACTCACGCCGGGCGCGTGTGCGTGTGTGCCCAAGATCCCGAGAGGAGAATGGAGGAGAAGGGATTGCGTCATGGCCATCCCCCCTGGGGGGTGATTTTTCGCTTTCTGTCTCTATGTCTCTCTCTGTCTGTCTGGCGAGCGCACGTGCCCTACAGTGAAAATCTCTCCAAAAAAAAAAAAAAGATTCTCTAGAGAAACAGAACCAATGGGATATGTGTATAAATATATGAGAGGAAATTTATTGGGGTAATTGGCTCAGGAGATTATGGTGGCTGATAAGTCCTGTGACAGGCCGACCTTCTGCAAACTGGAGATCCTGCGACACTGGTAGCGTGGCTCAGTCCAAAAGCCTCAGAAGCAGAGAAGCTGATGTAAGTTCCAGTCCAAGGCTGAAAGCCTGGGAACCCAGAGGAAAGAGTAAGGGTACAGGTGTAAGTCCTGGAGTCTAAAGACAGAGGAGCTTTCCATTCTGATATCAAAGCAACAACAGCAGCAGCAGCAGCAGCAGTTTATTCTGATTCTCAGAAATAGAACAATTCGTGTTCTGTATTTTTGCTTTCCTGGTCTATGGCTGGCCGGTTGGATGGCAGCTGCCCACACTGGCACTTCTCCCCCTAGTCCATTCAGACTCACATAGTAATCTCCTCTAGAAACACGCTCACAAACACACCTGAATAATACCTTACAAAGTTTCAAGGTATTTCTTACTCTAGTTGAGTTGACACCTAAGATTAACTGTCACACTATATCTACGGGTACTGGGAAACCTAATGTGTTTGTGTTATTATTTTTTTCTAAGTGTGCTAGATTCCCTATGAGTAGACAGTGTGAGAAAAAGTTATGAATACTTTCCAAATATCTTTTCAAGTGTAAAACTAAGAAATACGCTGAAAAGTAAGATTCAATTTAGCTAAGAATATACAAAATCATATGAGTCTTCTAGAAAGGTCTGTGTCAAGACAATGACCATTATTACAGGTCAGTGTTTGTTTTTGGGGGGAGGGAGTTTTTTGCTTTTTTGCTTTTTTTTTTTTTTTTTAGAGGTTTTTGCTATAGAGAGCGTGCACTCATCTAGGACTTGAACCATGGTAGACTACATGGGAGTCCAGTAACATAGCCTTATGCTAACTGCTGCTCCCCAGGTCAGTGTTTTAAAAAGATCTTCGCTCAGACAAGACAAAATAGTAACTTGTTAAATGAGAATGTGGAAACTACTACCTGCCTCCGGAAGTCTCTTATTTATGGCCATGTCTTCGATCTCACTTCTCCAGTTTCCTTACAGTTTCCTATTATGAATGCTAAAATCACTGCTGTCATTCTAAAATAACATAGAATGTCTTTATTTCTATGTACCATGTGCATTTTAATTTCCTGCCCTTTTCAGAAACATTGCTTTGGCTAAGTAATGGCCAGCAGCCAATCTCAATCTGGAGAGGAATGATTAAATTCTTAATTCTCCTGGAGGGGGAGCTACTATATTTATCTTTTGTTTCTGGGTTTGAGTATCAGACAGTGTGTTTCTGCCACATTAACCTCATTTCAGCACTAGTTTTCAAATGTAAGTGAGGGGAGAAAGTGGAATAGATGCTTTCAATCCAGTGATGAATCTTGTGTGAGACAAGTTTGCTTCCTTATAATAATAATGGTAATTTACATTACTCTCTAAGTCAGACCTCACAGTGCTGTACACCATCACTTTCATAGTATTTTTCAATGTCATAGAGTTGGGTATCAGAAAAAAGGAAAGAACTGCAAGGGCACCGAGTCGTGAACTCATTTTCCCAGACAGTAAATCACTACTCAGTCTGAGTTTCAAGTTCTTCTGATTCTTTTAGTCATCTATAGAGTCATTATTATCTCGTCAAGTTTTATTTGTAAAAAAAAACACTTTTGGGGACCAGCAGTTAGCGTAATGGCTATGTCACTGGACTCCCATGTAGTTGACTGTGGTTCAAGTCCTGAGTGCAGGACTTAAAACTCATGCCGGGCACGCGTGCGTGAGTGCCCAAGATTCCAAGAGGAGAATGGAGGAGAAGGGATTGCAGGGTGGCCATCCCCCCTGGGGGGGTAATTTCTCACTTTCTGTCTCTCTCTCTGTCTAAAGAGCACATGTGCCCTATAGCAAAAACCTCTCAAAAAAAACCCAAACAAACAAACAAAAAAACAAACACTTTTTCTTTGGTTTCCAGAGAAATAAAAAAGCAAATGGTCATTACTTAGTACTTGTTAGTTGGAAATTACAAGGTGTATTAGTGAACATGCTTTTGGTTGTAAATCACAGAATGTACAATTTAAATCCTCTTACAAAGAAACAAGAGAGACCAGTCAGTGGCATGGTGGCTAAGGCAGAACTGGATCCCACATGCCCACCTCGCAGTTCAAGTCCCTGACACTATGGTTTGGGAAACACACAGGTGCATGTGCAGTGGGGTCCAAAGTCTCAAGAGAGTGATAACAAGGGATTGCAGCCTGGCCATCCTCCCTGTGGGGTGCTTTCACACTTTCCCTCTCTCTCTTTCTGTTTCTCTACAGCAAGTATGCATTCTATAACAAAATAAAAAGAGAAAGAAAAAAGAAAGAAAGAAATCAGCTTACATTGTTTAGCACTGCAGGGCTTTGTGGGCTTTGGACACAGGACTAGTTAAGTCTCTCAGTTTCTTCACAATTCCATCAGCTCTCTATTATATCAAGAAAATACTTCTTTGCTTAACTTTTCTCATGATTACAAATGTCTTTTGCATTGGTAGGCATCACATCAACCTACCATATTGTCCAAATAAAAAGAAAACATCCTAGATTCAGTAAAAAGAGAACCATTCTTCCCCATAGTCAGAAATCCTGGACTTCATTCCGGTTGAACCAGATTACTTCATGTGTGCACTTCAATGTAACTGAGCAATTTCTACCCATGCATATTAGAAGGTGAGTATAGGCATTGAATTAGGCCTCCTGGAAATTCTTTCATGAGTTGGATCATTCCCCTCAAAGAGCGTGCTGCTTTGCAATAGGGGAGGGTTGCAGTGTGTGCTGAGGAGGCAATAACAGTCCCAAACTTTCTTAACATTTCAATAGGCTTTTTCCTAAGTCAAAAGCAGTTTTTCTGTTGTCATAAAAATGACCCACCAACAGCAGAGCAAAGGGTCTCTCAGCTCTACAGCAGTTGAGGTTCACTTTTCTATAGCAACTGCCTATTTTTAATACTCTTAGCATTCTTATAAGGATCTTAAAGACTAGGAAGTTACTAAGGAGTTAGAAGGGAAGAAAAAGTGTCAGATTATTTATTGTAAAAATGCTTTCTTGTCTTTGGGGAAAAGAATGTTAAAGCGGTTGAATTGTGTTCCTATCACATGCACATGTTGGGGACCAGCGGATGGCATACAGTTACATCACTGGACTCCTGCATAGTGACCACAGTTCGAGTCCCAGACCCAGCAGCTTAAATCTCATTCCAGGTACATGTGCATGTGCACCCAAAATCTTGAGAGAAGAATGGAGGAGAAGGAAAGCATCACTAGGGGCCAGGGGGTCCTAGCATTCAATCTCTCCATCTCTCTGTCTTTCCAGTGAGCATACGTGCTCTACAGCAAAAAATCTCTTTCTCTCTCTTTTTCTCTCTACACACGCACACACACACACACACACACACACATACATATGTGAAGTTCAGGTACCCAGGATGTAATCACAGTTGGAGGTAAGGTCTTTAAAAGGGGTGTTAGGGTAAAATGAAGCATTTAGTGTGGGGCCCCAATTTAATGTGACTGGTGTCTTTAGACTCCAAGAGCAAGCACACAAAGGAATGATCATGTGAGGAGGCCGCAAGAGAGCAGCCATCTGCAAAGTAAGAAAAAGGATTCCGAACAGCCCAACCCTCAGAGCACATTGATCCTGGCCTTTCAGCCTCCAGAACTATGAGAAAATAAATTCCTGTTTAATGTACTTAGACTGTATTTTTTTTATGGCAGTGCTAGCAAATTAATACAGAGGATTGTTAGCTTTTTGTGCCATTAAACATCTTATTGTTGAAGCAATTGATTTCTGGTTTCTTTTCTTTTTCTTTCTTTTCTCTTTTTTTGCTAGACATTGCATGTGCTATCCAGAGAGAGACAAATACAGAGAGAGAAGAAAGACCCCCCATATGGATTGTGATCACACCACAATCCCTTATCTATTTCTCCATGCTGTTGAAATTTGGGGCATGCACACATGCCTAGCATATTTTTCAAGCTGCCAAGACTGGGATTCAAATACAGTTAGCCGTGGGAACCAGCAGTTAGCATAATGGCTATGTCGCTGGACTCCCACATAGTCGACTGTGGTTCACGTCCTGAACCCGGTGGCTTAAAATTCACGCCGGGCGCGTGTGCGTGCCTGCCCAAGATCCCGAGAGGAGAATGGAGGAGAAGGGCTTGTGGTGTGACCATCCCCCCTGGGGGGTGATTTCTCGCTTTCTGTCTCTATGTCTCTCTCTGTCTGTCTGGCGAGCGCACGCACCCTATAG
>NW_006159990.1:1706562-1724969 GCF_000334495.1 Tupaia belangeri chinensis | reverse complement strand
TTTTTTTTTTTTTTTTTGAGAGGTTTTTGCTATAGAGAGCGTGCACTCATCTAGGACTTGAACCATGGTAGACTACATGGGAGTCCAGTAACATAGCCTTATGCTAACTGCTGCTCCCCAGGTCAGTGTTTTAAAAAGATCTTCGCTCAGACAAGACAAAATAGTAACTTGTTAAATGAGAATGTGGAAACTACTACCTGCCTCCGGAAGTCTCTTATTTATGGCCATGTCTTCGATCTCACTTCTCCAGTTTCCTTACAGTTTCCTATTATGAATGCTAAAATCACTGCTGTCATTCTAAAATAACATAGAATGTCTTTATTTCTATGTACCATGTGCATTTTAATTTCCTGCCCTTTTCAGAAACATTGCTTTGGCTAAGTAATGGCCAGCAGCCAGTCTCAATCTGGAGAGGAAATGCTTAAATTCTTAATTCTCCTGGAGGGGGAGCTACTATATTTATCTTTTGTTTCTGGGTTTGAGTATCAGACAGTGTGTTTCTGCCACATTAACCTCATTTCAGCACTAGTTTTCAAATGTAAGTGAGGGGAGAAAGTGGAATAGATGCTTTCAATCCAGTGATGAATCTTGTGTGAGACAAGTTTGCTTCCTTATAATAATAATGGTAATTTACATTACTCTCTAAGTCAGACCTCACAGTGCTGTACACCATCACTTTCATAGTATTTTTCATTTTCATAGAGTTGGATATCAGCAAAAAGGAAAGAACTGCAAGGGCACCGAGTCGTGAACTCATTTTCCCAGACAGTAAATCACTACTCAGTCTGAGTTTCAAGTTCTTCTGATTCTTTTAGTCATCTATAGAGTCATTATTATCTCGTCAAGTTTTATTTGTAAAAAAAAACACTTTTGGGGACCAGCAGTTAGCGTAATGGCTATGTCACTGGACTCCCATGTAGTTGACTGTGGTTCAAGTCCTGAGTGCAGGACTTAAAACTCATGCCGGGCACGCGTGCGTGAGTGCCCAAGATTCCAAGAGGAGAATGGAGGAGAAGGGATTGCAGGGTGGCCATCCCCCCTGGGGGGGTAATTTCTCACTTTCTGTCTCTCTCTCTGTCTAAAGAGCACATGTGCCCTATAGCAAAAACCTCTCAAAAAAAACCCAAACAAACAAACAAAAAAACAAACACTTTTTCTTTGGTTTCCAGAGAAATAAAAAAGCAAATGGTCATTACTTAGTACTTGTTAGTTGGAAATTACAAGGTGTATTAGTGAACATGCTTTTGGTTGTAAATCACAGAATGTACAATTTAAATCCTCTTACAAAGAAACAAGAGAGACCAGTCAGTGGCATGGTGGCTAAGGCAGAACTGGATCCCACATGCCCACCTCGCAGTTCAAGTCCCTGACACTATGGTTTGGGAAACACACAGGTGCATGTGCAGTGGGGTCCAAAGTCTCAAGAGAGTGATAACAAGGGATTGCAGCCTGGCCATCCTCCCTGTGGGGTGCTTTCACACTTTCCCTCTCTCTCTTTCTGTTTCTCTACAGCAAGTATGCATTCTATAACAAAATAAAAAGAGAAAGAAAAAAGAAAGAAAGAAATCAGCTTACATTGTTTAGCACTGCAGGGCTTTGTGGGCTTTGGACACAGGACTAGTTAAGTCTCTCAGTTTCTTCACAATTCCATCAGCTCTCTATTATATCAAGAAAATACTTCTTTGCTTAACTTTTCTCATGATTACAAATGTCTTTTGCATTGGTAGGCATCACATCAACCTACCATATTGTCCAAATAAAAAGAAAACATCCTAGATTCAGTAAAAAGAGAACCATTCTTCCCCATAGTCAGAAATCCTGGACTTCATTCCGGTTGAACCAGATTACTTCATGTGTGCACTTCAATGTAACTGAGCAATTTCTACCCATGCATATTAGAAGGTGAGTATAGGCATTGAATTAGGCCTCCTGGAAATTCTTTCATGAGTTGGATCATTCCCCTCAAAGAGCGTGCTGCTTTGCAATAGGGGAGGGTTGCAGTGTGTGCTGAGGAGGCAATAACAGTCCCAAACTTTCTTAACATTTCAATAGGCTTTTTCCTAAGTCAAAAGCAGTTTTTCTGTTGTCATAAAAATGACCCACCAACAGCAGAGCAAAGGGTCTCTCAGCTCTACAGCAGTTGAGGTTCACTTTTCTATAGCAACTGCCTATTTTTAATACTCTTAGCATTCTTATAAGGATCTTAAAGACTAGGAAGTTACTAAGGAGTTAGAAGGGAAGAAAAAGTGTCAGATTATTTATTGTAAAAATGCTTTCTTGTCTTTGGGGAAAAGAATGTTAAAGCGGTTGAATTGTGTTCCTATCACATGCACATGTTGGGGACCAGCGGATGGCATACAGTTACATCACTGGACTCCTGCATAGTGACCACAGTTCGAGTCCCAGACCCAGCAGCTTAAATCTCATTCCAGGTACATGTGCATGTGCACCCAAAATCTTGAGAGAAGAATGGAGGAGAAGGAAAGCATCACTAGGGGCCAGGGGGTCCTAGCATTCAATCTCTCCATCTCTCTGTCTTTCCAGTGAGCATACGTGCTCTACAGCAAAAAATCTCTTTCTCTCTCTTTTTCTCTCTACACACGCACACACACACACACACACACACACATACATATGTGATGTTCAGGTACCCAGGATGTAATCACAGTTGGAGGTAAGGTCTTTAAAAGGGGTGTTAGGGTAAAATGAAGCATTTAGTGTGGGGCCCCAATTTAATGTGACTGGTGTCTTTAGACTCCAAGAGCAAGCACACAAAGGAATGATCATGTGAGGAGGCCGCAAGAGAGCAGCCATCTGCAAAGTAAGAAAAAGGATTCCGAACAGCCCAACCCTCAGAGCACATTGATCCTGGCCTTTCAGCCTCCAGAACTATGAGAAAATAAATTCCTGTTTAATGTACTTAGACTGTATTTTTTTTATGGCAGTGCTAGCAAATTAATACAGAGGATTGTTAGCTTTTTGTGCCATTAAACATCTTATTGTTGAAGCAATTGATTTCTGGTTTCTTTTCTTTTTCTTTCTTTTCTCTTTTTTTGCTAGACATTGCATGTGCTATCCAGAGAGAGACAAATACAGAGAGAGAAGAAAGACCCCCCATATGGATTGTGATCACACCACAATCCCTTATCTATTTCTCCATGCTGTTGAAATTTGGGGCATGCACACATGCCTAGCATATTTTTCAAGCTGCCAAGACTGGGATTCAAATACAGTTAGCCGTGGGAACCAGCAGTTAGCATAATGGCTATGTCGCTGGACTCCCACATAGTCGACTGTGGTTCACGTCCTGAACCCGGTGGCTTAAAATTCACGCCGGGCGCGTGTGCGTGCCTGCCCAAGATCCCGAGAGGAGAATGGAGGAGAAGGGCTTGTGGTGTGACCATCCCCCCTGGGGGGTGATTTCTCGCTTTCTGTCTCTATGTCTCTCTCTGTCTGTCTGGCGAGCGCACGCACCCTATAGCGAAAAAAAAAAAAAAAACTCTCCAGAAAAAAAAAAGTTAGCCATGTAGGATTCAGCTCCCTTAACCACTGGACTGTTGGGCAGGTCTCTCAATTTCATTTCTTAACATGCCTTTCTTAGATGCATTCAACTGTGTGGTCTAGGATTTTTCTCTTGTAGTTGATTATATAGTTTATATAGCTATTCCCATTTGGAATCTATAAAATCAAGCTGTCTTTTCCAACTTTTTAATGGTGGTTTTTGTGGTTATAGTGAACAAAGCTGATTTCACATAAGAAAGTAGTTCTTTTGCCAACAATACTCAAGGGATACTTCTGTACTTGGTGAGATTAATGCAATTCTCTTCACCAATGGATTATGTAATGGTATTAGAAAGTTTTTAAAATTTCTGCATTGATTCAGAACTGGCAATTTTCTTCCAATTGGCAAATACCTTGAGGATCAGCGCTATGTGCCAATACATCTAAACACAATGATTCTTTTGTAATTTTGTTGTGATCAGCTCACCTTTTCTCACGGGGCCTTTTGGATAGTCCTGGTTTTGGGTATTTTGGGAGAAAGGAGGGTTATTTGTTTGTTTACTCACTATTTCTGTTCATTCTATTTCATCATAAGCTTAGTTCTAAAGTGTAAATGAATCTTTTTAATGTGTGCTGAGACTTGGATCTTAAGAGTATAATTTATGACTTGCCTACATTGAAAGAATTGAATAATGTTACCATTAAATAAAATGGTAAGCAAGAAATGTTAGTTTGAAATGTTTTTTATTCCCTCCGTTCCTATTAAAGTTGGGCTAGTACTTTGTTAGAAAAAAGAGAACAAAGTAAAAGGCAAAGCTTTTGCCCAGAAACTCATTCCCAAAGGAACCAAGAGAAAGACATTATAAGTCATGACTAAAAAGGCTAAATAAGCTTTGGTTTCCTCTAGGATTTTTGCTACATGCTTTTTGATTCTATATAATATGACCAATTCACTGTGTTTTGTAAATGTGATATAGGTGTGGCAGTTCTTCTCTGTACAGCCTCTCAAGAATCTGTTACCAAAACCATCGATCATATGATAGAGTAGAGCCTTAGGTTCCTCAAAAAATGTTGAATAAATATTAATTAAGGTAAAATATAAAGATGCTAAGATTTTTACACAATCTCTCTGTTAGTCTCGTAAATTTATTTATTTATTTTTTTCTTCAAAGGAAAATGCTTAATAAAACTATTTAGGGAAAGTACACTGAGTCAGAGTAAGTAACACTCCTAGATTTGGGGATGTTTATATTTATTATAAGAAAAGTTCCAGTTTAATATTTATTCTGGCCAAATATTACATTTGAATATTAACTAAGGGCTGATCCCATAGCCTGGTGGTTAGGGAAGCTGGATCTTATGTGGCCAACCGGAAACTGAGCCCTGCTTGAGAATCACACTGGGCACATGTAATGTCTGTGCCCAAAATGCCAGCAGGATAGAGAACTGTGAAAAATAAAAACTGTATAAAAAAAATCTCTCTTTGTCTTTCTCTGGCAACTGCACATGTCCTCTGGCAACTAAACAATAAAATAATTAATTAATTTTAAAAACCAAGGTTTTTTTGTTTATTTTGCTATAGGGTATGTGCATCACCAGAGAAGTGCTCCTTTCTCCTCTCTGGTTCTTGAGTATGCACACACATGTACCTGGCATGTATTTCAAGTCCCTGGGTCTGGGACTTGAACCACAAATTTGGCCAGGTGGGATCCAGCCACTTTAACCACCATGCCACAGAATAGTTGGCATAAACCAAGATTTCAATAGCTTTTTAAATCAAGCAAAAGCCATGTAGGAGAACTTAAACATTTAAACCTCAGAAATACAGCTAATGAGTTCAAAAATCTTACATAATCTATTTTTACATATGTGTTTTCCAAAACAGGAAATAAGCCTCCCTCTTGGCAAGAACTATTCTGACCCATAATTAGAACTTGAATCAAACTCATATTAATAAAGAACTCCCTGCTTTACATTATTTTTCTTGTTGAGTATTCAAATATCATTTGGCTTCAAATCTACTGCTGTCTTCTCTTCAGAGACAAACTACTTAGAGGAATATAGTTATTTATGCATCTACCATGGAAGGATGCTTTCTCACTCTCCCACCTTACCTATCTCTCCTGCAAGTGCATGTACCCTCTGTAAAATTAAAAGCAAAAAAGAAAATCAGTCAACACTGAACAATGTAAGTTAAACTTTCTATTATATATACATTTGTATTACATATATATATATATGTAAATGTGTGGTTTGTGTATGTGTGTGTATATATATATATATATACACACATTACACATTTTATAAAATGGGAAGATATTGAAATATGTTTAAGACAAATTATTCTTCAGGATCATTTTATTGAATATTGACTATTAATCTATTTGAATTCATGATCTGGAAACAGGAGTTTTTAACTTCTCTCAGGTGGAATCCATTTTATAACAGGGCAAAAGAGATTGGTCTTGAATTTGTTAATCACTTCTGCAACTCTAGGAACAGACATTCATTAATCAATCCTCAGGTAAGGAACTGGATCTGTTCTTCTCATGATTAAGTACTCTGGGAAGACTTAAAAATTTTTCTGTCTCTTCTGTTTCCATGACATTGAGTTGCTGTTTCTTTTTCCCAGTTGCCCATGATTTTATTTCTATAACATTAATGACTGAAAATCAAGTTTGCTTTTCTTTTTCCTGTATCAGTCAAGGAGGCCTCAGAACTTTAGCATCATTTGTTAATTTTTTTTCGGGACTTGCTCATGGATCATCTGCTGCAGCACTAGCATTGCACTCCGAATAGTGAGGGAATACCTATTAAGTTGAACCAAAAGGAAACGTAATTAAAAGCAAATCTTTTCTAGAACCGCCTTAAAAAAATAAGATAAATAAGACATCAGCCATTAGCATATAAGTTATTAAGAAAGATTCTATAAGACCAAGAGCTTTATAAACTCATATGTCCGTAAAAATGATTTAAAAATGTGTAATTGGTGAAAATGTCTCCCAAAACAGGCTCTGGCTCTCAGAGGTAACAACTGTTTTCAGGCCAATTACACAAATTAAACCTTTTTGACTTATTTTTTCACTCATCTAAGGTCTGTCTATGCTATTTTAAAGTAACATTATGCTTCAAGTTGTCTTCCTTCTACTGGATTTGAGTTCCGTTTATTTTTATCATTTCAATACTTAGCCCAGTGCTTTAATTTTGAGTCTAATAGCATGCCAGTATTTGTTAAAGGACTGGATAAGGGACCAGTAGTTACCATAATGGCTATATCGCTGGACTCCCACGTAGTCGACCATGGTTTGCGTCGTGGACCCGGTGGCTTAAAACTCACACCGGGCACATGTGTGTATGTGCCCAAGATCCCGAGAGGAGAAAGGAGGAGAAGGACTTGCGGCATTGCCATCCCCCCTGGGGGGTGATTTCTCGCTTTCTGTCTCTATGTCTCTCCATGTCTGTCTGGCGAGCGCACACGCCCTATAGCAAAAACCGCTCCAAAAAAAAGGACTGGATAAATCAAGTGTAACAATTTCTTAAATGAATCTTGTATTCACATGATTCTGAACATACTTATTATTTTCGCTTTAGAAGTAATCGTGAATTGCATCAGTAATCCACGCTTTATTAGTGGTAAAGTTAAATGTATATGCTGTTTTTTACTCTTTTTTTTTCTTTTCCTTTTCTACCTTATATTCACTAATTATTCTTTGGATATGATTTTTTTCACTGATTTAAATCTATGTTATCCTCCACCAAAAAAAAAAAAAAGACAAGGAAATAATTAGGCTGAACATCAGATAAAATCATAAAAGGATAAAAGAATCATGTGGACACTTCGTAGTTACATAAAGATAAAAGATCTTTTTAGACTTTTGCTCAGATGTGATGATTGATCTTTTAGAAATACTGCCATTCCCTGTGTTTCCAGCATAAAAGATGGCTCAGATTAAAATTATGCGGACCCCACTCATTTCATTTTTAGCACACTGAATTGAAATCAGGAGCTCTGAAATCAGCGTCAATGGGGGGGGGGGCTCATGACTAGCGAAAAGTGGGGAATATGGTGGGAAGGGAACTTTGAATAAAGTTCTCTTTTGCCCAGTTCTTTCAGCAACTAATTATTTATTCAGATAAAAGATACTACAGTTATGCTATTATCCCGGCTTGTAGGAGAAAAAGCTTCAATTTCAATCATTAACTGTGTTTCCAGTTGAATAACAAAGATGTTATTTACTTATTTGTGTAATAGTCCTCAAGTCATTCCAGTGAAATAATTGGGCCACATAGTGGAAAGGATGTATATGAAAGCTGTTTTGAAAAATACAAAATGGTACAAAAATTTCAAGGCATTATATATTAAATTCTCATGTGTAATGATAAAAAAAGATGTTCGACTTAATGATTCTGTAAGTTGTCCCGAATCAGTTAAAAATGTGGAAATCAAGCTAATAACAAATAATATAAACGGATTTTGAAAAGTTTGTGAAAATATAATTAAAGTACGAGTTTATTTTGGTGCAAAGTACTTTTGAAATCCATAAATAGTTATGTTCCATGAACTTTTTAAGAACCCCCTTTTACTGATGATTTTTACAATTTCACCATCATATACAGCTACCCCTTAATTATAATAAATGTGAAAGTACACTTTGTTGATCGCATGGAAAATGAGTATGCAGTTCTACCTATAAATACATTTTTATCAAAATATTCTTTTCCATAGGAAAATGATTACTTTTTCATTTCTATTATTGTCTATCATTTACTTAATATAATATAAATAATGATGATGAAAACATAATGACTATGAGAGAGAAAGAGAGAGAGAGAGAGGCAAGAAAGAACATGTGTAATAGAGACAGAATTGTTTCTAAGCTATTATAAAAAGGTAAATTATAATCCCATTTAATCTCCACCTACTTCTATTAGGTAAGCTCAGAGATACAGCCTGCAGAAAAAAGAGACGTGAATAAGTTTAATTATTTCTACCATAACAGAAACAATAATGACACAAGAAAAATGCTTTGTAGCTCAAATTTGCTATGGGCTGAATGTTTTTGTCCCTCTGAAATCCATATGCTGACACCTAGTCCCCAGTGTGATAGTCTTTAGAGGTGCGACCATTGGGGATGATTATATCATGAGGGCAGATATCTCAGGAATGGAATTAGTGACCTTGTAGAAGCCCAAGGGAGCTCATTGTTCCCTTCCACTGTGGTAGGAGACTGCTCAAAGGGACTTTCTATAAAAAACAGGTCTTTAGCAGCTTGCCCTCAGACTTCCCAGTCCTCACAATCATGAGGAATACATGTTTGTTATTTATAAACTCTCAGTTTATGGTATTTTGTTATAGTAGCCAGATTGGCCTAAGACAGAAATATATTGGGTTGTCAGGAAAGCCGTGACACATTTTTCTATGTTTTTCTATGCAAAAGTGCTTCATGACTTTCCCGACAACTGTATACACACGTACACACACACACTCACAGATTATATAAAGCTAGAAATAGACATAGATTAGATATGACTTCTTTGGAAAGAATGGCAAGTAGTTCCAGTACTGGAAGTGCTTGCCTGAATGTGGATATGAATATTTATAAGCCTCACCATTACTTAGGAGATCTAGAATACAGCTTCACGCCTTTAGCTGTAATATGAATTCACATTTTCTGTAAAATAAAAAGTGCATTGTGTAGATTTTTTAAAAAATGAAAACAGTGCTTAGACTTTTGTATCCCTGATATATGAACGTCAGATTTCTCTCAGAAAGTGCACCTACTCCACAGTGAATGGTATCATGGGATGTGAAGGAATGACATTCTCCATCCCAAGAATTTTTGCTAGTGGATGTTTACTTCCTCCTGACTGCTCCACACACAGTCTGCTCTTAGACAAATCAAAGGGGGGGAGGGGTCTTCATTTCAGACAGCATATTTTCAGTTCTAGAATGTTCATTTAGTTCTCTTTTATATATTACAGTTGTTGAAATTCTGCATCTTTTCAACTAGTTTGTCCATTTTTAATCAAAAAAGTGATCATTCTCTTGACATCATAAGAGATCACAAGATTTTCTTCATTTTTTTCCTTAATATTTTACTTTAAACAGAATCCCAGGTACAAGCAATCTTTGAAGATTATGCTTTTAATGTGCTACATGTTTGTGTGTTGTCTGAATAATGAGCTACACTTCTCATTAAATTTCTTATAATAATATTAAGTATATTCACAGGAACATCCAAGGATAACAAAAATAGGTGCACAACAAGAAAATTAAATATCACAAGGTATTAGAACTGGTTTCTAGGGGTAGGCTCCTTAGTGGCTACAGCAAGAGTGGGCTTATCAAACTGAAATAAGAACAGAATCTTTTATTTGGAGCACAGATAACTGTCAATACCAGTTAAAATAATGTCTTTATCTCTCAAATATTTACTTTTATTCACTTTACCTCAGGTAAAACCTGCCAAAAATATAAGAAGATGAAATGTTTTCAGTCAATAAATGGTTTCTTTGATGGCACACAGCAGTATTAGCATGCTAAAAAGTCAACTAGTCCTTCTGCTTAAGTGTACAAAGCAGAAATCTTTGTACAAATCCACAAATCTTTGCTTAGGTGGAATGTTTTGATTTTGTTTTTTTCTTTTTTCTTTTCCAGACTAGGTCCTTTGGTACTGTATTTAGAAAGTTTTGTTTAAAAAGCCCTAGTATAATTCTGTAGTATCGTGATTTGGTGGTATTTCTTATCAGATACATACAATCATCTATAGTAAATCTCAACATAAAATACAAAAGCCATCACCATCTACCAAATAGAATCATTTGGTTTAGTCAATATTATTTGTTTATTAAAATCTTTGGCAAAATTTGTGATAATATCAAGATAGGGGGTCCCTTTGATCTGTTCACTAAGGGAAAGAAATCTAAACCTGTAGCTTTCTGAAGAGTCAGCTGGCTGCGCTACATTATTTAAGGCCCCAGAGTAGAAGAAGAGAGACTAGGTACTTGATAAATCACAGTGTCACTGAGGCTGTATTATTCTGGTGCACCCAACCTGGGAGCCAGTCACAAGAGCAGCTTTCAGCATGCCCTTTCCTGAAGACCTCAAGGTTCTCTGAGGCAAGTCAAGTAATAGGATTTAGTTTACTTATTTCACCAAATATTTTCAGATCCTTTGAGGTACTGCAAAACCATTGAGTCTCAGGTTCTCCAATTCTGGAGGATGCTTGTTGGGGTCCTCAAGGTGATTTACTCTACTACAAAACTTTGCACATTTTCTCATGCCTGCTTCCAGCTCTTTTCTTTCCTTCTCTGCCTGTTCTTTTCCTGTAGCCATATCTATTCACAAAGACTAAGAGCCATATCTCTACTTTTTCCGTGTTCCTCATGTCTTAGGACTCCATTCTTTCTTGGATCTTCTCACTGAAGGGCTTGGCATTTTAGCCAGAAGCAGACACTTTTTTATTTAGGAAATTGTCTATTGATATCACATTATGTATGTTTGTTAGGCCATCCACTCTTCTAAATTTCTTGATTATGTGAATAACTTCCCACCACCTGATGGCTATTACCTTTCTTTTTTATATTTATCATTTACATTTAATCACTATGCACCTTTACAGTTCACAACATGTTTGTTTTTTTTTCCCAGCATGAATACAGTGCATATCCGTCAAGAAAAAGACAACATTATGTACATTATTATCAGCAAATAAGATGGCTGTTTTTTCTGACACTGAGTCTGTTCTCTGACTTTGGTGTCACCGTAGGTATATGAAATTATCTGGAAGATACTGTCACATATCTGAGGCATTATCACATATAATATTTCATAGTTTGAGCATGCAGAATGTATACAGATTCTCTGCCCAATTATCTGTAGGCACAGCCATATGCGGTATTTGATGGAAGGCCCATGTAGGAAGCTGACGGATGAATGTTCTTAGAAGTAAAGATGCCAGTCCCTCATGCTATGATTATTTCCTATCTCCAGGTATGATCTGATGATACTTAGCAATGGACAGTGCTAACGATGAGGGTTGAAAAATAAATAGCAATAGATTTCTTAGTCTAATCCTATTGAATATTTGGGTTTTGTGGTAGTTTACTATAAACTTTAATATGCATACAAATCACTTGGGTGTTTTGCTGAAGATGAAAATTCTGATTCAGTAGGATAGGAGTGTGGCCAGAAAGTCTGGATTTTACAAGCTCCAAGGGAAAGCAATGCAGTTGGTCCAAAGCCTACATTCCAAGTAGGAAGAGACTAGAACTGTACTGTCCGATGCAGAAATCACAATAGCCACAGTGGGGTATGTATGGTGCTATTCAGGTCAGCTATATCTTTGCTGATATTCTACTGTTTGATCTATCGATTATGAAAATAGGAGTGTTGAAGTCTCCAACTCTACATACAGGTTTATCTCTTCCTTTTGGCTGGGCTATCAATTACCGCTTCATGTATTTTGATATTCTGTTGTTGGTGCATGCATATTAAAATTCTTATTTAACAAATATAAATATAAAAATTGTTGTTTGAGGATTGACCTCTTTATTATTATGTAATATCTATCTTTATTCCTGATGACTTAGCTTGTTTGTTTGTTCTGAAGTATATTGCATCTGAAATTAAGATAGCTACCTCAGTCTTCTAATGACTATTAGCATGAAATGTTTTTCTTTGTCCCTTCACTTTTTAACTGAGTTTTTATGTTTAAAGTAGGATTTTTGTAGCCATTTTTAATACCTCCTCCAGCTTCTTTGAAGAATTTTCACTCAGTTTTTGGTTTTCTTCAGTTTAAAAACAATATGCCTAGATATAAAAAATTTTTAACTCTGAACGTCCTGGATCTAGGGTTTGGTTTCTATTATTAATTTTGGATAATTTTTAGCCATCATTATTTATTTTTTCAATTTGTTTCCTCTTATTCCATTTTGTACAGTAGTCCTCCTTTTATTTGTGGTTTCACTTTTTTTGGTTTCAATTACAAGGAGTCAACTTCGGTCCAAATATAGGTATATGTAGTACAATAAGCTACAATGAAATGGAACAGAAGATATCTCTCTCTCTCTCTGTCAAGAAAAAATATAAATTAAAAAAATATTCTGAATGAGAGAGCCCATTATCACATAATTTTTAATATAGTATATTGTTATAACTGTTCTATTATATTTTAATTATTATTGTTAATCTCTTATTATATATAATTTATGAATTAAATTTTATCACAGCAGGTAAGTATAGAAAAATCCATAGTCTAGGTAGGGTTATTTTATATATTTTGCTTGTCAAAACTTTTAATTAACTACTAAAGTTTTAACTTTGGCTTATGATTTTGAATGTGTAAAAAAAATTCCTCAAGGACATGTGGTAATTCAGCCCCATGAGCATTTTAGAAATTAATTTGAAAGCATACAATCCAAAATAAAACATGAGAGAGAGGAGAAAGAGAGAGAGATGAGAGAAAGCACACAATTGACTTCCTGTGGAAACACTGAAAATAAAGAACATGAGACCTTCTTTCCTTTTCATTTTAAAGAATGCCATGTAAGTGGCAGGCTTAATGGCTCAAATTTTCAAAGTAATTATAGTACCAGGACAGTTAAAAATTATATGTAGCATTAGGCTAGGAAAGCATTGTAATGTTGACATATTCTGTACATTATCAGATTAAAAGTTATCTTACTAGCATAATACAGTGGTTTAAAATAGCTTTTTTTATATATTTTTCTTAATAATGTTACATCTGATTATTAAAAAGATTCTAATATGCTGCTCTGAGTTCTTTCTAGGAACCGTAAGAGTTCACTTTTAACAATCCACTTTTTAAATTAAGGTTAAAATTAAAGTTTGATTGCTCTGTCTTTTTATTTCTTATTTTACTTTTACCAGAAAACAAATTAACAACCCTGAAAGCCACTAATTGAAAAAAATAAAATATCAATATTTTCTGTAATATTGATTTTTTGAAATGTAATATTTGTGCCCCAAACTCCTATCTGATAAATATATATCACCCTAGACATTAGGTTTGTGACTTTTTATGCTCCCTGCTTAAATGTTTCCATTGATGCAGGAAAATGATGATGCAAGAAGTTGGGGCCCATGGACCCAACACTCAGTGCAGGATCGACAGTGGATCCAATTCTTTGTCTCATGCTCATGACGAATTAGAGACAGGGACACAGAGAAGAAATAGTGAAATTGAGTTTGTTCAGAGAGGGAAGAAAGATCAGAGCTCCAAGGTCCTGGGAAAAGGGGTGTCAATAAAAGACTCTGAAGAAACTGTTTTATCTGTGCCAGAAGAGCTTTGTTGGGTCTTCTTGCTTTTCTTCAGGCTTGCTCAGTGTCTGAGAAGCTGACTTTATGTGAAAAAAGAGAAGGGCCTTGCAGGATTGGCTCTCATATTGAGGAGAAATATCAGCTCATTGACAAGCTCAGTGCTGCTAAAAATGGAGCTTGCAGGGCATGAGTTGCCTTCAGGACCTAGATTCTTTAGGTCCAAAACTCTAAGAGACCTGTCATGAGGTGCATTATAAAACTGCAAACACATGTAAAATAGGAAAAGAAGTTTTAATCGAAAAGTAAAGCTTTCTAATAGGGAGGAAATATAAGGAATATGGGTGGGTAGCTGCCAGAGAACAACAGCTGTTTTGGGCATGAGATTAGATGTTGCTTTTATCCTGGGGGTTGATAATGAATATTTAGTATCTGGCTTCTTTATTTGGCTTCCCAGGCTTGTCCTAAGTTCTATAGGTGAGGGATTTACTGGTCTCCTCACACATGCCCAGGGTGAGAAGCACTGCCCTGATGCCATGCTGACTTAGTGTCCCATCCTCACGGTGAATTTCTGTGTGTGTATCTGGCACAGCAGAAGGAATATTGCAACCTTCCTAGGAGCTAGGTGGGAAGGAAGGGAGGAAGGAATCTTCAAAGAGGGTCTGGTTGCATTTCCTGAAAGGCTCTTCTAGGGGGTTCCTGCCTTATTTGCCTATTCTTTGGGTCTAATTCTTGTCCTACTGAGACTGGAAAAAGAAATTGCTGAAAATATAAAACATTTACTTTAAATTTATGAGAGGTAAAATAATTAAGGAGAATTATTTTTTAGAATTATTTATTTTAAATTTATTTTTTATTATTATTGCATTTTAATTTGATCAGAGAGAGACTGAGACAGAGAGACAGAGAAAGGGAGAAGAAAAGTGAGAAAGCAAACCACCAGGTCTGAGATTCGCACCATAGTTGGCCCTGTGGGAGTCCAGCGCCTTAACCACCACGCCACTTTTAAAAAGTTCATATGTGCTTTTATTTTATTTTCTACATGATTTTAAGTCATTAAATTCTTTTAGGTTACTTGTATTGTTTCTTTTTTTAAAATTAATTTGTGTATTTACATTTAATCATATCTTTACAGTGTACAACATTTCCTTTTCCCACATAAATACTATGCATGTCAGTCAAGCTAAAGATGTTACTCTATAACTTATCAGCAAATAGCTTCTCAATTTTTTGTCAATTAAGCATTTTTTACTTTTTTTTCCTTCCCCTTTCCCTCTCTCTCTTCCATACTAAACGTTTTTCCATATTTTACTGATTCACAAAATATCTTCAACTAAAAATATGGACAAAACTAGAATCTAGTTACAAGTGCCCTGTAATTTTCTCCTGAAACATCTTTAATTAATTACTTAATTAACATTCATTCCCTAAGCATTGTCACAGCATACAAAATGTGATTTCCCATCCAGAAAATACTGCATAGTGGCTTAATCATATATGTTATCGTCAGTCATTTTCCATTTCCCGTTTCATATCCCCTATTTCTCACCCTCTGCCTTTTCCCATCCTCCTCCCACACTACCTCAGTTGTCTACAGTTGTTTTCTATTCCTTTTTCTCCCCACATTTTATTGATTCACAAAATTTCTTAAATAATGTAACTACTTTCAATAGCAAGTTCAGCTGGTATATACACATCTGTAAATACATGTCTGGTTTTAGGCATGAAACTGAGTAGAATGAATATATTATAAGGTAGCACCGAGCTGATGCTATATAGCTTACTATGGTCATTAAATAGGTATTTTTTAATATTTTTTTTAATTTCAAGAAAAGCAGTTTTAGTTTTAATAAATCAAAAAAATGCTAAGGAACTTTGCTTAAAACTTAAAGACAGGAAACAAGTTAGGATTCTGTTCAAATAGTAGGAATATGAACTTATCAGCAGCTCAAGACAGGACAAAAATACTTAAAACCAGAAAACAAAGCCTAGGAGAAAATCAGCAATGTTTTAGTCAAAAGTCATAAAATTCCATGGGGAATTTAAAGACTGTTTCTGGAACTAGAAATTGTTAGATGAGATTTTTAATCCTCAATAAACAACTAGGATCCTCAAATTTTGAAATCTGAAGATAATAATGAAAGATCAAATGACTAAACCAACCTAATGACAAATATATATATAAAATCAATAAAGCCAAATGGGCAGAGATGTAGAGGAAATAATAAGATCATAAGCTCTTACTGAACCACTTGTAACATCACAAACAGAGGCGAAGTGTAGAAATTGTAAATGTAGCATTTACATGTACCAGGTATCATAGTTATTATTCATTTATTGGTTCAGAAATATTTATGAAGCACTTATCATGTGCCAGGTGCTGTTCTAGACACTTAGGATACAAAATTGAGCAAAACAGAGAAGGATCCCTGTTCTCTTGGAGTTTGCATTCTAGTAGAAGCCACTTGCAATAAAAGAGCATAATAAATAGTAATTTATGATGTCAAGTGTACTAAAGAAAGTGGAGTCATGTACCAAGTACATTACTCAAATGTACATTACTGAGAGTGGAGTAAGGAATTTTAGAGTGCCAGGTAGATGAGAGTGGTTGCAATTTGAAATAAGTGGCTTCATTGAGAACACAACATGTGAACAAAGACCTAAAGGAGATGCTGTCATTAGCCTTGGGTGTATGGGAGAAGAGTGTCCAAGGTAGAAAATGCAGCTGGTGCGAAACCCAGGGGGTAAAAGAGCTACTGTGTTCAAGTTGCTGAAAGAAGCAATAAGGGAGTGGCTATAAAGCAAAAGGATGTTGGGAGGAGGAGACAGTGGGGGAGAGGTCTATGCAATCACTGAAGGCTAGAGTAATATAGTCACCTCTCAGGAGATACCCGAGAATGGTTCCAGGACCACCTGCAGGTACCAAAACCAATGAATGTTTAAATCCTTTATGTAAAATGGTGTAGTATTTGCATATAACCTATGTACATCTTCCTGTGTAATTTAAAACATTCTAGGTTACTTATAATGCCTAATACAATGTAACTGCTAAGCAAATAGTTGTTATACTATATTGTTTTTGTTTTTAATTTGTAGTGTTTCTTTTTTTTATTGCACTGTTAGAATGCTTTCCAAATATTTTTGATCCATGGTTGGTTTAATCCGTGGATATCGAATCCACACAAACCAAGGGTCAACTGTATGTATATATGAGTTGAAGATAAAGCCAACAGGATTTTCTGCTGAATTGGATATGTGTGTTAGAAAGTGGAGTTCTCCTTATACCCCAAGATCCAAGACTTGCTGAAGCTGGAGGCAGATTGTGGTGTCAAGACTCTATTGTGAATGCTGTCTCTTTCTTCTTGTTCATAGAAGAAATAAATTTTTTTAAAAATAAAACAATACAGATAAAGTACTCAGCATAGTTATGGGCAGACAGTAAGTACTCACTGAATGTCAGGTATAATTGTAAGTTAAATGGAACTAAATCATAACTCTTAGACAATCTAATTAATTATTGATAGGTATGTGGGGATGGTTTTGATTTGGTATTTAGGAATTCTATTCAAGATTAGAATTAGACCTCTGTCTCTCAGAAGTGTTACTTGTTGAAGATGCACATACTCATTTTAAATATAGTCTATTTCTTTAGCTACTTGAACTAGTTTAAAGTGCATAGACGTGATAAAACTTTTTTTCTTCATGTTCAAATCTCTTTTTAAACACTGTGTGTTTACCAAATTTCTCTCTTTGCATCTTTGAAATTATTTCTGATTTTGACTAACTTGGGAAAATTCAAACCATCAATTTTTATCATGTCGAGAATAGGAAATTAATTCCTTATGGCAAAGACGAGTGAGATTGCTTTCCATCAATAAAATAGATTTGGAACAAACTCGAGTGAGTAATTTTTTTCATTAGCCCATGAAAAAGCTATTTATTTCCACATGTAATTATAAAGCAAGTAATTCTAACTTAATGAAATAAAAACAACCCTGAAAACAAATAGGATTCATTTGCAATTCCCACTAAATTAGAGGCTGAAAAATGCTTGCATTCTGATATGGTTTGAAATGTCTAATGAAATTACAAATATAATATTTTAGAGAAAGAAATGTATGTTCAGAGATAACACAATAAGAACCTCAAACTCACTTTGCTATTTGAAGTTTCTCTTATCCATAACAAGTCAGTGACTTGAAATCACGTGAGAAAAATTAGTTTCCATTCAAATTGCATTGAGGTTGCAAAATTTCATGAGAACTGAGTAGAAATAGCTTACAGTGCCCACAGGTTAAATCGATACTACCGTCCTTAACTGTTTTATTTGATGAATGCAGAAAACCAAGGTTGACTCTGCCAAAAGTTTAAAAATCAGGTACATAATTTAATGTTAACAGGAGGGAGTTATACTACTCTTAAAATGAAAACAGGCAAACTCTTCATTAATATCTTAGGATTATGAAACTATATTATATAAAAATCAAACTGTCTCTTTTCATTTTAAAAAAGAATAGCCAATGAACGAGTTTAAACTAGAACAAAACTCCTTCATACTCATATATACACACTGTTGAGTAGGAATAAAATAAGAAAATAATATTATTATCTCTTAGAATCATGACAT
>NW_006159990.1:1692850-1706545 GCF_000334495.1 Tupaia belangeri chinensis | reverse complement strand
CCTACAACATTTGTTATAAATGAATGAAAATCAACAAAGTATACAATAATGACAAAAATACCCTCATACTACAATTAAAAGGGAGTATGTTTTACTAGATCTCCACTCAGACAACAGAATTGGAATGGTGTTCTGAGTCAAATAGAAACTCAAAATTTCAATGCTCTTTAAAAAACTCCATTTCTCTAAGTCAACTCACAGCAGTGATTTAAGACATAAATGAAGTAACTATCTACTATTTTGAGTGCAATATAAAGTTTGATACATCTGCTTTTTTTTTATTCTTTCTTTTTTTTTCCCCCTAAATTTTTGCTATCGTGTGCATGCACTAGCCAGAGACAGACAGACACCAAGAGAGAAAAGAAAGTATCCCCTCTCCCCTCACCAGGAAGGGTGGTCACACTGGAATCCTTTCCTCTTCCTTATCTCAGGATATTGGACTCTTGTACACATGTCTCCAGCATGTTTTTCAAGCCGCTGGGTCAGGGACATGAATCCTGCAGTCAGCCATGTGGAATCCAGCTGCATTAACCTCCATGCTACCTGCTAGTCCTTTTATTTCTTTCTTCCCTTAAATCCCTGCTCTTCTAGTTTCAGTATTTCTGAAAGCAGAGCCTGAAAGAAAGGAATGATTGCCAATAATTTGGGGTCATATGATCCCTAAAGGAAAGAAATGTAGCACAGGACAAGAGAAAATGAGAGATATAAATGCTGGTTCTAGGATGCATTTTCAAGTTGGCCACCAAACAACTAGTGTCACATACGAAGGAGCCATGTAACATGTTTCAGAGGTGTTTGCCTGGAGGATGAAAAAAACAAAAATATTTATCTGTTGGTGTCCATGCCAGTTGGAACAAGATTGACTCCTCTGTTACTCTGTTACTAACTGTCCACACTTCTGTGTTGCTCCTGATGAACACTTTCTAGGAACCCAAGAGTACACCACATTCACTGTGTCTGGGAAGCCTCTTGACAAGAAGCAATTTGGCCCATGCCCCAAGAAGCATTGCTGAGTTTCATCTGCCACGGTTGATAGAAGACTGCATGAAGACAGTCACTCCATTGTAGTAGGGTGGGGCTCAGCACCTGTTGCATGGGGACATGATAGTTGTTTGACATTTATTTTCTTCCTCATGCAGTTTTACATGCTTTAAATTTCCCCTACGGAAAATGCACACATGTTTTGGTTTGTTGTTACTCTCCATGTGAAGGGGATTTTTTTTTTTTGGAGAGATTTTCGCTATAGGGCGCGTGTGCTTGCCAGACAGACAGAGAGAGACATAGAGACAGAAAGCGAGAAATCACCCCCCAGGGGGGATGGCCATGCCGCAATCCCTTCTCCTCCATTCTCCTCTCGGGATCTTGGGCACGCACGCACACGTGCCTGGCGTGAGTTTTAAGCCACTGGGTCCAGGATGCGAACCACAGTTGACTATGTGGGAGTCCAGCGACATAGCCATTACGCTAACTGCTGGTTCCCAAGGTGATTTTATCTCAGATACATGACACTTACTTTTCTGGAGCCAGATAAAAACAAAATAGAAATACCTTTAGCATCAAGTTCTTATACATTCTAAACAGCATTTTTAGAGGGCCTCCAGAGTGAGACTTTGAATCTCTCTACCTTCTTCAAGGGTTCACATCAACTCAAAGGATTCTTATTCTTGGTTTCCTCCATTCATCTCAACCTTTATATTAGGCAAGTGTCCTGAAATACCTTGCTGATCCTGTCCTATAATCAGGTAGCAGAATAAACAATTGTCCTAATACTTAAGACCATTGTTGGTTGACTACTATTCGACAATTTTTTTTTTTGAGAGGTTTTTGCTATAGGGCACATTCGCTCGCCAGCCAGACAGAGAGAGACAGAGAGACAGAAAGCGAGAAACCACCCCCCAGGGGTGATGGTCACGCCGCAATCCTTTCTCCTCCATTCTCCTCTTGGGATCTTGGGCACGCACGCACACGTGCCCGGCGTGAGTTTTAAGCCACTGGGTCCAGGATGCGAACCACAGTTGACTATGTGGGAGTCCAGCGACATAGTCATTACGCTAACTGCTGGTTCCCTATTCGACAATTCTTATGTTAGAATACTTTTCATCAAAACTTTAGTATCTTAGTTTAGGTTGCTCTGACAAACTACCATGGAAAGAGGGACTTAAACACACACACACACAAAAAAATCATTTCTCACAGGTGTGGGACTTGAAAGTTGGAGATCAGGCTGTCAGCATGTTTGAGTTTTGGTCTGAGCCACCTTCTGGGTTGTATCCTTATATGGTAAAAGAAATAGTTCTCTTGAATTCCTTTTATAAGGGAACTAATCCCTTTCATGAGGGCTCCATCCTCATGAAATTCACCTCTCAAAGCACCATTTCCTAGTACCATTACATTGGGGGGTTAGGATTTCAACACAAAAATTTGGGAGTGAGTACATTCTGTCCCTCGCAATTAATATGAGCTAACTAGAATGAAAGATTATATTTATCAATTTTCTTCAGGACACTACCATATACATATTTTATGTCCATTTTATTCTTGCCAAAATGCCTGTTACAGTTGTGTATGGATATGAATACAATTTCAGAGGATAATTTGTTCTGTCTTTTTGGAAAGCAATGTGATATCACTGAGACATATTTACTTTATTATGGACTCAATCCCTGTAAATTTTTGCTCCAATTCTTGAAGATGAGAGGCTTAGCAGTGTGGGGGTTTTACATCATACAACCAATGCATTGTGACTGCTACCAAGGATCAAGCCAAGGATAACAGGAACCCTGTTGTTGGGGAAAAATATGAAAAATCATTGCAAGTTAGGGCTGAGAATTAACAACTAGCTGTTAATAAGTGGGTTATTCATCCAAGACAAGAATTAAGTCTCCATGGTACGATGATAAATGTGCTCAATCTGACCAGGTTCAATTGCTTTATTTTTATTTATTTATTTATTTATTTATTTATTTATTTATTTATTTATGTATTTTTAGAGAGATTTTTGTTATAGGGCATGTGCACTAGTGGAGAGACAGAGAGAGACAGAAAAACAGAAAGCAAGAAATCACTCCTCAGGGGATATGGCCACACTGAAATCCCTTCTCCTCCATTCTCCTCTCAGGATCTTGGGAATGCACACACACACACACATACACACACACACACACACACACACACATACACACACACACACACACACACACAGAATGAGGTTTAATCTGCCAGGTCCAGGACTCGAACTGTGGTTGAGAACATGGCAGTCTAGCAGTGTTACTATTATGTCATCGGTGGGTCCCCAAGTGCTTTATTTTTATTTAACATAATTTTGTTACTGTTTTGCAAGATGGTACAGTTCTCTTTGAGGCATTATTCTGTTCATAAAAATCTTTTTAGAGGTAGAAAATCTAATGAGTAAGTCACAGTTTTAGAGTCCAGTGGCAATTCCTCATAGATCAAAAAGTCTCAAAAAGATTGACACTACGGATGACAAAATAAATAATGAGACACAATTTTCATTCTCACAGCATAACTACATACTCTGAGGACATGAAACAGTCATGTACAAATATTTTTATACCATATAAGTAGGTGTGAAGTTTCCTAATACCATCAAAATATAAAAATATTTTAGGAACCAACAGATGGCATAATGACTTTGTCGCTGGACTCCTACATAGTCAACTGCAGTTTGAGTCCCAGACCCGGTTACTTAAACCTCACACAGGGTACACGTGCATATGTGTCCAAGATCCTGAGAGAAGAATGGAGGAGAAGGAGTTGTGGCGTGGCCATCTGCCTGGGTAGAAATTTCTTGCTTTCTGTCTCTCTGGTGAACATACATGCCCTATCACAAAAATCTCTCTCTTAAAAAGCAAAAACAAAAAAATTTTAAGGGGAAATTTTTTGCAGCTGTAGTCAAAATGTATAATTTTATAGATTTGGGGGAGGACTTCTATAAAATGGAAGGTTTGAATTTGCCTAAAAGGCCAAAAAGCCATTTTTTATGAGGAATAGTACCTCAGGGTCCACAGGCATGCATTATTCGGTCCAGTCTAGAGGCCTTTCATTTCCTTCTGTTTCTCTTTGCTTTTTTGTTCCCCAAGTATCTGAGGAGCTGACTCTTGTTTGTCATCAAAGTCTCACCTTAAATATCACTATTTATGTAGGCTTCCGTCAATCTCTATAACTATGCCTTTTTTTTATTCTAAAAACTTTCCTTAATTAGTATTTGACTTGTTTAATGATTTGTCTTTATTGTACTGTCTCCATGTCTCACTAAAATATTAATTATGTGAAAAAATTCATCTATCTTCTTTACCTACTTATCAATAGCAACTGAGCAGTGCTCAACCCGAAGTTGGCAATCAATCATATTTATTGAAAAAAAATGTAATAAATTGACCACATGTAATTGTATGACCTTGCCTCTTTTTTGAGGTAGCTAGGAATGAGCATTTTTTGCCTCAGTTGTATTACCTAGAGGTTTCCTTGGTTCATATTTTTGCTTCATTTAAAGTCTATTCTATCAAAACAAAAGAAAAAATTATTTTATGAGGTACAATATTCTGGCATCTCTATTACAAAGGTTTAAATTTGGCAAAATGGGACACCTGGTCTTTTATATTTATAATATTATCATTTAACATGTATTATGGACATTTAAAAGAAAAATCCTACAGATTTTCTTTTGTTTTCTCTAATATTGTCTGTTTCATAAAATCTTTTTATAGCATTGCTGAAAGTTTGAAATTCAATAATAAGAAAAAACCTTTAAAGGTGGGCAAAATATTTGAACAGGCACTTCATTAAAGAAAATTTTTCATGCTGTTTTCTTCTGCAAGTTTTGGCATTTCATATTTAAAGTCTGTAATTCATTTTGAGTTGTTTTCTCTATGACACCAATTATAGATAGAGGCTAATTTATTATTATATTATTATTATTATTTTGCATCAGTAGATCTAAATTCTCTAGCACCATTTGATGAAACTAAATCGCCTTCACACCTTTGTTGAAGATCAGTTAACCATATGTGTGTGGAATGGGTAGGTCTCTGGAGCCAGCACGTGGCATAGTGGTTAAAGGCACTGGACTCCCACATGGCTGACCATGGTTCAAGTCCTGGACCTGGCAGCTTGCTTTCTCTCTCTCTCTCTCTCCCTTTCCCTCCCGCTTGGTAGAAAAATTTTAAAATCATAATGATGACAAATATGAGGTAGTCATATTATTGTCATTAAAATTTTCTTTTAAGAAGTCTTTTGCATAACACAACAGTTAATAATTTATATATGCTGTCATTTCATTTTTCTAAAGAGGAATATAAAATTTTTTATTCTGCAAGTTCAGATTAAGAGAAATTGAGGAAATATTTTTATGCCTTCTAAAATCAAGAATGTCCTTCCCAGTTGATTCCCAATATATAGACCCCTGTGGCCCAGTGAATCCCTTGCTTACCCTCACAGTCATAGATGACTTGGTGCCCTGCCTTAATGATGCACAAGCAACATGTTGAAAAATAAAGTAAAAGATATGAGGTTGTATTAAAGAGAACTCCTCTCCACTCCCATAGAACAACTCAAAACTTGTAACAATCACGGCATTTTGCCAAAAGGGCAGCACATTATTATAAAGAGATGTTAAAGACACTTAGATTATTATTAAAGAAAAGATAGCTAAGGACTGTTAATAACTGTTTTTAAGTATATAAAAAGCTCTCTAAAAAGGTTGACCAGATGTTTTCCATCTACATGGAGATAGAATCAATTAAATGGTAGCAAATTGCAATAAGAAAGATGTAAATTATACCTAAAAAGGGCTTCTTCACAGGACAAGTCCATTGAAATGGAACAGTCATCTTTCCCTGGCTAAGTATAGAAAATCTGGAGGCAGGGGATGATAGCATGTGCTAGGGTTTTTCTTGTGCTGAAATAAGCATGGGGTCTCTAAATTAAAGAGGATGGCTGCTACCACAATAACAATATATATCATTATAATCTTGCTTTCCCCCTTTCATGATTGTGCTTCTATTTGGAACTAGGAAGACAATTATAAAGTAAACACAGGAAGTGTGACTAGGTTAGAGAGGTTAAGGAAGATGGAAATAACTGAGGGAAGATAATTCCGTTAGAAAGTGATCTGTGACTAATAGGGAATTCAGGGACTATTTCTATACATACTAGTTCTAAATTTCTGAACAAATAACCCAGAAAACATCCCAGATCAGAGTTCCTTGAAATTCAGTGCATACTCTTTCATATATGTGCATTTTTCTTTGTGGTCAGCATCTGTAGCATTCATTTATTCCAAAGATATAATTGACTCCAAAATATTCTAGAGTTTTAGACTAAATATTGTAGTTGACTAATAGTGTTGCTACAGCAATCAGGACACTCCCTTTTCAATTAGGAGTCAGCTAGACTGGGGACTTCTTTCCTGGAGCTGGACTGAGAAAATGCCCTCCTCAAGGTATCAAGACTTTTTCAAGGGCTATTTAAAGCTAAAGAAATGACCTTTGGCTTCCAGTTCCCTGACATTACAGTTTAGGAGATAAATCTTGGAGTTTATGAAAGAGAAAGCAACAGTGCCACTCTGAGGCCATGACCCATCACCTGGATCTCTTCCAAGCTAGCACATCCACCTGTCTTTACTAAATTAAGGCAAGACGTTGCATTTTAATTTCCTCTCTACCCTGCTTCCACCTTTTGTCTTAACTAAATACTTTTTCAATACTACATTGTCTGATAAAAAATATGTTGAAATATAGTCATTTTTGAAAGAAGCAAAGAAAAATTAATGGTTTCAATACTATATCTATAAAATAAGCTACCAAATATGGTACTTACGGCTAGCTATGATAGTTACTTATATATAGAAGTCATGAGGCACGTAATTTACTGTATATAGATTTAACTGACACGTAAATGTAGAAGTTTTTTTAAACTCTGCTGAACTTCTACTTGAGCTATCAAATATCAAGAAAACCTGATTCTACCTGATGCTTTCAACCAAGAGTTTCAAACTTTCTGTGCATAGTTAGATAGTAAATATGTTAGGCTTTGTGGGCTATATAGTCTGTATATAGTTTTAGGTGTCAGTTTAACTCAATTAAAGTATACCTAGATAGTTGATAATGTATTATTTCTGTATATCTGTAAGGGTATTTCCAGAAGAGATTGGCATTTGAGTCAGTGGAGTAAGCAAGAAAGATCCATGCCCACCCAGTGGTGGCAATCGCCATCCAATACACTGAGAGCCTGGATTGAACAAAAAGGCAGAGAAAAGGAGAATTCGCACTTTCTTTCTTCTGGAGCTAGGATACCATCTTCTCCTGACCTTGGGTATCACAACTCCAGGTTCTCTGGCTGTAAGACTCTGAAACTTGTATGTTTCCCTCTACTACTCTACCAAGGGTCTCAGACCTTCGGCCTCAGTTACACAATTAGCTTCCCTGGTTCTTAGGCTTTGATCTTGAACTAAGTCATATTCCCAACTTCCTTGGTTCTCCCTCTTGCAAATGGCATATATGGGACTTGTCAGCCTCTGTTGTATAGTGAGTCAATTCTCTTCTTAAGTCTCTCTTATGTGTCTCTCTGTAACTATCCTATTGGTTCTGTTTCTCTAGAGAGCCCTTTTAATACACAGCCTCTGTTGCATCAACTCTGCCATTGGAGCACAAAAGCAAGCCATAAACAATGCATAATTAGATGCTTGTTTGCTATTTTCCCATAAAATAGTACTTAAAAACCAAGCAGTGGCTAGATTTGGCCACCATGCATATAGTTTGTTGGCCACTGGTTTAAACCAGTCCCTTTTGGTAACAACATGTTTTACTATCTTCAATATTTTCTCCTCTCTTTACTCCCTCCTCTAAATACCAAGAGAATGAGGAGAGGCAGCTTCCTTTCTGTCATCTGGCAGCCTCAGGACCATGCTCTTCATCTACATGTATCTGATTTACCTTGCTGGTTTTCATTCTGAGTCTGGGATCATTTTTAATCTGGGACTTGTCAGGGAAGACACTGAGTGGAGCCCACCCGAAACATTTATACAGACTTCTTTTTCCCAAAAGCAGATGTAACCCTTGATAGGCAGCCTTTATTTTCTCATAGTATGAGGGACTCCTATTTCTAAAAGGGCTAAGAGAGTTTCAGACCTTAGAACACACTGCGACATCCAACTACACTCTCATTATCCTTACCTCCATTGCTGCCAGACCTTCCTGCAATCACGGACTCAGGACACAAAGGCAGTGCTGGGAAGGAGAAGGGTGCAAAAGGAAGTATACCAGGATGGCCAAGACAAACCGATGGGTTGATTCAATATCCAGGCAAGACTTTTCTCTTTCAAATTTACATTTCTATTTGAGTTTTCACCCCAACTCACTTGATAAATTAAATTTGGACTCTTTCTTCACATTTTTAATTTCTTTTAATACATTTTTGCCTTAGAGAGACAGAGCATTGAGAGGGAAAGTGAGAAATCACCCTCCAGGGGGAATGGCCATGCCACAATCTCTTCTCCTCCAGGAGGAGTCCTGGGATCTTGGGCAGGCACAAATGTACCCGGCATGAGTCTCTAGCCACCGGTCCAGGGCTTGAGCAGCAGTTGGTCATGTGGAAGTCCAGTAGCCACTACACCATTTTCTGGCCCCAACTTTCAAGTTTTAATGTCACAACTGGATTTTCTTATTTCACGAAGAGAGAAACATCATAGTATTGAAAGCATCTGAGACTAAAAGCTGAAATACTTAGCTCCTATTGTGTCAACTAATATGTGATTATTAGCAATAATTTGACTTTCACATATTGCTATGGTTTGAATATTTTCCAAAAACTAATGTGTTAAGATTTGGTTGTGATGGGGTCAAGGGGATGACAATTTAATCCAACTATGGTGATAAAAGATGGGACCTTGGGAAGGTCATCAGAGTAGGGCCCCCATGCTTGCATCCCGTTGGGTTTATAAAATGAAATGAGTCCGGAAGAGAGATACACAGACACAGATATACATTCTCCTGCCTTCCATGATGTAGTGCATCCCAAAGACCCCCACCAGATGTGGCCCCTGTACCTTAGACCTCCACACTGTGAGCTGAATTAACCTCTATTCTTAGAAGTCACCCAGTTTCACGTATTTTCAATACTGGCAACAGAACATACCTGTATAACTATCTATTGTATTTCATAATACTATCAAGATATATAAGACTGTACAATTAGATGATCACAAAGACACTACCAAGCGGAAAATTGTGCTGTGATTATTTTCTATTGTCACTGACACAAATGCTCACAAATCTCTTCATCTTTAGTCAACATAAAGACTTGAAAATGTTTCCGTTGTCAACCACCTGATAATCATTAATTAAGAAGAAGCTAGCCCTAGGCTTTGAGTAATTCTGTCATTTTTAGAATTATTTATAGGTCTCAATTCCACATTTGATTTACTAATTAACTGAAATAAAATAGAGGCAATACAAAGTATAATATTGAAGGATCTCTTATGCCTATCAGCATGTTAATCACTGATATAATGAACACAGCGGAAAGGCATCAATCTCCTTTCTCAGTGCTGCATGTTACTTGGCTTTTGATCTGTGTCTCTGCTTCGTATCAGCATCTAATATTAGCAGTCATGTAATCACATAGTGAGAAAAATAATATTATTTTGCTTTAAGGATATCATTTATAATAGGATTTCACAGTTACCATCTAACAATAAAACCTTTTGCAGTTCTTTCACTTTGTGATATCTAAGGGATCTAGATCTTATTTCATACCATAAGGCAGAAACCCCACTTTTGCAACACTTTGAAATTTTTATGGCTGGAAATTTCCAGATATTGGGAGCTTGAGTATTGCCTATGACCATAGATTTTCTTCTCTCCACTCCAAAATAAGAAAGAAAGAAAAAAAAAAAACTGTGTTTAGAATATTTGCTTGAACTTTCATTCATTGTTTATATATTTGTGAGATGTGTACTTATTCACTATATGTTTATGCCTTCCATGTATTAGAAATTGGGCTAGGTACAAAAATAGAAAGTCAGGATAGACTTTGATTCATGCCTCCATGAAGCTTATGGTCTACTGGGAGAGAAACAGAGTCAGATCACTTATGGCATCATTATAATGCAAGTGCTATGTCAGAGAGATGCACAGCAGCGATAAGACCACAGAGAAGGAGTGAACATCTTTTCTATTAAGAGAAAACCTTTCAATATATGTATTATTCCATATAATTTATTTACTCTACCAACACTTTATTTTTATTTTTATTTTTTTGCTTATGACATAATTTATGTCTTACTCTACCAACTCTTTATTTTTATTTTTATTTTTTTGCTTATGAGTTCTTTAAAGGAGATTCCATTCGTAGCATTATGTCACATAAATACAAGAACTTTTAAAAAGTAAATGAGTGTCTATTATAGGCAAGACTTTGAGTAAAATAGTTTATTAGCTAAAAGAAAAAATGTAATTTCAGTACACAAGAACAATGAAGATTTGAAAGTGCCAATGAGTGAAAAATCACTTACTCGCAAAGAGAGCACCTGAAAAATATGTTTTCAGAAACTGAAGGTCAAAAAGGGGCAAACCACATCAGAGAAAATGAGTTTCTTAATCTCATGGAGCCATATTTGCCTACTGAGCATACAGCTTATGACAAAATAATTGTCCAGTAATTACTCTAAAAGATGGAACAAAATCAAATTAAAATGAAGCAAATTGCCTTTTGCATTGTGGCCAATGACAAGTAGTGACACATTCATACTGCAAAGTACCACTTTCATTTTATGAAAGATGACCTATTGCTCAATGGCTGAGTGAATAGGTTACCCCATGTAAAATTTCCTGAACCCTGGCTCTCAGAGAAAATGTGAAGCTTATTATTGCTTTTGCTATACGTAGCAACTTCATATTCAGTAACAAAAAGGGCATATATCTTAAACCATAAACAATCAAATCATCACAAAATTGTTAAAATTAATGAGTTCTATAAAGTGGCTCAATAAAGTATAAAATTCCAAAATTATTAGTTTTGCTCTATTTGAGAAATAATAAGAAAATATGAGAGGGAGGAAAAGATGCTGTGTAATAGCATCAAGGACAACAAAAACATGAAGTGCTTCAGAAAAAAAAATAAATATTCTGTAGATAGGAAACCACTAACTTTTATTCATGGATATGAACAATATTAATGGAAATGACAAAGTATGCTTTGATTCAGAAGAAGAACTATTTTTGGCTTGTAATTTATTTCAAATCATTGAAATAGATACAATTAAATACTTTTTCAAAATATTAACCCATTTTTTTCAAGAATGAACTTCACAGATCTAATTTTAAAGCTATTTGGAAGAATAAATAGATTATATACTACTAAAGAAAGTAATTATGAGGGAGGAAATTAGTGCAAACAATTTAAAACACGCTATAATGCTATCATCCACAGATATATAAATGGAATAAAAGAACACCCTGGAAATAAACACATATAAAAGTGATAAGGCATCATAAAACAATGTGCAAATGAAAGATTATGCCATAAATATGTTGGGAAGAACTGGCTAGGTATTTGAAGGATACCCTGAGTTATTCTTATTAAACAAAAAGTATAAAAATAATTCCAAAGAATACAAAAGTCTAATATAAATCCAATTAGAACTAAATGAATAATATATTCTAAATATAAATGCAAATAAAAGTAAAAGGAAACAAATATATTTAATAACAATAAATTTAATAAAAGTAATTTTGTTCATTAATAACATTAATAACAAAATCAAAGGATAGCTTATCAAAAGCTTTTAGACAAGGTGTCAGTGGGTAGCATGGTAATTAAGTTGCTAGACCCCCACATGGTCAACCACAGTTCCATTCCTAGACCCTGTGACTTGAAAATCACCATGGGCACGTGTGAGTGCTTGCCCAAAACCCCAAGAAGAAAAGGAAGGAGAGGGGATTGTAGTTGACCATCTTCCCTAACAGGTGACTTCTCACCTTTCCTCTGTCTCTCTGTTTATCCTTCTCTGACAAGAGTACACACCAATGTCAAAAACCTGAAAGAAAAATTTTTTGAAACAATCAGGAAATTGAAGAAATATTCTCACTGGTATATATATATAACTGATAATGTACCTTCAATTTACCAATTTAAATATTAAAAGCAATTTTGGAAACAAACAAATGGGCAATTCATTTAACTAATAAATATAGCTAGTAAATATAATAATAATCAAAGTGAATGAGAAATTTAACAAATTATGGGGCCAGCAGATGGCATAGTTGCTAGGCACTGCATTCCCACATGGTTGACCACAGTTGATACTCTGGACCTGGCAGCTTAAAAGTCACACCAGACGTGTGTGCATGCATGCTCAAAATCCCAAGAGGAGATTGGAGGAGAAGGGTTACAGTGTGGCTGGCCCCTGCTCTCAATTTCTGTGTCTCACTCCAGTGAGTGTATGTGCCCTGAGGCAAAACCTTAAAAAAAATTAACAAGTCACAAACCTCTTATCAAATGTAAAAGAGACATGTATGTCTTTTATTTTATTATTATTTTTTAATTGCCAAGGAGTACACACCCTCACCAGAGAGAGACAGAGAGAGAAAGCACCCTCAATCAATAACATGTCACACCACAAACTACAAACACTTCTCCATTTCTCCCTCCTGTCAAGATTCTGGGCATTTATGCACATGTGCCCAGCATGTATTCAAGCCTTCAGGGCAAGGACAGGAACCATAGTTTGTGTGTGAGAGATCTAGCTCCCTTAAACAGTAGGTTATTGGGATGATCCGACACATACACTTAAAAGATAATTAGAGGGACCAGCAGGTGGCTTAATGGCTGTGTCGTTGGACTCCCACATAGTTGCCAGCAGTTTGAGTCCTGAATCCAGTGGCTTAAAACTCATGCTGGATGCGTATGTGCTTGCCCAAAATCCTGAGAGGAGAATGGAAAAGAAGGAATTGTACTGTATCCATCTGCCCAGGGGTGATTTCTCACTTTCCGTCTCTCTGTCTCTGTCTCTCTGGCAAATGCATGCTCTCTATAGCAAAAATCTCTCTCTCTAAAAAATTTTTTTAAAAAGGATAATAATAAGCCTAGATTACAGTAAGAGGAGATCTTTCCCTTTCTAAGAAAATATATGAGTACTAGTACCTTTTTGTTAGGATATATAGATATGTGTGTGTATATGTGTATATGTAAATTCATAATCTTTCATCTAGCTTTCCTCCTTCTCTAAATCAGTCCAAAGGAGACAATCCGAAATGTTGTTATAGATTCTTGTATAAATTTCATGTTGTACTAATATCTAAATTAGCACAAATAAAAATAATCTTTATGATCAATAGTTAGTGTGTTTAAAATGGTTACAGTACATATATGCAGTGAAATGTTGGCCATTGAGAAAGGAATCCCTTTCACCGTAGCCGTAAGGTGTATAAGATACCTAGGGATAAACCTAACTAAGAAAGTCAAAGACCTTTATAAAGAAAACTATGAAAATCTTTAAAAAGATATTGAAAGTGACATAAAAAAGTGGAAGGACATCGCATGCTCCTGGATTTGAAGAATTAACATAATCAAAATGGCAATTCTGCCCAAATTAATCTACATGTTTAATGCAATTCCAATCAAAATACCAGAAATATTCTTCACAGATCTAGAAAAGACAATCATAGAATTTGTCTG
>NW_006159990.1:1686605-1691215 GCF_000334495.1 Tupaia belangeri chinensis | reverse complement strand
ATGGAGGAGAAGGGGTCATGGCTTGGCCATCCGCCCGGGGGGTGATTTCTTGCCTTCTGTCTCTCTGTCTCTCTCTGTCATTCTAGTGAGTGCACATGCCCTATAGCAAAAATCTCTCCAAAAAAATTTTAAAAATTAAGGTGTTTTTGTTGACTTGAACAAATATTTAATATTAAGTAGAAAAGAGGCAAGAGACAAAAATACATTTATTTTTTGGTTCTAATATTGTTTTAAAAAATAATACTTAGGGACCAGCAGTTAGAATAATGGCTATGTCGCTGGACTCCCATGTAGTCGACTGCAGTTTGAGTCCCGGACCCGGTGGCTTAAACTCATGCCTGGCACTTGCCCAAGATCCCGAGAGGAGAATGGAGGAGAAGCAATTGCGGTGTCGCCATCCCCCCTTGGGGGGGTGTTTCTCACTTTCTATCTCTCCGTCTCTCTCTGTCTGGTGAGTGCACGTGCCCTATAGCAAAAACCTCTCCAATAATAATTACTAATGGAAATGAAACTAGGAAGGTAAATATTTAACTAAATAGATTTATATGATCAAGACTAAAAGAAAGGAACACAAAAATTTTTATCTGTGAATGACTCTATGGATTGTTTTATTTTTTAAATTTAAATCTATTTATTTACATTCATTCACTGTATTTGTTTAGTTATATGTGTGTGTTTTTAGAATTGTATAAAACAAACATTACAATATTAATAAAAACATCAGTTTGTCATATCAGACTGACTTCAGTCAGAGACTAAAACATGAGAGAATGTGCCCATATCAAGCCTTACCAGTAGTTTAAAGATGCAATCAATTAAGAAGCAGGAAGAAGTCTGAAATATCCTACTCGCTTCCAGAGTCCTCAGTTTTTGCATCAGCACAGTTTCTGGTCCAGAATAATAGAAGTTCTGAGAATACCTCACATAATAGAGGGCATCTATTGAATAAATTATAAAGCATCTTATTTTATACTTATGATAGTTATATAGCTTAGGTGACATTCTTTTTTTTTTTTTTTTTTTAGAGGTTTTCGCTATAGGGCGTGTGCGCTCGCCAGACAGACAGAGAGAGACATAGAGACAGAAAGCGAGAAATCACTCCCCAGGGGGGATGGTCATGCCACAATCCCTTCTCCTCCATTCTCCTCTCGAGATCATGGGCACACACACACACGCAACCGACGTGAGTTTTAAGCCACCGGGTCCGGGATGCGAACCGCAGTTGACTATGTGGAAGTCCAGAGACATAGCCATTACGCTAACTGCTGGTTCCCAACTTAGGTGACATTCTTTAGGGAGCCATATTTCATAAACCATCACAGCTTGGGTTTGTTACAGTGAGAAATTCTAAATCAAGAACTCTTCCTCAAGGTATTTCATAGATAAGAGTTCTTTTTCCAGCAAATATCACTAGTCTGTTAGCCTTGCAATCAAGTTATCATGTTTTCAAGGATAGAGCAGATCACAAGTCTTCCTCCTCACTCAACAGAAGTATCTCCCTGGTAATCAGGAGGGATCAAGGCTAACTCTTTAATTCCTCCCATTACAACATTACTTTTACAATGAAATTAGTATTTTATAAAATTAGCGTTTTTTTAAGAGAGAGATTTTTGGTATAGGGTGCATGTATTCTCCAGAAAGACAGAGAGAAACAGAGATAGAAAGTGAGAAATCCCCTCTCAGATTGGATGACCACATTGCAATCCCTTCTTCTCCTTTCTCCTCTCAGGATTTTAGGCATGCATGCACACATGCCCAGCATGGGACTCGAAACATGTTCAACTATGTGGGAGTTCAACAACGTAACCATTACACCATCTTCTGGTCCCTACAATAAAATTTTTAAAGAAGAGAAAGAAAGAGGGAAAAAAAACCCTTAAGTCACAGTGTTAACTATGAATTGGAGAAAAGCAAGACCAACATCAGTTAGTAGTTTGTGTCAACAATCCAGGAAATAAATGATATTAGGTGTACTTCAAAAATTCATAAGAATAGAATCAAAATATGAGTTAAGTCTCATGCAAAGATAAATTAAAATCAGTGCATAGGTTTTTTTATAAGACACGTCTTCTATGAATTTGTCAAAAACTCCCAAATATAGGTCTAAGCAATGAAGAGACAATGGAATGGAGAAAGGGAGTAGATTTGATAAATATAACTGTACTTTAGTTTACTGTTCAATAAATGTAGTTATTCACTGGATGTAGTGTTAAGGGAGTCAAAGAAAAAAAACAAACATAATTTCCAAGGGCTTGCCAATGATGTGATGGTTGAGGTGACTCAGTCTCACACGATTAACTGTTCAGTTAATGTCCCAGACCTAGCAGCTTGAAAAAACCCTCTCCTCCAAGATTTTGGCTATTCATATTCCTTTTATGATTTAATTTAACTTATTATCATAATCTTTTTGTATTACATTTAATCACATAAATCTTTATAGTGTATTACATTTTCTTTTCAAGCACGATTACCATACACATCAGTCAAGACAAAGATATTACTACCCACATCATCATCATCAAATAGCTTTTCTTTTTTTCAGATTATTAATATTATTTATTCTCTATATTGTTGTGCAAGTGCTTTTCCAACTGAGCATTCTCCTTTCCTTTGGGAAATTGAATTGCTGAATCAAACAATAGATCTACTTGTAGATCTTTGAGGAACCTCCATATTGTTTTCCACAGTGGCTGAACCAGTTTACATTCCCACCAACATGGTTAGCCATGTGGGAGTCCAGCACCTAAACCACCATGCCACCTCCTGACCCCAGCTGGTTCTCTTTTAATGCATTATCTTTTGGTGTTCTTGATTTACTTTACTATAGTCACAAAATATGGCCCTTTCTTCTCAGTATTTAACTACTTGGTAAACTGAATATTCAGAAGATTGTTAGGAATAAAATCAGAGAAAGAGAGTTGAATTACACTTGAGATTTCATTAGACTATAGGAAAAGTAGTCAATAGAGTCAATGAATTTGCTAATCTGAAAAAGCTCTCCCCTCCAAGGTTTGGGGTATTCGTATTTCTGAGGTTAACAGTTTATCACACTTGGATTCTCTTTACCTCTAATCTTCCCTTTTCTACCTTTTTTTTTTCATAATATCATCTTCTTTTAAGTATGTTAATTCTTTTTGATTGGTCAGCTGCAAGTTGACAGAATTTGAATTTCTCCTACAATCTCTTTACCTGCACTTTTAGTGTAGTTATCTCTTAGTCCACTTCTTTGTGACTTGTTCTATTTCAGTTCTGTCTGGTTTGTTCTCTCATTGTAAATTTAGCTTGAAGTTTCAGGAGGACCTCATTAACTACATTGATATGTTTGTATTTAATCTCAGTAAAGCTGGTGCTAATTAGTTTCACTTGAGTTCAAAAGATGATTAGCCTTTAAAAGTTGGTCTGATATAGAAACTGTTGTCATAGCAATGTCCCAACTAATACAGTATTTACTTCTATAGGTGGATGATCTCTCTTTCACTCCAGCAGCCTTTTTCTTAGTGTCTCTTAACATCTTTTGATATGTTTGATGGTGTTTATTTTGTATTAGGGTTCTCCAGAGACATAGAATTAATAGGAAATAATTTATTATATATGTAGAACACAGAGAATATATACCTTACATATATGAGATTTATTATAAGGTATAGACTTATGTGCAATTTATTATAAGGGGTTTAATATAGGAATAGACTTAGAAATTGATTTATTATAAGGCTCACATCATTATAGAGAAGAGTCTCACCATATTCCCTAAACAAGCTGGAGACCCTGAAAAGCCAGTGGTATACCATGAAGGCCTACGAGCCAGAGAGCTGCTAGGGTAGATTTCAGTCTAGGACTGAAGCCCGAGAATTAATGGAACCAAGAGCAGAAAATCCACATCCCAGCTTAACCAGTCAGACCACAAATTAAGCCTTCCTCTGCCTTTTTGTTCTATTTAGGTCATCAAGGAATTGTGCGATATCTAACATTGAAGAGGGCTTTCTGCTCTGCCCAGTCCTCCACTTCAAATGTTAATCTCTTCTAAAAAAAAAAAAATCTTCACAGATACAACTAGAAATGATGTTTAACCATCTATATGGGTATCCATGGTACAATCAAGCTGACACATAAAATTGAACATCACAAAGTGAGAGAACAAGAACTTTTTTAGAGAAAAGTAGTAGGAAAGAGCCTAGAAGGATAAATCTGATTTGCAATGGCTTTCCTACTTTGCACTGTAAACTATACTAAAGCCTTTATTGTTAGCAGATAGTGGACTGGAAATTAAGGAAGATGTTCTAGGAAAGATCTCAATGAATTTAAAGCTGCTGGAGTCGGTGACAAAGTTTGACTCAGATAGCCAGATTCCCAATTATAACCTGAACCCAGAAACTCTGACAACCAGAAGGTTAGAGGTCAAGGAACAACTGAATTTAGGAATATAGGCCCACACACTGAATGGCCAAGAACAGAAAGAAGGCTCCATCAAGCGGATTCTCAGAATAGTGGTAGCCAAATGAAGTCTAATAGGATGGGTGGTGGGACTGCCTTTCATATGGTTTAGGGTCCATATGAAACTCTTGTAGTCATTTAGAAAAACAACTGAGACATATATATATATATATATA
>NW_006159990.1:1684983-1686574 GCF_000334495.1 Tupaia belangeri chinensis | reverse complement strand
GCAGGTGGTGGAGTCCTGCTCTGCAATGCTGGAGACCATATATTGTGTTGTTGGAAAAGTCAAGACATACTTTTCTATGTAAACATATTTTTCTGTGTAAAAATGTGTCATGATTTTTCTGATGACCCAACCAAAGTCTCGAGTTCAAATTCTAGATCTGCCTGAACACACATGTGTGTTCCTGTCTTATTGAAGGACTGGAGGCTTAAGCAGAGGGTAACAGATTGTGACTTGATAAGATACTGCTAAAGTTGCCTATCAAGCTCTCGTTCATCTTCATTACAAGAAATTAAACTAATGAATAATTTTTTAAACATGTATGACTTTAAATAGTAGTGAGATGAGAGTCAGGGAATTTGGAATATAAAGGTTCATAGAAAGGAAATTCTTTATTCAGTTTTTAGGCAATTAAAATTAATACTTGTAAATCCTTTAAAAGTATTCATTGTATTCTGTGGAAAACTCTGGGACATAACTAAAAATTTTACTTAAATTCTTCCTTTTCTCAACTCTATTGTTTGAAGGCAACCTGGATCTCTGAGGTTAGTTCATTTTCAAGGCTGGCTCAACCAAGCAGCATTAAGAATTCATCTGAAAGAGAACATGAGTAGCAGGAGACACACCTATCATAAGGGCCATGGATCAGCAATTACATATGCACATGCATCAGTAATCCTTGGTGTTCCTTGAATTGCTTTATAAACTCCCCAATAATATAACAAAGCTAGACTTCTTTTCTGCTCTGATTCACCTGTCCACATTCCCTTGCTGGATGGGAGAATTACTTAAAACTTGTAAAACCCTGGACCTTCTATTCCTGGCTGTTGGTTTCTAGAATGATAGCAGAAAGGAGGGGGTTGGTAAATCTAGTTAATTCTAGTGAATGATAGTGCCAGAGTAATATGTGTCATAAAATATATTTTCCTTCATACAAATCATAGAAGTCTTGGCAATTGTAAGTTGGAATCTTAACTTTCAAAGTACATTTTATTTTTTTTTTTTAATTTGCCACAGAACACATGAATTTGCCAGACAGAGACAGTGAGAGAGAGGGCAAACCCCTACCTTCAGCCATAGGGCATCATAAACCCTTCTCCTCCATTTCTTTATCCCATCAGAATTTTGAGCATACACACATATACACAGGTTATATTTTTCAAGCTGTTGAGTCTGGAATTTAAACCACATGGTTGGCCATGTAAGATATGGCTCCCTTAATCCTTAATCCAAGGGGCTAGCCCTCAACATGTATTTTTAAGGCAACACATTTTGGAGTCAAACTACCAGAATCCAAATTCTTATTGACCACATTCTGTGTGACCATAGGAAAACAGATGCACACATCAGGTTTCTTATCTGTAAAAATGGATATAATTATACTATGAAGATAAAGTTATCCTGAAAAGAGACTGCTATACAAAATTTAAAATATAAATAAGCACTAGAGAAATATGAGGAAGAAGAGGTGGCTGACCAACCTGCTTACTGGTTGTAGTTATTCCTGACTGTATGCCTGACTTTGACAAGATATTTTTTCTCTAAATAACTCCAGGTTTGCAGTCTTCCTCAGGCTGATCATCTATCCTGCTGA
>NW_006159990.1:1672023-1684952 GCF_000334495.1 Tupaia belangeri chinensis | reverse complement strand
TCACTCAACTCTCATTGTCTAACTCTATGTGACCCTCCTCTGTTATCTTTGCGCAAAGTAAACTTTCCAAACAACCTACATGTGCTGTAACTCTTTTACTAGTATGAAACACCCTAGTCTTTTCAGGGTCAATAGACATGATGTCATTTCTATCTAGCCATGCCAATAGCAGACCTGACTGCAGGCCCCTGGGTCTTGCCCTTATTTGATGCCAGCTTTGTGGGACCAATAAATTTCCTTTTTCTTTATGAATTTTATTTTATAGGTGTGCTTTTTGGATTGTCATTAGTGTACATTTCATCTGATTGTGAGACCTAAAGGAATTAATCTTTGTAAAGTATGTAGGACTGTTCTTGGCACACAGGATGTAATAACAAAAACAAATAAATTTTCTCTAAAGATTAAATGATAAAACGTACGTAAAAGTCTTGGCCTAAACTTTGTAAATACTCAATAATTATTAGCCCTTTAGTCCTTCAACATAAAACATATGTTGAAAGAAAGACTATGCCAGATATGATGTAGGCAGTAAGGGTTAAAGTCTAAGTAAACATACCCAAATCCACCTGATGAGCTTACAGTTTAATGGAGATGACAATATGAATACATCCTCACGAATACAGGTAAACTTGTTACTATGGCAAAGGTGCACAAATAACATGTGGTACTACGAAACATGTACTGTGGACCTTAATTTTCTGTATTGGAGGAGGCTGGGAGGCTGTCGGCAATCCTTTGATAAGCAACTGTCAGCAGAACTGAGAGCTCAAAAGTGAAAAGGAGTAAATCAGCCAAGAGAAGAGGGAACCCAGTCTAGGGAGAGCAAAAGACTGTGTGAGAGAGAGAGAGAGAGCAAACCCCCACCCCAGCCATGGTGCAATGATTCTTAGCAAGAGGAAGCAGCATGAAATACAAAAGTGGCATGAGCTGAGGCTGGAGATAGTGGTGCTGTTCCCAGGGCTTAAGACGTTTTAATTTACCTTCAGAGCAGCTAAAACTCACTGATAGGCCTTAAGCAGAAGGTAATATGATCTATGGTTGGAAACATTACTACAAGATTCTCCAACTTTAAGTACATCAGAACCTCTTGAGAGCTTTTCTTTTTTTAATCACCAGAGAGAGAAAGAGAGAAAACATCCCCTAAAGTTACATAATCATGCTGTAATCTTTTTCCCTTCATGTCATTTAGCGCACATACACACATGTGCTTGTCATCTTTTTCAAAACACTCAGGCCAGGATTTGAACTGTAGTTAGCCATGTAGGATCTGGCTCCCTTAATTTTTGTGCAACAGGGCAGGCTCTAATTTTTATTTTTTTTTTTAATTCATGATAGAGCATGTGTTAATGCACATGAAAGAGAAAGAAAAGAGAGTGTCCCCCATAGGGTCTGGTTGCGCCACAATCATCTTTCTCCAGTCCTCCATCCCATGGTATCTTGGGTCATCCCACACATCTAGAATGTTTCATATTGACAAGGCTAAAATTCTGACTATGGTCACCATGTGGGATTCAGTTTTTCCTGGGCAGCAGATTGCCACTGGGCCATGGAATCAGGGGACCCTCTCTCCAACTTGAGGGCTTTTTAAAACACATCATCCCTGAGTTTCTATTTCCATGTCTTCATTAGTGTGGGAGAATTTGCATTTCTAAAGGAATGCCCTTTTTTTGGTTCGTTTGTTTTAGTTTTGTTTATTTTATTTATTTATTTATTTTTTGGGAGAGGTTTTTGATATAGGGCGTGTGTGCTCGCCAGACAGACAGAGAGAGACAGAGAGACAGAAAGCAAGAAATCTCCCCCGCCCCGGGGGGATGGCCATGCCGCAATCCCTTCTCCTCCAGTCTCCTCTTGGGATCTTGGGCACGCACGCACACACGCCCGGCATGAGTTTTTAAGCCACCGGGTCCGGGACGTGAACTGCAGTCGACTACGTGGGAGTCCAGCGACATAGCCATTACGCTAACTGCTGGTCCCAGTTTTGTTTATTTTTATCAGAGAAAGTGTGCACTCCCCAAAGAAAGACAGAGACAGAGAAAAGAGGGAGAAAGCACTCTCCAGTGTGGTTTGATCATGCCACAATCCTTTCTCTTCTATTTTTCTATCCTGTTGGCATCTGAGCACACACCAGCATGTTTTTTAAGCTACTGGTGCCAAAGACTGGAATTACACAGTAAACCTTGTATGATTCAGCTCCCCAGACAGTAAGCCACTGCACTGGCCCACTGAAAGGACCTCATGTGTTGTTGGTGTCGATGCTGCAGATCTGGGGCCACACATTGAGGGTCACCTATCTACAGCACTGTGAATGTATTGAAAGGATTAAAAGTGGACCACTTAGAAAACAATGTCAGCATTCCATACAAGAGATGATAGATAGTTGAACTAGGAAAATGGAGAGAAGCCAACTAATGTCAAGGATATTTAGGGCCACCTGAGGCCCTTATTAACAGCATTTTCTCAGACCATGCCTTCTGGCACTCTTTAAGGCCAGCGTTCTTACACCATTAAGATGGTATGCCTCACAGGCTGGGACCTCATGGGAAGCCCAGGTTTGATTCTCAGTCCAATGTGTAGGCAAGGAACGGTGGCACAAGCCTGTGTTTGGGATGCTAAGGCAAGAGGATCTCGAGGTCCAGCCTGGCCTGGGCTACACAGTGAGACTTACCTGAAAATGAGTCAGGCATGCTGGTTCACATTGTAGTTCTAGCTGAGAGGCTGAGGCAGGAGGATAATGACTTCAAAATCTTGTCTAAAAATAGTAATGATAATATTTAAGATATAAAATTGTCAGGATTTGGGACTGGGTCAGATATAACTTTAAAGTCAAAAGGGGTAACAATCTATCAGCCCCGAAGTGAGAGAATTTCTGTTTGCTTTGCTGTTTTTTTTTAAAGGTTCTTCTGGCCTTCACTGGCTGGCTGCTATGAGCTAAAACCTACAATAACCATAGAAAGTGCTGGTGCTGACAGACAAGTTATGTAAGAATGTTGGCCTTAAAGAGGACCAGAAGGCATGGTCTGGGAAAATGCCAGAATGGCACCCCCTGGTTCTGTCTGTGGCATTCCTTATGGGCAGGTAAAGTCTGAGCCAGATCACGTTTGGGCTTGGTGTCAGATCTGATTGCTGTAGCTGCAGCTAAAGCTGGTAAATAGAGCTTCTAACATGAATAAAGACAGCAATGAAGAACTAGTAGAGAGGAGATAAAAGATCAAACTAAAAGAGGTTAATACCTGAATTGAACAGAAAATTTCAAAGAGAATGCAAGTAGAAAATGTCCAAAATAAAGGGGTTTTGCAGTATAGGAAAGAAGGCAGTTAGCAGCTCTCTTGCCAATGGAAGCAAATGTCTGAGACAAAAATGGAAGCTGAAAACAGGCATTCATTGGGCTGTCTAAAGATGAAACCACTGCAGCAATAAGTCAGAGAATTGTTAGTATATGCTAGAGAGTGTTCTGAAGAATATTCGGGAGAAGTACTAGTGGCCAAAAGTGGGATAGTACTGTGGCAACTTCTCCAGGGTTTGAGGCAATAAAAGAAAGGCTAACCTCTGCGAATACTAGAGGTCATTGTGTCCAAGGATATTTGAGAAAAGTTCACAAATGCAAACTTGATAGCATTCCAGAGACCAACCAGTGTCTTCTTGCCAAAAAGTAAATGGCATTTTTCCCAAAGGCAGGAGGCATTTGGCTCGGAATCTAATGGGGAGAATTGTGGGAACTGAGAGTAAGAATGCCCGTGAAGAGAGGTTTAAAGGAATCTTTGAAAGTGAGGAAGTGAATACCTAAGGTTTTACAGTACTTCAGGGAAGAATGTAATTTGGTATGTAATAGTGAAAATGTGACACTTTAGTTTTAAATCCTGCAACAGCTCTCAGCATATAAATTGTAGGGAGGAGTGAAAGCAAAATAAAACAATGACAAAAACAAACAGTCAGAAAAGAAAAAAAAATAATATAGGTTATTTAAATCATGAATATCCCGCATAGCATGCAAAAGATTGTCTCCCGAATCCCATACCAATCTAATACTAAAGATCATGGTAATTACATGGGAAGCTAGCTATTCTCTGAGTCTATCTAAACTGATTATAGTACCAGAAATTTAGAGCTAGAAAACATCACCAAACACCTAAACTAGAAATGGAATCAGTGGTTTACATAAAGTAAAGAATTTGTAGTTTTGAAAATTTATATACTTTTTTTTTTTTTTTTTTTTTTTTGCCAAAGGGTATATGTGCTCACCAGAGAGTGAGCAAGAAGGAGCACACAAACACACACCACACCATGGGGCTGGTCATATCGCAGTCAGGACTTTGGGCATGTGCTTAGTGTATTTTTGAAACTGCCAGGGCTGTGACTCAAACTCTGGTTGGCCCTGTGGGATTCTTCTCCTTTAAACTCTACACTATGGGGCCAGCTCTAGTGTTTGTTTTTAATATAGGTTATTATAGATATATTTTGAAAGATTATAATTATATATTTTGGATCGATCAGAAAAAAGAAAAAGGAGATGAGGAGAATATCAGCTGGGGTTTCTGCCTATTTTGTTTGGTTGGGTTTGTTTCAAGCAATTAAGCCAATTATAACTAATGCAAACAAAAATGAATATATTGAATGTTTATGGAGTAGCTCCTGAAACTGAAATACCCATAGAACACATCCAGAAGGAGGGGAATCCAAAGCAGCTCAGTGGACTCCCCTCCCCATAGCAGACATTATATAATTAACTCTTCAGTAACCTCATCATGATCAATCAGCTGCATTTTTCACCATTGGCCCTTCCACAGAAGCTTCAGAGTCCTAGAGAGAGTTTGAATGAACTGACTTCCCTGCTTAGCATTGGTAAGGGTATGGGGAGATATTTTTCTTAGTAGTCCCAAATACCGCACACTGGAGAGGAGAGGAACGATTGTGATAGGAAACTGGTTGCGTGAGTTTAAGTCACCAGGTCTGGGATTTGAACCACATTTGACTACATGGGAGTCCAGTGACATAGACATTACACCAACTGCTGGTCCCAAAAGTAAAGATTTTTAACAGAAAAGAGCACACTCCCATACCAGAAAGGCATTCAGGTGGGTAGCTGTCAGAAAAGGACAACTGAGGGACTAGCAGATGGAGCAATGAACTCCCACATGGAGGACCGTGGTTTGAGTCCCAGACCCAAAGACTTGAAACTCACACCAGGTGCATGTGTGCATGCCCAAGATACTGAGAGGAGAAGGGATTGCAGCATGGCCATCCCCCTGGGGGAGGTGATTTCTTGCTTTCTGTTTCTCTGTCCCTCTCTGTCTCTCCAGCAAGTGCATGCACCGTATAGCAAAAACTCTCTCTCCAAAAAAGAGAGAGAGAGAGAGAGAGAGAGAGAGAAAGAAAATATAATCATTAGGGCTAGCAAGTGGCATGGTGATTAAGGCACTAGACTCCCACATGAACAACTGCACCTTTTTTTTTTTTTTTCCTTTTTGGGAGATATTAATTTTGCTATAGGACGCACATGCTCGCCAGAAAGACAGAGACAGAGAGATAGAAAGTGAGAAATCACCCCCCAGGGGGTCTGGCCACACCGCAGTCCCTTCTCCTCCATTCTCCTCTAGGGATCTTGGGCACGCACGCACATGAGCCCGGCGTGAGTTTAAGCCACCGGGTCTGGGACTCAAACCGTGGTCGACTACATGGGAGTTCAGCGACATAGCCATTTCGCTTACTGCTGGCCGCTACCAACTGCACCTTGAGTCCCAGACCTAGTAACTTGAAAATCATGTTGGGCACATGTACATGCATGCCCATAATCCTGAGAGGAGAGTAGAGGAGAAGGGATTCTGGCACGGCCATCCTTCCTAGAGTGTGATTTCTCACGTTACCTCTCTCCACCTTTCATCAGTGAGGGCACGTGCCCTATGGCAAAAAACTAAATAAAGAAGTAAAAAAGGAATCATCATCAAATGCCTAGAATTTGAAGCCAGATGACCTGCTTTGGAAGTGTGATCTGTCACTTCCTCGCTGTATGAACTTGGGAAAGTTTCTTAACTATTTTGGGGCTCAGTTTCTTCATCAATGAAATGAGAACAAAACAAGTTAACGCATTTACTTCTGTGTGTATATCTGTTAATCTATCTATATCTATCTATATATCTATATCTATAGGAGAGTTATATAGATATCGATGTAAATAAATGAGTTAATATACTGCTCAGATAAGTATTGGGCACTAATAAGGGCCACGTAAGTGTCAGGCATTGATTTTCTCAAGAGAAATTGATCTAAATTAAACTTCCTTAACTCCAAAGTAAAGAGTAGAGCAGGGAAATCAAGAAAACACAACTTGAGATACCAAATACAAATAACTTATTAATGTTTTTATTGAATTTTCAAAGAAGATTGTAGAAGGAAAGGCAGAATATAACTAAAGGTTAAGCGACTTAGTTCTAGCTTTGGCCTTCACATCTACGAAGGTGGGAGCAAAGATCACTTCTCAGGGGTTCTATGAGAAGTCAAGGAATTAATGTGTGTAAAGTGCTTGGAGTGAGGCCTGAGTGAGAGTGAACATTTATTAAATGGTAATTATAGGTGTAATCTGCATACTGAATTGACATAATTTATTTAGATAGTTTTTGCCACTGTTTCAATTCAAAAATGATTTAAGGAAACTTTCAATTAGAGCGTTTCTAAAACTATTAAATGTTATTGTCATAGAAAGAAAACACTGCAGTACTCAGTTAAATTATGCACGTTAAAGGTTAATGTTGTTCCATTGGAAAGACCTTCCAGTAAGTTTTCTCAGTCTGAAAGTTCAGGATTCTAGAAAGAATAGAAAAACTGTCCAATTATTAAAATTTATAAAATGGGATCAAATGTAACTAATCTTCCATAAAGTAACCTTGAATTTCATCATTGTGTAGTTTCAATTTTGTTTGTTGCTAGATTTTTGTATTTTTATACCTGTGCTTTTTAAAAATTATTTTATTTACTTTTATTTATTTATTTTAATTTGACCAGAGAGGGACAGAGTGAGAGAGAGAGAAAGTGAGAAAGCAAGCCAACAGGTTCAAGACTTGAACCACCGTTGGCTAGGTAGAAGTTCAGTGCCTTTAACCACCACGCCACCTGCTGGCCCTTTTACCTGTGCTTTTAAGTGAATTTGAAATTTTTTAACTTTCCATATTTTGTTTTTATAACAACATTATAATCTACCTCATAAAATAAAGTTCTTTCTTTATTATTCTATTTCCAAGAATGATTTGTTCTTTCAAGAACAGTGTGATAGTAATTCCTACTTACTAAATTATTAATACCATTCCTGCAAAACATCTAGGTGTAGAATTTGCTTTTAGTTGTTGACATTTGTGAACTTCATTTCTTTGTTACTTATTTAATGAGAATTTGTTTCTTCTTGTGCTAATATTGGTATTTCTTTATGTATTAAAATACAACTAATTATTTCATCAAGTCATTCAAATTAATTACAGTAAAATTACTCAAAATAATCTTTTCTAATTCTTATCTATGTTAAATCAATAATTAGTTAGCATTTTTAAATATTTCATTTGGGTGCATTTTTTTATTATTCTTACCTGAATCTCTTATTAGTATTTCAAAGTTTGTTATGTAGTTAATCATCTCAATTTCAGTGGTGACTGAAATTACTTAAAGTTCATTCTTTCTCTCCCTTTTTTTTTTCCCCTGAGAGAAAGATTTTTACCATAGGGCACATGCACTCACTGGAGAGACAGAGAAGCAGAAAATGAGAAATCACCCCCAAGAGAGATGGCCACAATCCTTTCTCCTCTATTCTCCTCTCAGGATCTTGGGCATGCATGCACACATGCCTGCCGTGAGTTTTAAACCACCACATCTGGGACTTGAACCACGGTGGACTATGTGGGAGTCCAGCAACGTAACCATTATGCCATCTGATAATCCTTCTTATTTATTAAGCTTTGTATCATTGTCTTTTGTTCAGTATTTTTAGTTGACTAATTTGATAATTTTCTTACAAATGTGCAAAGCTGTAAATTTCCTTATACATACTGTGTAACATACCTCAAAAATTGATTGCTATTACCTTCAGTCACTTCCAAAAAATTGAGATTACCTTTATATTTTTTTTTCCTGATTTCCTCTGAAGTTTAATTTTTTTTCTTGATTTTTTTTCCAGAGGTTAATTAATAGTTTAGTTTCAGGATATATGTAACATATACTTTTTTCTTTTCCATTTGTTACTGATGCATTACTGAAGCTAACTTTGAGAGAAAATTGCAATCTTTTTTCTTTTATGAGCAAGATATATAACAGCATTTAAAAAATAAAAAACTTTTTTTCTTTGGAGAGGGCTATAGGGCGCATGCACTCTCCAGACAGACAGAAAGAGACAGAGACAGTCACAATCCCTTCTCCTCCATTCTCCTCTAGGGATCTTGGGCATGCACGCACATAGACCCGGCATGAGTTTAAGCCACCGGGTCCGGGACTCTAACCGCGGTCAACTATGTGGGAGTCCAGTGACATAGCCATTATGCTAACTGCTGGTCCCCCCAAATTTTTTTCATTATTATTATTCTTTGTATTTATTTTACATTCATTCACTGTATATCATTGCAGCCTACAAAATGAGGTTTCCCTTTGATACAATTCTGTTCTGGAATTACTCTAGAATGCAGTGTCCAAATTCTTTGAACTTAAAAAAATCAAGCTTCAGCGCCAATAGTTTTGAACAAGATTTCAAAATCCTAGGGGCCAGCACAGATGCTGTAACGGTTACATCACTGGACTCCCACCTGGCTGACTGCAGTTTGAGTTCCAGACCTGGTGGCTTGAAACTCACCCCAGATGGCTGCTTGTGTGTGCATACCCTAACCAAGAGAATAGAAGAGAAGGAATTGCAATGTGGTCATCCCCCTGGAGGGTGATTTCTTGCCTTCTGTCATTCTTTCTCTCCCTGTGTCTCTGGCGAGCACACATGCCTTTTAGCAAAAATCTCTCTTTAAAAAAAGTAAATAAATAAGATTACAAAATACTTAAATGAATCTGAAATTAACACCTTGTATTATTTTGGTGAGAGCAATATGAGTTTCAGGGGATTAGTAAGAATTTAGTCAAAAGAAAGTTTTTAAAAATATATCACATATTAATATCTTTATGTTCATATTCATAAAAAGGCATAAGGTCAAAGAGAAAAAAAGTTGGGTTTTTTTGCTAGTGGTTGAATGTACTTGTCAAAGACAGAGAGAAAGAGAAGAAAGCACCCCCCTTACCCCCCTTCCCATGGGGTATGGGCACACCACAATCCTTTCTCCTCCATGTCTCCCTTTTTTGGGGATTTGGGGCAGCATGCATATGTGCTCATTGTGTTTCTGAACCCGCCAGATCTGAGACTTGAACCACGATTAAGACCAGTGGAATCCAGCTGCCTTACTTACAAGAGCTGGCCCAAGAAAATACACACACACACACACACACACACACACACACACAATTTTTGACTCATCTTTTTAGCCACAACCTGCTAAAATTTGCAAAATCAAAATTTTTCTTCACAAAATACAATTTTTGAGAATGTGTTTATTTTTATAACACTACTATCACTTTATTGCAAAGAAAATCTTAATTTTTAAAAAATTTCAACAGGATACCATGTTACACACTGCCCTTCCTCCCAAGTATTTCAGCCAGGCAGGATCATGGGTACGGATGCTAATATATACAGACTGATCCGGAACTGAACCCTGATCTTCCATATGGTTTCCAACATCGAAGGGTGTATGTTACTACTATGTCATCAAGGCTACACGAAGAAAATTTTTTGAAGCTCTATTGCTCTATAAGTGAGAACGCTTTCTTTCTTTTTCTTTCTTTTTTTTCTTTTTTTGAGAGGTTTTTGCTATAGGGCGTGTGCGCTCACCAGACAGACAGAGAGAGACAGATAGACAGAAAGCGAGAAATCACCCCCCAGGGGAGATGGCCACGCCGCAATCCCTTCTCATCCATCCTCCTCTCAAGATCGTGGGCACGCACGCACACACACCTGGCATGAGTTTTAAGCCACTGGGTCCAGGACTCGAACTGTGGTCGACTACGTGGGAGTACAGAGAAATAGTCATTACGCTAACTGCTGGTCCCGAGAATGTTTTCTAATGCCAATATGGCATTTTATTATAACATCCTGGTATATATTGGATATACAACTTATTAAAAGTAAACAAATAAAATTAAAAGGAAGAATACATGAATAGAAAATAAAACAGTGAGAGTTTTAAATGTATAAAATTTTTCATCAGTGTACCTTACTTTGTAAACTAAAAATCAAATCAGATGTTGTCATTTTGTACCAGGTGACTATCCTAGTGCATTTGTAAACAGTGAAGATAAACTTATACCCTGAAACAAAAATATAACATTTTCCTTTTAAGTTGGTTTCTTACTGAATTTTATCTGAAACACAAAGTCATATTAGAGTCTCAAAATGCTAGAAAATTAGTGACATGTTCACAAACCTGATGTCATTTCAAAGTTCTAAAAGTGTTATCCATGGCTTTGATGATAGTCTATGTTGTGCCAGTTTTCTGCAAGCAAATAAAAATAGAACAGGTAGATACGACATTGAAAAAATGCAGCTTGGCTGGAAGATCTGCTGATCCTTTTGGAAGAAATCCCAATTTATTATTTGTAGAGAAGAGTTTCTGGAAAATTTCCTTTTAAAGCAGTTTCTTCGCTTAAATTGAAGTTCCGTTTCTCTTAATGGTGATAACACTGAAAAGGAAAATGTAGTTGATTTTGTGATGATATATTTTAGAACATAGCATCTGTTTGTTTCAAATTGTATTTATGACTATCTCTACCCCTATCTACCCTTCTATCTTTCTCTGTTTCACAGAAAAAATTATGACATCAACATCCAAAGGAATTCTCCGCCCATTTTTAATTGTATGCATTATCCTGGGCTGCTTCATGGCTTGTCTGCTCATTTACATCAAGCCTACCAACAGCTGGATCTTTAGTCCAATGGAGTCAGCCAGCTCAGTGCTGAAAATGAAAAATTTCTTTTCCACCAAAACGGATTATTTTAATGAAACTACTATTCTGGTGTGGGTGTGGCCATTTGGACAGACCTTTGACCTCACTTCCTGCCAAGCAATGTTCAACATCCAAGGATGCCATCTCACAACGGATCGCTCACTGTATAATAAGTCTCACGCAGTTCTGATCCACCACCGAGACATCAGCTGGGATCTGACAAATTTACCTCAGCAGGCCAGGCCACCCTTCCAGAAATGGATTTGGATGAATTTGGAATCACCAACTCACACTCCACAGAAGAGTGGTATTGAGCACTTGTTCAACCTGACTCTGACTTACCGCCGGGACTCAGATATCCAAGTGCCTTATGGCTTCTTGACAGTGAGCACAAACCCCTTCGTATTTGAAGTGCCAAGTAAAGAAAAGTTGGTTTGCTGGGTTGTAAGTAACTGGAACCCTGAGCATGCCAGGGTCAAGTATTACAATGAGTTAAGCAAAAGCATTGAAATTCATACCTATGGGCAAGCATTTGGAGAATATGTCAATGATAAAAATTTGATACCTACCATATCTACGTGTAAATTTTATCTTTCCTTTGAAAACTCAATCCACAAAGATTACATCACAGAAAAGCTCTACAATGCTTTTCTGGCTGGCTCTGTACCTGTTGTTCTGGGGCCATCTAGGGAAAACTATGAGAATTATATTCCAGCAGATTCATTCATTCATGTGGAAGATTATAACTCTCCCAGTGAGCTAGCAAAGTATCTGAAGGAAGTGGACAAAAACAATAAGTTGTATCTTAGTTACTTTAACTGGAGGAAAGATTTCACTGTAAATCTTCCACGATTTTGGGAATCACATGCATGCTTGGCTTGTGATCATGTGAAAAGGCATCAAGAATATAAGTCTGTTGGTAATTTAGAGAAATGGTTTTGGAATTAAAGTTTTCCTTCATTTGCACACTTGGTAAAATATTTTGATGCGCTATGATCCAAGTTTTGAGGATAAGAAGAGAAACAACATTCTGCTTTCGTGTCACAGTTTATTTTTATCACCCTCTTTGTTGGGTAACATGATGGAGATTTTTAAGAGCTCCACATTAGCAATCATTCCATTTGGTTTTAAATTATCCTGTATATACCTAACTATGTGGACTGAAAAGTAATTTATTCTTCACTATCGTTTGTAAGCATTGTTTTTCAAAGTTTTGTAGTTGTCTGTAATGTAAGTTTGTGATTTGGTTGTTGTTTCTACCCTATCAGTCATTTAATCTATTTAGCAAGTGAAGATGCATCTCTGAAAATAAGAAAACTTGTCACTAAATATGATCATCTTTAGTTCCAAGTTTGCATAATGTAACAAAGGAAGAACATACTGCAACTGAATTCTAACCTCCTTGACTCTGAAGTTGAACAAAGTATATAACTGTTTCTATGTGATCTCTTTCTTACCTGCCTTTCCCATTTGTGAAGACAGAACTGTTCCTGTAGTGAATAAGAAAGATGTGAAGCAGAACTGTCCTATTCAGAAAGCTATTAGACTTCCCATTTATTTTCATTAAGCTGATTGAAAATGCAGTCACTTATCCTCATGATCGTAAATATTCCATTTGATTTGATTTTCAGTACATGAAAAATAATCCTAGGAACACTTCAGGAAAATCTATGGTAGTTCTCTTCCCGATCCTGTTTAACACTCATTATTATAGTAGTAAGACAACTAATTTTCACAAGTAACAAAGAAAAAGAATATCTATAAATATAAATTATATTTACAGATGGTCCTACTTATTTACAGTTTTGTTTTTTGTTTTCTTTTTTTGGAGAGGTTTTTATTTATTTATTTATTTTGCCTTAGGGCGCATGTGCTCGCCAGACAGACAGAGGGAGACAGAGAGACAGAAAGCAAGAAAT
>NW_006159990.1:1636570-1671302 GCF_000334495.1 Tupaia belangeri chinensis | reverse complement strand
CTTGTACTTTTCTTCTTACTGTGCTCAGTACCTGCTCTGGCTGGAGGGGTTAGCCACCCCCTTTAAGTAACCTGAACTAGGACTGTGTAAATGACCCCATCTTTATTTAATTATTTGACAGAGATGATTTTTTAAAAAAAGAAAGATTTTTGCTATAGGTATGTGCCCTCGCCAGAGAGACAGAGAGACAGAAATTACCCCCTCCCCCCCACCCCCCCGGGAGGGATGGCCACGCTGCAATCCCTTCTCCTCCATTGTCCTCTCGGGATCTTGGACATGCATGCACATGCACCCCATGTGAGTTTAAGCCACCGGGTCTGGGACTCGAACCACGGTCGACTACGTGGAAGTCCAGTGACATAGCCATTATGCTAACTGCTGGTCCCCTTACTTACAGTTTTAAATAATTATCTATTTAAATGATTTTCTTCTGAAACTTCTATATTTAGAAGTTTCATTTTGCCATACGAACACATAAGTAAATGAAACTTTTGAATTATTAATTCACTCATAATTGTCGAGTCATATCAGTTGAATGATAGGACTCATTTTATTTGTGTCCTATCATTTAGGAGACCCTAAACAAAAGGATCATCAATGTATTATGTGTAAGATGTTAAATATAAAGAGTGGGGATATAGGGAACACAATGCTAACACAAAGTGGGATCTCAATGCGTATTTGTTGAATGAATAAATGAATGGCATTGAAAGCCATGAGAAATTTTTGTTTGAATTAAGTGACAGTTTTAGCCTAGCAGTACTAATTACAGAAGATGTTTTAAGTCCATCTTAGTAATTATTTATACATTGCTTTTAAGAGCATGGTCTTCAGGGTTTTGTACAACCAAAATAAAACTCTCATTACACTAAATTTTTGGAGCATTCATCCCTGCACTTGGCCGTTGCCTATAGCATATCCCATAAGGTTAAAGAGGTGAGCGGGATATAAGCAGAGATAGTAGAGGAGGAAAAAATGGGATGTTAAAGATTCTTTAAGGAAAGCACTCCACAAAGAATCTTTAACGCCTTCATTCCATTCAGATTAAAAATCTATTAAAAGAATTAGAATGTTCTGTTGTTATGCATTTGAGTTTATTTGTGACTTATTCATCAGCAGAACTCAAACACACAATTGTTTATACCAGATAGAAAGTAGAATTCAATGAGAAGGAAATACATCCAACAATACAGATTGTCTTGAGAGAGAATGAGCTTTTTTTAGGATTTGAACGAAAGAAGGCTTTCAGTAGAGGAAGATTCCTGCATTGGTTAGAAGATTGTTTGATCCCCAGGCTTATTTCTTTAGCCGTAATTAAACACATATATGGTGTCAGGCAGTGCCCTAAATACCATGGAGATAAGCTGAAAAAGGTACTGTCGCTGCCTTAAAGGAACTTAGAATTAAGTAGAGAGACTTATGAAAGCTTCCTTTCAACTCCAGGCTGAGTCTATGTTTATGCATGAACTACTCTTAATAGAGTTTATATGGATCACTGCTGGTTTAATGGGAAAAAAGGTAGCAAATTTTCCCAATTGCTTGGCTACTTGACATGTTTCTGAGCTGCAAACTTTGTCTATTCATTTGACTCAATATAGATTCCCTCCTTATTAATTCTTCTAACCACTCTCCATCAAGAAATAGCATGTCTGCATGGATGTCCTTCTAGATAAGTAAAGATCTCCACTTTCATTTATTGTTTTAATAGCCAAATTTATAGATTTACATTTGCTTCATTTTTTGACCTATAAAATGTGTATCATTATTTATTCAAGACACGTAGTCACACATACACACCACAGCTGGTGACAATTGTTAAGACTAGAATTTAAGGGTCCTGTCTCTCTTAATCTCATGGTTTTGTTGTTGTTGTTGTTTTAACAACTTTCCTACCTATTATGTGTCAGTTTCTATAAATGTGGAAATACTATTGGTATTATTTAGGGTCTGTGGAACAGTACATTCTGTGTGGAAGAACTTTGACTTTTGAAAGTATACACTAAATTAAAAATTCAAACTTGTTAGCATTCTTTCTAATATAAATATTTTAAGAGTTGATCTTTAGCAGAAGGAAATGGACTTTTACTTCATTTAAGTGAAATGCAACCCTCAAGTTATATCGTTCTTAAGTATGCCTTTAATAAATCCTGTGGATTGAAATTCTTTATAGAGATATCACATATGAAAGATATATTGATCTGACAAAATTGGTTTGCTGCTGGTTATAAATACAAATAATTATGCCTGGGGATAAATTGTAGGTGTAAAAAGAGGACCAACCATTTAAAATGTTTTATTTTATAATATCCAAAATGCTACTACTTTTCATGGCCTCACTATGTATGTGTTAATAATTGTAGGTCTTTTAGTAAGAATATCTAAATATTAATTATTTTAGGTTTACTAGTAAGAATATATACTGAATCGTTCATATCCAGCAGTATTACACTCTAAAAGACAAGATAATTATGTTTTATGACATCCATAAATTTGACAATATGAAGTAGAAACCGAAAAAAATTTATCTTAAGTGAGAAACCAATATCAGCTTAAAGTGTTTGCATTTACTTCAGAAGTTCTGATAATCCTAGAATGTGCAAAATGTTTTCTATTATGCCAGCTTAAAATGTTTGGAGGATTTAAGATGTAAAGGACAGAATATTTAGGAAGGATTTGCTGAGACTTTAAATTCTTGCCTGCAACCAGAGGCTAAATATGAAAAGAGGAAACCATGCTACTGATATTTTTTCACATTTTCAAACTAGATTCCATGAGTCTTAAAGTAATAACCTAGAAAATGTTCTTGAATGAATTAATGTAACCAAACAAGTTTTAGGTTTTTATTTAGGTCCTTACGGTATGACTTTGTGCTTGATCATACCTTTGAGTTCCTTTGAACTCTGACCTCAGTTAGGGGAGCTTCTTTATAAAGTGTAATCAAGCTGTCAAATATAACAAACTTCAGAATCTAAAGGATAAGCACAATGCTTAATGTAGAGAGGATCTTAACAAATTCTTGTTGGAGGAATAAATGAATTGGTCATGAACACACACACACAAACACAAATCTTATTAGTTGCTAGAGGGAATACACACTTGCCAGAGGGAGACAGAGATACAGAGAAAAGAGGAGAGTGGAAAAGCACACCCCCAATGGAGTAAGGTCACCATTCCTCCTCCATTTCGCCATTCTGTTGGAAACCAGGGCATGCATTCATGTACCACTGGATTTTTCAAGCCACAAAAAGCCAGAATCCAAAGCGTAGTCACCCATGTGGGATCTGGCTTTCTTAACCACCAGGCTGTGGGGCCAACTCCAAATCGTTTTTAAATGCAATGATACTATCAGTTAATTTGTTCCAATTGGAGATGATATTTATATTCATATGTATTGATCAGTTTGCTGACTAAATAGAGAAAGAAAGCAAGAAAGCATTTTAAGTTCTTCCTGTCTTACCAATTCAAAAGTCCCATTTGGAACAGGTGAATATCCTATTCAAATATATATATATATATATTTGGAGAAGTTTTTGCTATAGGGAGCAAGCGCTCGCCAGACAGAGAGATAGAAAAGAACTCCCCCCCCCCCCCCGGGGGGATGGCCACACCACAATCCCTTCTCCTCCATTCTCCTCTCAGGATCTTGGGCACGCACGCACACGCGCCTGGTGTGAGTTTTAAGCCACTGTGTCCGGGATGCAAACCGCGGTCGACTACTTGAGAATCCAGCAATATAGCCATTATGCTAACTGCTGGTCCCCCTATTTAAATATTAACAACATACCAACTCTTTCTTTCTAAGGAAAGAAAATTAGCATTTAAGGACAACATAAAGTTCAAGTCCTCTTAAGGGCAGATATGTATTACCAAACTGCATGAAGAGAAATGGAGTTTCTTCTTCCCTAACTTCATGTCGTATTGCAAATGTCAATTAAGATGTTTTTTTCTTTCCTTGAAAAATCTCTCATCTAGAGATTTTGTAGCATTTTGCAAATGAGTAAGCTGCACTACTATCCAAAGTGTTCTCATTCAGTAATTCATATTGAATGTATTCATATTCTTCAGCATTTTATAAAACAGTTAACAGACCCTACATGAGAGATAGCCTGCTAAACAAGATATATGAATAATGCTACTCTGGGTTATTAGTTTAACAAACTATGATTTTGAGAAAGCCATTTAACCTCTCTTGACCTTGTTTGTAAGTTTCCTTCTAGCACTATTACTTTCTAATCTAAGATTGTATTGATATATGCATTAAGTTACAAATGAAATTTTAATGACTATCTCAAAATAATTTTTGCAAGTAAATATTCCTAATAGATTCCTCTTCCTATTCTATTTCTCTGAATAGACATTTAAAGTATAAAACTGCTTACTTAAACTAACGTATGGAAAGAGTCTAATCCACAGCTTGGAAGATAAGAAGTGTTCGATTAACTAACCATCCTCTTTTACCTCCTCCCTCCTTTCTCTCAGCTGCATACTTGTGTCTCTTGTAACTCACTACACAGTGAGACCTTAATCACCTTACAGAAAACTAACCATACATTAGGCAAATATTTTAGATATTTTGTACTATCCAAATTCTTTTTACAATAATCTCGAAATATTTATTGAGACCAAAAATTTACGGAAGCAATTGATATATGTAAGGCAATCCTGAACTCACTATAAAATAGCATAATTTGAGTAGACTGAATTGAATATATATTTCAAATTTAGTTACTAACTTATGACTAATATATGTTCACACATTTGATTTACTTTGAAAATACTATGATTTTAAAATAGCATACCACCATAACACTAATATAAAAAAACAGTTCTTAGATCATCTGATGTAGAGTCACCAGAAGTATTTATTAACAATACTGATTCCTGGATGCTAGTTCATGCAGTTGGAATCTCTTCAAATAAGTCTCCTCCTCCTGTAAAAAAAAAACTTGCTTTTAATATATTCCTAATTACTCTCTTCCCAGTGTTGGTATATAATCTTGTCCTATTCCAGCAGTTCTCTAGTACACATAAGTCTTTGGGATTTCCTAGATCAGCTACATAAGAATCATTAGGAACATTGTTAGTAATACACAGCTTCTGAATTAGGGTGTGGGAGGGAACTTGGAATCTTTACTTTAAAAACTTCCGCAACTGGTTCTGTTGTGCTGCCAGTTTGGGAGTTTGCATCCCACCTTTTAAATGGGATGTATTCTGCTACTTGAATAATGTGAGGCATTGTTTTACTTTAGTTCACCTAGAATCTTCTAAAATACATCAACAAATTATCCCTCTATTTGAAGATCTAATACATTCTCTTTGCCTCATTATTTCACGTGTGAGCATGGAACTCACTACCCAATCTTGAAATCGTGGGTAAGATATTACACCTCCAGATAGCCTTTCAAGTTGTAAGAAGTGAATGGTAGTAGTCCTCAACCTTGGACGCACATTGGAATCAGTTGGAGAGAATTTTAAATTGCGGATGTCCCAGCTCCACCTCAAGAGATCAGATTCAGTTATTCTGAGGAAGGGCTCAGAAGGTAAGCAGTTGTAAAGTTCCCGCGGGTAATATTAATGTGGGGCCATCTCTGACCACCGGGCTAAAAAGACATGAGCAATTCTTGGCCTGAAGGAGCTATTAAGAAAAGTTTCTATACCTTGAATAAAAATTTTTTTTTTGGTTCTAACTGCATGTTCATATTTTACGATGTGAAAGACTGGACTAGAAAACTACTAGGATCCTTTATGGCACAAAATTTTGCGCTTCTGTGACGTGTTTGTCTACTCCATATGCTCTCTCCTAGGTTACAAAGCCCTTGCTGATAGATAGAAAGATATTATGCAGTTGGGATATGGCAAAAAGTTGTAGCAAATGGATTTTTGATGACCAGAATTGAATCTGAGCTCTGACATTCACTAGCCGTGTGCAAGTTACTCGACTTCTCTTAGCCTCAGACTTTCCATCTCCAGAGTTTGCATTTTCCTGATGTGATTTTTTTGTAAGGGTAAATGAAATTATATTCAAATGACTAGATGATAAGTGCTTATTTTTTGTTAAGTATATTTATTTCCTGAGAGAGAGACCCTTGAGTCTTCATGGCACAATCCTCCTCCCAGCTTTGTAGCCCGCTGGCATCACAGGCACACCTGATGTGTTCAGGTAGACCTGGAAAGAGAAACGGGAGCCTTCTCACATGGCTTTCAGAATTGCATAGCAGCACCCCCACTGCCTGTACTACCGTGGTGCTGACAGTGAGCATTTGATTATGATCTTCATAAAAAATCATTGGGAGGAATCCAAAATTATTTCCACAGTTTCGATTCTAATACCCAAGATGTTAACCAGACAACTTATAAGAATCACTAAGAATTTAAACAAGCCAAAATAAGAATCTTCAGGAGATGGGAAATAAATAAATATGGTGTGGAAGCATATATTCATGTCTTCTATAACGAGGAAGTAATGGAAGGGGTATGAGGAGCTGGCAGTGGTGGTAAATAGGTATTGTTTGCATTACTGAATGCCTACACAATTTCTTAAAATAATTGGAACGCAAGCAGGACTAATTTTCCCTCACTATTTTGAGCAATCAGAAAATTAATAGGTTAGCTTATTATTAGTTGCTCAAGTCACAGAATGGAATAACAGGAAGAATCTCAGAAATAATTTTCTGGTAAGAAAAGAGGTCGGGAAATATCCAACAATTTGACTTAATCCATTATTTCAGCTGATTCACTCACTTAGACACAAAACTAGTTAATGATATGTTAGAAAAGAAAATCAAGTCTCCCTCTACTTTTCCTAAAGCTTCAAAAAATAATGCTACAACTTACTTTTGAAATGTTAGGGTATAAATCCAATAAACATTAAAGTATTTGTTTAGTGGTGCAGAAGTAAAATAATTCTTAGCTAGATTGTGATTAAGGCTGCTCTAAGTGCTAATTGCATAATAAATAGAGTTTTGACGTGACTAAGCCAACTTTTCATGTGCACAATTTTTAAGTTGTACTGTGTTAGAAAAAAAAAGTAGACTTAAGGGAAAAATTATTTTCATATGTGAAAAAAATGAATGATATTCAAAAGAATATTTTTATGTAGTTCCTAATTGTGTTCCATTAAAGAACATTGGAAGTGTTTGTTATTTCAGTTCCAACATTAGAACATTTCAAAAAATAAATTATTTTTCTGAGTTTCTGTTAATCAAATAGTTTTGAGCTAGTTGTAAAGTATGTTAAATTAGACTGGACTTTCACTGTGAAAAACAAATATTGGTTTTATCTGAAAATGTTTAAGCCCAGTTTCTACAGAGACATATATTAACTGTCTATTTCTATTCCATTTTGAATAATGAGGATGCAGAAGACAGAAAGCAGGCTTGGCAGCAACCATACCCAAAGATAAGATTAAAAACTCAGCTCTACTAATTATGTAAATTACATCAGGGCATGATCCCTAAATCCTAAATCGAATCACAGACTGGCCTCATCAGTCACCTTCAGTTATTCAGATCAGACCATCCCAAAGATACCATCCTGGTCCAAGGTGAAATTACCCAAGGAGAGCTCTTCTAGGGCGGGATGCATGTCTTCAGGACTGTAATCAGATCCAAACTTTCATGTTGTGATTTCCCTTATCAAGAGCCCTTGAGTCACCCAAGAGTATCTGATTGTCCATGTACAACTGGAAAGTAGTTTACTTTTAAATAACAGATGGCATCGCATGTACTTTATATATTAAAATAATTCATTAAAGGACAAAAATCATTAAACTTGAGACCAAGAGTTTACTTAGAAATGGGAGGAAGGGAGAATATTCAGTTTGTAAATGCCCTACATTTAAATTAGAGAGTATTCTAGCTCTGGAAGTTTAACAGGCTATCTGTCATTGGAAATTGAGATAGGTCAAAAAGCAATGGAAATAATGATACCTCTTTTGCTTTTAAATACAAATTCAAATCTTTAGAGCTACCAACATGATGGCAGCTTTCAAAACCAATTTACTTATTCATGGCCTTTTTCTCCCTTTTTATTTTCTTATAATTGATTTTGTAGTGGTCAGGATTCATTCTGACAACATAAAAAAAAGTTTTTATAGAATCCCTAATCATGAAATCATGTATGAGATAGGTATGGAGTACTGTTTGCTTGCAGAAATGCAATGGTCAAAACTGAGTGAAATGATTGTAATTAATCACCTTCCCTATAACAATGTAGTGTATTCTGAATTTAAAACAACATATGTATGTGATAGACGTTTTTAAATACAGAAGGCAACGAGCTAATAAATCTGTATTTAAATTCAAGTTCACAAAGCTATAGAAAGGAGAAACAACATGAAACAAGAAAAGGGATAGTAAATTAAGGGTTGAAGCCCAAGTTCTAGTTTTCTACTGTGCAATTCATTAGCCTTCCTGGACCAAATTTCTCATTTCTAAATGGAGTGCAATGAGTTGTACATTAGAATCCCCTGAGGAGCTCTTAATAAATCTTAACTTATTGATTGGAAATTCTGAATTAATTAGCCTAGCATAGGGCATAGGCTGCTATATATTTTTCTAGACCTTCATTTCTTTTCTTCCTGATCCCTTCCATCTGGATATCTCATTGTGCTGCAGCCATGAGAAAGGGAGGGGGAGTGAAAGGAAGTTAACAGGAAATTTCTCTCAAAGCTCTGATTAAAGGGTTGCTAAAGAAGAAAGCTACATTAAAGTTCTACAAAGGAACACTGGGGACTTAACATGCTTCCTGTTGATGTCATTCCATCAAGAATGCACATATAGACACACATATGCCAATACTTTTTAAATGTAGTTTAAGTGTAGTTTTGAATACAATGACTTACGCTCAAGTAAGATCAAAACGTTCACACTAAAATGAAATGTGCCAATTCTAGCCGATACGTGAATTGCAAGGGTCCGTAATCCATAAATTACTTGGATAATAATTGTATGTTTTATTAATGGAATTTTGCACTATTGTATTGTCATATTTAAGTAAATTCTTAAAAATACCTTGAAACCTAATGCCAAATGTACAGTTTATAGGTTCATGTTATTTCTGATAAGGATTTAATTGCATTGTGCTAATAGTTGTTTAGTGCTATTAACTTTCTGTGTGTGTGTTATTGCGATGTAGACCCAATTGGGTTGTTGTAAGCACACTAATTAGTCATCTGGATTTTTATAGAAAAAAATCACACATTGATCAGAAATCACTTTTCTACTTATTTTTTTGTAGAGTATTTTTCCACACTTGAAAGAACATGATTATTTTATATCAAACATCAGCTTTTCTTTAAAATCTTATTTTAATAGTCAATGCATGTTTGAAATAAGATGTGTTAGAAATTATATGACAATATTAAGGCTGTGTTTACATTAGGTGAAAAAAATGCATGCAATTGGTGAATCATGCAGCTTTGGGGAAATTTACACTGCAGACTCACACAGTTTTCATTTCAATCACCTGCATGATTCACATCTTTTCCAATGTCTTTTCTAAACATTTGGTATAGTGAAGATGTTATTCTTAGTGCTAATGAGCCAATAGACAATGCTGCTTTGTTTTTCTTCCAACTTTGCAGCGGATTGTGATCAATTTTTCCTCCCAAAATTCTTAGAGTTTATCGTTGGCAATAAAATATGACAAAATTATTTCTTGGCAAGTGATACAACTTACTGTACAGCATCTTAACAGTAAAAAGCATGAAAATGTGAAAAAATTATCTTTACCACTTCTATACTATGAATACAACATTCTGGCAGCTTTTTCTATACCTACAAATAGTATGTCTTTTTTTTACACTGCCAATATCAGTACTACTGCCGGGGCGGACTGGAGCATTTGCGGTCAAGTCTGCACAGCACTGAATCTGGCAATCATCTAGAACACCCAAGCAGTGTAGACAGCCAATGAGTTTAATTGGTCGGGGGAAAGGTGAACTTAACCTTTCTTCTAAGTAACTGAAGTAATTTTTTCAATGTATAAAAAAATATTAATTTTGACTACAAAGGCAAGCCTTTACATGCTGATAATTTACCTAATCTTTGAGAATAACAGAAATCCATTCATTGGAGCACCTGTGAGTTTGGAGGGGCTTTATTTCTTAGAAAACATATGATGCTTTTGAAAGGGCTTAATTCCAAACAGGCAACATGTGTGAACCAACCCACTCCTCATCCCAATGAAATTAGTCACTCATCATAATATATTAAGCTATAACATAACTGTTGGGGACTTATAACACCATTCCAAGCATTTACACTGTTGAAATGTCATTTTATTTCTAAGTTATTAAAGCAGTGGGAATCCTATTTATACATTTATTTATTTATTTATTTATTTACAGAAGATTGGTTCCTTTGAGTTCAATATTAACAGCTTCAATGAAGTTAGTATAATGGTAAGAAAAGGTGACTCTAGTTACTATTAAAAGTGAATATCCTGCAAATAAGTCTTACTGCATCCTGGAAATAAAGCATTAAATTAAATGACAAGGAGCCAGTCCGACCAGCATACAGGCTGACTTTACCAACTAAGATGTTGTATGTGTGTAACATCCCGCAAACATTGATCCGGGCTCCCAGTTTGCTACCACACAGTTCCCATTGTTGATTTAACCTGTAAATAAAATAACACTTTATGGCAGCTAAGCAAATATTTTTAATAAGCCATGAAAGGCAAGATGCCATAGGAAATTTGTATATTTAGCTATTGGGAGAACTTAGCATTCTCCACAAATTAAACTGGAGATGTCATTTGAAATTTTCTTCCCTTAAATGCTATCATAATGTGAATTCCTGCTCATTGTGTCTTTCTAGGCTTGTAAATATATGGTGTGATTGCTTCAATTTTGTGAAATTTTGTTTAGCAATTAATTGTGATGTCAGCAATCTGTGCTAAGAGCCAAGGCAGAAATAAATGTATAAAGGATTTGACCCTATGTGTGTAAAAAGAAATCTTTTTCTTCATTCATATTTCCTATATTCAGTGGAAGTACCTCACTGATTTAATACTGGAATTATTCCTTAGATGTGTAAATAATGATGTTCTATTCAGGCCTAATAAATTACTGTAATGTGAATATTTAAAATAAAAGAATTCAAGTTAAAAGTATAGTTAGTGCTTGTTATTTATAATATTTACATTCTAAATCATTCACTTGAGATCATTTTTACTTACATGCAAATGTAGATTCTCTGTATATATTGAATTAAAAATTTAAAACTAAATATATATTCTCCAGATTCTACATTCATTACAAATACCAAATCAAAAACGGATAGTCAGCATGCATATGTAACTAGTTCTACACTGGTTTGTTTCCTTAATCCTGCATTAGTTTAATGGATTCAGGACTCAGGTCCATTAACAATTTAAGCTTGTTTATATGGAGAATCTACTTGATCCATTTCATTCTGACTTTATCCGAGCTTTGACAGTGTCCCACCTTGCAGTCTCAATTCTGTTATTCTACATACTCTCCTGATTATTCTTATTCAAGTCAAAAATTATCAGTAAGTTATGATCGCAAGTGTATAAATTTTTCAGTCATCTCTATCTTCTGATTGCCAATTATCATCTAACTTCCTGGAGATCTCTTGGCTGGGATAGCTTGTTGGGAGGGGATTTCAACAAATTACTTCTCCCTAATCATTCATGCACTTAACGGCTTTATTATAAATTATGTTGCCTGAGTCAAAAACTTAGAAATCATCCTCGTTTCTCTCTCTCCCTTTTCCCCACAACAAATTGACCATGAAATACATCTTAATTATTGCCCCTTTTTCATTCCAGCCCATTGCCATTGTCCCTTTCAGTCAGCAAGGTCTTTGACATTTCTTACCTAGAGTAAACCAGTAAGTTCTTCAAATCTCAAAAATCTATTCTCAACGTTGTCATCAGTGAGAAGAACAGAGAAAGACAATGGGAAGGGTGAATTCAGCTACAGTATTGGTTAAAAGCAACTTTTCCAAAAAGTCACAGTTATTAGAATCTTTCGTTGATTCTTCACTGATTTTAGGGCAAATTCCTCATTTGGTAGCAGGTTATTCACTGCCCTTTAGTATTTTACTTCTACCAAATTGTCTTAAGCTTTTCTTTGTTTCTCCCTTGAACTGTCTTGTTATCTTTTCTGACCTGTGATACCATCTACATCGTCCAGAACTCAATCAGCTTAGTAAGTTCTAGTGAATTCTCAGCATCCTTACTGTCAGAGGTTTTCAAAGTCCAAGAAAGCAGGTAAGGTGATAAGTGTTTTCACAGAAAAAGCAAACTGTGAAACAGTCCTTGAAAAAAGAATTTGTTAGAGAGGATGACGATGGACATTCCAATGGGGATATGAACAAAGTCGTGAATATAGAATGTATTGAATACATCTACCTAGTTTTATTTATGTATTCATGAAAACAAATACAAAACTCATTAGAGTGTTCTTGAAAAAGGAACTTGATACACTGATAAATAAAAATCATGTTGGTTGATTCAAAATGTATTAGTTTGATTTGATTTATACCGTAACATGACATGAAGTCATTGAAAATTTATGTATGATATGTGCAAGCTATGAAACACATACTTAATAATTAAATAACTGAAAAGTGTAATCTAGGGTCATAACACCTTATCCATCCTCATGGCCATTCCAAAATATTTTAAGGACCATTGCCTCACTGTTGTGGAAAGTGGTATGTCGATACACCTGAGTTTCGGTCTGGATTGTTCACATTCAACCCTCACTGCCGTACTTCTAGCCATGTGGACTTGGAAGGTTATTTCACTTCTCTTTAACTCAGTTTCCCTGTATGAAAGGCAGGAATGATAACAACAACATCTTTATATGTAAAGATTAAATGAATTCATACACGTAAAAGATTTACAACAGAATAACACAGCAAGCATGCAACAGCTTAGCCATTGTGAAAAAAGTAACATAAGCATTTTTGCAATACATCTTTTTTTTTTTCCAGTTTCTCCTGTCACTACTATACTAACTCCTTTTTTGTTTATTCCTTTGAGAAAAACATTTTTTGAAGGTTTTTGCTATAGGGCACATGTGCTCGCCATAAAGACAGAGAGAGACAGAGTTATAGAAAGCGAGAAATCATCCCCCCATGGGGGATGGCCATGCCGCAATCCCTTCTCCTCCATTCTCCTCTCAGGATCCTGGGCACACATGTACACGCGCCCAGCGTGAGTTTAAGCCACCGGGTCCGGGACTAGAACTGTGGGCAACCACATGGTACTTCAGCGACATAGCCATTATGCTAATTGCTGGTTCCCCAAAAAAAATTTTTAAAGAGGCTATTCCCATAGGGCTCGTGGGTGCCAGAAAGACAGAGACAGAAGGCAAAAAGTCACCCCCAGGGGTATGGTCATGCTGTAGACCCTCCTCCTCCATTTTTTTTCCAGGATCTTAGGCACACATACACACGTGCCTAGCATGAGTTTCAAGCCGCCAGATTTCGAACTTGAACCGCAGGCAATTATGTGTGAGTCCAGTGACATAATCATTATGCCATCTACTATCTTCTTCTTTAAAAAGTTTTATTAAAAACTTAGATCTCCAGGGACTAGCAGTTACATTGCTTAGACTCCCACACAGTTGACCCAGCTGGAATCCCAGACTCGGTGGTTTGAGAATCATGCCGGGCATGTATGTGTGTGTGTGTGAGTGCCCAAGATCTTGGGAGGAGAATGGAGGTTGAGGGATTATAGCGTGGCAATCTCTCCTAGGGAATTTTGAATAACCTATACTCAGTGGTCAAGTACTCTGAAATTAAAAAAAAAAAAAAAAATCCCACATAGAGTAGACTTTCCTTGGGAATTTCCTACCTAAAGAAAGCTGGTGGCTGGTGAAATGGTAACAGAATTTTTCTTACTGCAAGCAGTTTGAAAACATTTTTTGAACTGACTTGAGAAAAACTGAACACCCTTTCCAGATAGGTGATGGAAGTTTTACCCTCCTTATGTCTTTTTTTTTTTTTTTTTTTTTTGGAGAGGTTTTTGCTATAGGGCACATGCACTCGCCAGACAGAGACAGAGAGACAGAAAGCAAGAAATCACCCCCCAGGGGGGATGGCCATGCCATAATCCCTTCTCCTCCATTCTCGTCTCAGGATCTTGGGCATGCACGCACACGTGCCCGGCATGAGTTTAAGCCACTGGGTCCGGGACTCTAACCACGGTCGACTACGTGGGAGTCCAGTGACATAGCCATTACGCTAACTGCTGGTCCCAACCCTCCTTATGTCTTATGTCTCCTCTATCTTTTACTATGAAAAAAGCTTGCAAAAGTTTTTGGAGTAACTTAACAATGGATATGTTGCCATAAATAACAACAACAACAAAAAAATAAGCCTGGTTCCCAAAAGCCGGCATGAACATAAATCTCTACAACATATTACCTAGTAAAAGAGAGCAAATAGATTATTCTTGAAGTTCAGTGTCCCTCTGGGATTGCCAGATACTGCCATAATATTAAATATTAAGCCCAAAAGCTATAGACAAATAAAAAACCCAGAGCTTTAATTATCCAAACCATAATTACTTGAAGCAGAAATACTACTTTTAGAGTCTGTGACTTTAGAATGAAAAGAAAACATTTGTACGATCATTTGGACAGTCATTATATTTGTTGATCTATGTTGTTTATTTTAGCAAATGATTATGTTTGCAAAAGATCACTCAGACTGAACACTACATCCAAATATTGTCCCTTAATGTCCCAAATTAAAATAGTGTCAAACACTCTCATTCTTTGTGGTACTTATTCAATAATAATTGGGTCAGTGGTTAAAAAAAAAAAAAGAAAAAAAGAAAAGAAAAAATACTTCACAAAGTATTCCTTTTTCTAAGATCCACAATGTAATTTCATGTATTCAAGTTCCCGAGACCTTCTTTAACAAAGCAGGTTGCTTGCTTTTATACAGCCCAGCATTTCTAAATACATTTTATCATAAAAATACGTTTCTCTGGTTTCCTGCCTCTGCTACTGAATTATGATGTACCCTGTTTGACCTGGACCCAAAAAACAGTGACATCAAGTTCACATTCCTCTTGAGAGGAAATTTTGACAGGCCATATAGTCAAGATACCTGATCTGCTTAAAGATTTCTAGTCTAGATGCTCAATCAGGATTAACCAATAATCTTAATAATAGTTTCCATTAGTTATTCATCAAAACACCCAAGCCCATCTGATTCCTCATTAACTACTAATAGAACTGTTTCCTCAGTGTGCTATATGAAATGGCCAAGGAAATTAAAACCCATCTCATACCCTGGTTTTCGTGAATGTGGATAAGAAAGGAAAAAGACACTAACCCTGAATTCGGTACAAGACATAATATACAACAGTGAATTCAATTAAACACACTTCTTCATCTTATTTCTTTCTCCCTGTCCTCACCATAATTTTCTCCAGCCTAAAATGTCTTTAAAATAGGATCTGTTGTGAAGAGAGAGAGAGAGAGAATTACCAGAACCTGTGAACTACAATACATTCTGCCAACTAAAGCAGAAAAAGTACTAGAGAAATAAACACAAGTTTTAGATGCTAAAAATAAAGCATATTCTTGGGGCCAGCAGGTGACATGGTGGTTAAGGGACTGGACACCTACAAGGCAGAATGCAGCTCAAGCCCTGGAGCCAGTGGCTTAAAAATCATGGGGGGAGGGGAGCAGCGACAAGCAGATGGCACACTGGTTATGTTGCTTGTCTCTCCCATGGCTGACTGCAGCTCAAGTCCTTGACCTGGTGGCTTAAAACTCTTACTGGGCATGTGAGAATGTGTGCCCAAGATCCCAAAAGAAGAAGGAAGGAGAAGGGACTGTAGTGTGGCCATACCTCCTATGGGGTGATTTCTTACTTTCCCTCTCATTGTCTCTGTGTCTGTCTCCAGCAAGCACACACACCCTATGGCAAAAACCTCTAAAAATTTAAATAAAATCACACAGGCACTACTGGACTCCCACATGGTCAGCTGCAGTTCAAGTTCCAGAACCGGTGACTTGAAATTCATGCCAGGCACATGTGCGTGCATGCCCCAAACCCTGAGAGAAAAGTGGAGGAGGTACTTTCCCTCTCATTGTCTCTGTGTCTGTCTCCAGCAAGCACACACACCCTATGGCAAAAACCTCTAAAAATTTAAATAAAATCACACAGGCGCTACTGGACTCCCACATGGTCAACTGCAGTTCAAGTTCCAGAACCGGTGACTTGAAATTCATGCCAGGCACATGTGCGTGCATGCCCCAAACCCTGAGAGAAAAGTGGAGGAGGGGTGATTGCATAGCACACCTCCCTGAAGGAGGAGCGCAGCAATTTCTCACTTTCCCTTTCCCTCTCTCTGTCTCTGCCTGTCTGTCTGTCTGTCTCTCTCTCTCTCTAGTAAGTACACACACCCTGGAGCAAAAACCTAAATAAAAACTAAATCACACAGTTCATGTGCATATGTCTGCATGCCCCAAATCCCAGGAGAATGTAGGAGAAGAAGGAGAATGGAGTAGCAAGGATGTGGCATGGCCATGCCCCAGTGATTCTCACTTTCCTTCTCTTAGTCTCTCTCTGGCGAGTACATGTGCCCTATGGCAGAAACCTTAAAAAATAAAATAAAGAATATTCTGGAAAGCAAAGTATTATTCATTTCCACAAGTTAGGCCAAGAGATGACAAATGATATTCCAGGGATGGGCAAGAGATTAGAATAAGCAAACAGGAAGAATAAATCCATCTTATGCATGAAATGGCATAGAAGGCAGCATGGTTCAGAAGGCAGGAGCAGAGGTCGGGAAGAGGAGAGCAGGGTAGTGGCAGCTGGGATTCCATTCACCAGAGAGAAGGTTCTCCCGGCAGACATGGATTGTAGGAAGAATCTGCACTCACCTGATGCAGACTCACTTGATCCACACTCATTTGATGTACCTACCCCCATGATGTTGGGGACTCAGAAGACACTGGACCAAATTAGGAACTCAGTCATCAGAATGGAATCCAAAAGTGAAACACCTTAGAGCCTTTGGCGGAACTCCCTGAAAGACTTAGCCTCCAGCTGGATAACTCTATGCTTGTGGAGTTAGCTATGGAGGCTCCACGGTAGCAACAGATAGCTAGAAGCCCTGAATCTCTTAGCCTATCCTAGATTAGATATCTGTTCAAGTGCTTCATATTTGCTGCAAAGACATTTATGGGCCAGAAATTTACTCTTGTTAAGCTACAAACAAATGTTGGAATACTGTTGAGAACTACAATGTCATCCACTCACTTCACACAAAATCTTTCTCCTAGAAAGGTAACTTTTTTTTTTTTTTTGGAGAGATTTTCGCTATAGGGCACGTGCGCTCGCCAGACAGACAGAGAGAGACATAGAGACAGAAAGCGAGAAATCACCCCCCAGGGGGGATGGTCACGCCGCAATCCCTTCTCCTCCATTCTCCTCTCGGGATCTTGGGCACACACGCACACGCGCCCGGCGTGAGTTCTAAGCCACCGGGTCCGGGACGCGAACCACGGTAGACTACGTGGGAGTCCAGCGACATAGCCATTACGCTAACTGCTGGTTCCCTAGAAAGGTAACTTTTGTAACTGTTTATTCCGGGGAAAGAATATGCTCTTCTGGAGATAGATTTTTACCCAAATAGTCATGTAATAGATATGTAGGAAGGAATTTATCTAAAGCAAAATAATCTACAATATTTACCATTTCTGTCTTAATGAATAGCTTTTTTGTGTGTGTGACTTTTTTGCTATAGAGCATGTGTGCCTGCTGGAGAGACAGACAGAAAAGTGAGAAATCACCCCCCGAGGAGATGGCCACTCTACAATTACCTTCTTCTTCATTCTCCTCTCAGGATTTTGGGTATATATGCACATATGCCAGCATGAGTTTCAAATCACTGGGTCTGGGACTCAAACCATGATCGACTACATGAGAGTCCAGCAATGTAACCATTATGACATCTGCTGGTCCCAAGATTTTGGTCCCAAGATTTGGCAATTATTATTTTCTGCATTAAATATGCTTTTAGATATCTATCTTTAAAAGATAATTTTCTTTAAGTAAGAAAAAAATGAGATGATTATCTTTCTTACTTTAAGAGTAGAAAAAAGTAATTAACATCAATACAATAATAATCAATTTAACTTTAAAATGCCCCAAATCACATCTCTTCTGTGTGGATATCTGTGTGTGTGTATGTGTGTTTGTATGTGTGTGTGTGATAGAGAAAGGGTTTAAAAGCAAAAATGACATTGTACAGTGCTAATATTTTTCTTTGGTTTTGTTTTTGTTTTTACTAAAGGGAATGTGTGCTCACCAGAGACAGAAAGAAAGAGGAAAAGTGAAAAATCACCCCTTCAGGAATGACCATGTCAGAAACCCTTCTCATTTTCCTCTCAGGATTTATGAGCCCACACACACTTGCCCAGAGTGTTTTTCAAGCTGCAGGGTTCAGGGCTCAAATCATGAAATCAGCCATGTAAGATTGAATCACCCTAACCACCACTCCACCGGTTGATCCAGTACTAATTTCTTAATTCAGCATTTCCACATTTAAAGAAAGGAGGTTCACAGTTTATGAGATGGACATTAAAATTACTTTCTAAAATAGTCAATTACCAAGCCAAAGGTTACCTTTTCAAACAGATCTAGAGATGAAAATAGTATACTTCTCATTAAGTGATTGAGAAAACTGTAGATTCGTTGTTTAGATTTTTCAGTAAATGAAGCTTCGGTAAGACAATTTTCAATAAATATGGTAGTTAAAGTTCTCCAATTTTGTCATGTTAAACCCCCCCAATACTAATTTAACAATGGGAAATGCACAGATGAAAACTTTTATCTACATAGAAAGTAAGAATAGGCATTCATTTATATCTTGCAGTATTTATTTCATCTGCATTATTCACAAAAATTTACACAGCCTTGTGCCTTTAGTTAACCAGGGAATCCTAAACACTAGAAAATTTCATTAGGAATACTCGATAATTACTACAATTGAATGGCTAACTCATCTCTATTTTGTCCGCAATTCATATGATTCTCTTAATTCTCCAAATTCACTTTAGACTCTTAATATTTCATTTGCTTCAATTAAGTGCAATTTTTCTAATGAAATCCTCATGAACTGTATCATTAACTTATTTATTAATTAAATCTTAAGGAAAATGCAGAATTTACCATTTCTTTACAGTAGATTAAGCAAGCACATTAATAATCTTAGTAGACATTATCCTTAGTTCTGTTATCAAAGTTATTTCTGATTCTCAGCTTTTAAGCATGATTCCTAAGTGCATCATGTTTTTGTATAAGGCTCTAAAGAAAGGGGAAGATTTTTGAGCTAATAATCATTTGGGTAATCCAATCAAAATAAATCTCAAGTTCGTATGGATTTATTGACCTATGCTTTTGAAATGCGAGAAGAGTTTGAAGCTTTCCCAAGTTCTTTTCTTGCCGTAAAATTTGTGGCTGGAGTATTTCTGGTAAAAATGCTAATAACATAAAACAACATGAGTTAAAGTAAATCAAAGAACAAGTTTAAATAAAGTGGTTTTTATTTTTTCTTCCTTTCTTTATTTTAACTTCTAATACAGTTAAGAATACCTTTCTGGTCACTGGATTCTGTCATGGACTGTACTGTCCTGGTTTGTTTGTTTTTATTTTCTATTTTGTTTTATTATATTGCCAGAGAGGGTGTGCGCATAATAGACAGAGAGAGAAAGGGAGCGAGGGGGAGAAAGCAGCCTCTGTGGAGCCTGGTCACTCTGCTTTCCTTTTTTCCTTAATTTCTCCTTCATATCAAGATTCTGGGCACTGGTGCACACACACCTGATACGTTTTTTAAACCACTGGGCTGGTACTCAAATTGCAGTTATGGTCAGCCCTGTAAGACTTGGCTCCCTAAGCCCTGGCCTTAACCACTGCATTACAAGACCTGATAACAGAAGTCGCAAGTGGCATCAAGAACTGGAGGTGCCGGTTCCCGTGAAAGTTCTTCAACAGAAATGGAAAAACCCACAGGAATCTCAGCAGTGCTCTATGGGGGTGGGTAGGACTTACATGAGTGTAGGTGTCTGCACGTGTCTTGATGCATGGGTGTATGACTTCATGATTCACTTGTTTCTGAACTATAGTAGTGCTATGCTTCTCAGTGTACACAGAGGGAGATGACAACCCCTTATCCTCATCTACAGCTTGGATCTAGGTACACACAGGCATTACTTGTTTTCTACTTAGGTCTGCCACCCTTCCTGTACATGAGCACTCAGAGATAGAGAGTAATTCTAGGTAGACTTCCCCCAATGCCCCTGCATTCAAATCTCTGTAATGTCCTCCCACAGTGTGTATCCACAGGGATCCCAATGGTTCTTACTCTAAAATAAATAAGTCCTGGCCACATATAAATAATTAGAATAGTAAATACATACGTTGAGTTTTTAGTGTCCCAGGGAATATTCTAAGTCCTTTACATGTACTGTTCATTTAATCCTCACAACACTCTACAATTGTATCATTGTCTATTTTTCCCAACCAAAAAATTGGGAATATTCGCCCAAGGTTTATTAGTTAGAATGGGTACAATTGGAATCTGAAAACAGGCAATCTGGTTCTGGTCCTCAATACTCAATACTCAATACTCAATATGCAATACTCTATCTACTGTCTGAAAACATTGGACTAAATGAGATTGAACCAGACCAATTATCTGATGATTGATGGATCACTCCATTTTTTGCTATAGGATTTCTTACCACCTTTAAAATGTTTCTGCAAATTATAAATTTCTCAGAACAGGATGTACCATAAAGTTTATAAAATTGATTAGGACCAGCAGATGGCATAATGATTACGTTGCTGGACTTCCACGTAGTCAACTGCAGTTAGAGTCCTGGACCCGGTAGCTTAAAATTTACACTGAGCACATGTGCATGTGTGCCTAAAATCCCAAGAGGAGAATGGAGGAGAAGGGATTGCAGCATTTCCACACACACACCCCCCACCCGTGTGATTTTTCACTTTCTGTCTCTATGTCTCTCTGTGTCCCTGGGGAGAACAAGCACCCTATAGCAAAAATCTCTCTTAAAAAAATAACTGTCTTAAAAAATCTTTCTTAAAGTTGGTTATTTCAACTTTTTATTTCCATGGACTACCTAAAGGCACTATTAGAATATTTCTATAGTTGCTTTTCTTTTTGGATTACCGATAAAAAAAAAAATTGAGTCATCAGGAAAGCTTAACAAGGAATTAAGTATATTTATTTTCTGGTTTAATTTCAATTGTTTATAAAATTCTCTTTCTATAGATTCTAAAATTAATGAATGTGTCAACATGAGTACACAACACCAAATTTTGTTCAAGCACCTGAACTCCGTAAAGTTTTTCAAACAATCAATAGTAAAGTAATAAAAGTCAGTCACGGCATCACATGCTGGACACTGATGCCTCAGACAGATAAATGGACACAGCACTAACTAGTCTATGGATGGGACATAATCCCACAAGAATTTCTAGTTCTCAAAGAAATAGTAACTTAGAAAACAAAAAAAAGAAATAGTAACTTAGGAAGTATACAATTCAGTTAAATTCTTCAGTGATAAATAATGATGAACTAAAAAATGGAAACTGAAGAAGCAGTGCCTTTCTAAAATCACATTATTAAAGAAAGCTGGAATTCCTTCTTACAAAATAGCAATTTGCTCCCTTAACAAATATTTACTTAGTGCTTACTAGATGCAGGAAACTGTTCTGTGTTTTCAGAAAACATTAAGTAAATAAGATTCGAATCTTATCATCACACTTTTCATGATTTATCTCAGATAACTCATCTATTCAAGAGGGGGGAAACTTGAGCTTCAGAAAGAGAAATATCTGTGAGAAGATGAGGTAAAACGATAGAAAAGACATGGCATTAAAAGTAGATAGAACAAAATGAGACAAGAAAGGAGAAAATTTTAAGGAAAGGGAATATCATGACCTAAATATAAAGAGGGGAAATTAGAGAAAAGAATAAATAATTCAGTTTAATCACAGCCTTGTGTCTGTGAAAGGAGTATGAAGTGAGAAAAGAGGGTTGGTGGAAGTTTGGGTATTCCCTAGAGCATGACCTACCAAGTAGATATTCTAGTGTCACAGTTATAAACTTAAGCTTCGAATGGAACGGTTACTAGAATAAGCCAGAAAACATTGTTCTGCTTCTAGTAGCAATGGTTCTCATCACAGGTAATTTTGCTCTCCAAGGGACATCGAGCTAATCTGCAGACATTGTTAGTTGTCATAAGTATTTTATTTTATTTTATTTTATTTTATTTTATTTTATTTTATTTTGTATATTTGCTACAGGGCATATGTAGGAGAGAGAGAGAAAATAAGAAAGCTCCCTCCAGGGAGGGATGGCCACACTACAGTCTCTTCTCCTCCATTCTCCTGTCAGGATTTTGGGCATACATGTATGCATGTCCCAGGTGTCTTTGAAGACACCAGGTCCAGAATGCAAACGGAGTGGTCAGCTACGTGGGATCCACTTGCCTTATCCACCACACAACCTGCTGGCCCTTTGATTATTTTAATAAAGTATTTAATGTAGTATTGTAAAAGATTTAAAGTAACACTATATTTAACAATTAAGACAGTGACCTTATACCTACAACACACTGCTTATTGACATTTAAAGGAGAGAGTTGCCAAAAAGCAATTCACTAAATATTTCAGAAAAACTTTTCTGTTGAATACACCTAAAAAACTGATGAACTATAAAGATCATTTTCTAAATATCATCAACTCATTGGACAGTGGAAAAAATAAATGACCACTACACTGGAAAGGACATGAATCCAGTGATTTTAACATGAGAAGTGGAAAACATTTGCTCTAGGGCATTCTCCAGTGGTAAATTGGTCACCACTAAAAGTTGAGCTGTTTGGGAGTCAGCCAGATGTTGGGTAAGGAGGCTGTATCCCACATGACCAAAAGCACAGGTCAAGTTCCAGATCTGGTGTCTTAAAAATCATGCCAGGAATATGTGCATGAGTTCCCAAAATCTGGAAAGAAGAAATGGAAGAGAATAGACTTACCGACCCCCATGGGGGGGTAATTTCTCATTTTCCTTCACTTTCTCTCTCCCCCACTTCTTCTATATACTTGCTCTACCAAAATTAAAATAAAAAATAAAAACAACAACAACAAAAACAAAAACTGAGCTGTTTTTATGTTTAATATCATCATAAGTGTTGGGTGACAAAAATCAGCCCCCAGAACCAATCAACGACATAATCTTTTTCAACTTCATTGTCTCCTTATGTTGGGATCTCAAGAGCCACATCACAAGATGAAGAGGAAAGAAGGAACTGCCCTCGCACAAATGCAGATGACCTGCATGTAAGTGTAGCCTTTGGTCTGTAAGTAGAACAGAAAATGTCATACCTAAAGCTCAGATTCAAGCTATACAGTCTAATAGTGAACATGGAAACTCAGAAGAAGCAATACGATTCTTCTTTAAAGGAAGATAAATCATCCTGAGCTGCCAATTATCTCTATAAATAATCTTCCTGATACAATATTCATTGCACGAAATCAACAGGCAAATGAGAAAACTAATCACAGATGAAAAGCTAGCAAAACCATTTTTGAAAAGCCAACAAAAACAGATAGAAAAGACTGCTGAATTGAGGAGATAAAAGTTAGTAGTTTGATGGACAGAGACAGTCTGCCATATTTGCAGAACAGAGTACCCGATAATACAGTGATTAAAGAGAGAGATTTGGGGCCAGCAGATGGCAAGGCCAACCATGGTTCAAGTTCTGGACTGGCAGCTTGCTTTCTCACTTTCTCTCTCTCTCTCTCTCTCTCTCTCTCTCTCTCTCTCTCTCACAAATGCATGTAAAATAATAAACAAAATTTAATGAAATATTTTTCTAGAAAAAGAGAAAGAGTTACAAAGATCTACAGAGGGTTTGTTATAGTCAGCTGAATGCGTATCAAAACATATTACATGAGGAAATGAAAATAACTTGAAAGGATTAGTGGGTACAATCCTGGGAAATAGCACAAGGCTAAGATTAATTTGTGTTCCTACCAGCAAGAAAAGAAAAACCTTGAAATTCACAGAATTTTCAAGCAGAGAAATCAGAATATATTGCCCCAGTAGGAGGAAAAATTCATTTTAGAGTAAGCCTGCCCTGATTCTGCCTGACAAAGCTTAAAATCAAGTCTTAACAGAATCAAACCATTTCTAAATAATTTAACCGTGTCCAAAACAAAACTCAAGTATATTTATGGAATTGAAAGTATCTATTATCCAACAAGAGAAAATATAAAATATCTGGCATCAAGTCTAAAGTAAAATCCAAATTAAAAAGAAAGAAAATAATAAAGATGAAAAAAGATGTTAAAGAAATAGAAAATTAAAACTTAATGGATTAAATCAGTAAATCCAAAAACTGGCTCTTAGAGACAGTTATCGGGTAGTTAGAAAAGTCATGATTCATTTTTGCATAGAAATACATGGGAAAATGTCATGACTTTTCCAACAATGCAATAATAAAATTGATAAATTTCTGGCTAGACTAATCATGAAAATAAAAGGAGAGAGATAAATTAGCAAAGGAAGTTACACGGCTACAAACGCTACAGGTATTAAAAAGTTAGTGAGCACAACTGGGTGGCACAAACTCAGATTACTGGACTGCAGTGCTAGAAGTCAGTGACTGTTCGGGACCAGCAGTTAGTGTAATGGCTATGTCACTGGACTCCACATAGTCGACCGTCGTTCACGTCCTGGACCCGGTGGCTTGAAACTCATGCCGGGCACGTGTGCTTGCATGCCCAAGATCCTGAGAGGAGAATGGAGGAGAAGGGATTACGGCGTGGCCATCCCCCTTGGGGGGGCGATTTCTCGCTTTCTCTCTGTCTCTCTCTGTCTGGCGAGCGCATGCGCCCTATAGCAAAAACCTCTCTCAAAAAAAAAAAAAAAGTCAGTGACTATTCAGATTCTTGGCTTGGACTAAAAACACACAAGATGGACTCTGACATCCATGATCCTGATGAACTGCAGGGGTGCAGAAAGAGGATGATGTTAAAACAAGACCTTGTCAGGAGTATTCTCTCTCTCTCTTCTCTCTCTCTTTATCTCTCTTTATCTCTCTCTTCTCTCTCTCTTTATCTCTCTCTCTTCTCTCTCTCTCTCTCTTTCTCTAACACATATATGCTTGCATGCCTATGCTATTATTTAAAGAAAACAAAAAGTATTAATGGTGCCAGGGATGGTGGCACGGCACTAAAACCCAACACTCTGAGATGCCCACCCATGTGGGAAGGCTCTGAGTTTGTCGTGACACCTCTCTGAGTACTAGACCGACTGAAGCTGGACGTGTAGTACTGTGTCAAGAACCTGTTGCATGTGTCATCTTTCTCTTTCATGGGAGAAAAAAATATATACTTGTGATTAAAGAGGGACTATTATGAACAAGTCCATGCCAGTAAATTTGACAACTTACACAAAATTTCTTGAATGGTACAACTACCAAAGATTCAAAAGGAAAAAAAAGTAACTGAATAATCCAATATCAAATTTCAAAACTTGAATTTATAGTTAAAATCTTTCCCACCAAGAAATTTTTAGACTTGGTATTATTGTTAAGATTTGGCGTACAGGTAAATTCTACAAAAACTTTTTTAGAAATTGAAGAGGATATGTTTATTGTCTCGATTACAATGGTATTTTCGCAATTGTATAGACATATCCAAATTTATAAAATTGTACACTGTAAATATATGTCAGTTATACAACAATAATCTGTTTTATATGATTTCAAAAATTGTGTCCCAGTAAATAGGCAGAGGACAATTTCCATAAGAAAACATCTAATCTTTAGTAGAAATGCAAATAAAAAATATTGATATGCACTTACAACTCTAACCAATACTGAAAATTTAAAAAATCAAATAAATGCTTACCAAGTTATGTGATACTGCTGTAGTTACATACTACTGGTAGAGTTATAAATATTTTTATGCATATGGAAAACCACATAGTACCAAGTGTATATTATAGGAGCATACAGCATACATATATATCATCTTTCATAATTGAATACATGTTTTCCCCTAAAACTTGTTTTTATAATATGTTCTAAGAAAATGATTTAGCAGTAGAGAAAGAACTATCTGTACCAAGATGTTTATTTTGTAATGTAGAACAGGAAAAAAAATGAAAACAATACAGCGGCCGGGTGATGACTTAATGATAATGCAACCAAACTCACATGGAGAAGCTCTTGAGCTTCCTGTCCTGGGGTCTCCCTGAGCATGCTGGGTGCATAAGTATGCCTACAGTCTGGATTTGGCTGAGACTAAAATAGATTGTGGAATAAGGATCTTGTTGGGGTTCCTTACTCTGTCTCTCTCTCTCTCACTCATAAAAGGAATAAACCATTTTTTGTTTTCTTTTTTAGGAATCTTGGACAGTTGATCTTCTTTGGAGATGTAGATCTTTGAATGTATTTGTTTCCAAAAGACTCTTTTTTGACTAAAAGTAAAAACCAGACTCAAGGTGCTGCTTTTTCCCATCCCTCTCCCTATTTATCACCCTATAGATCTCAAAATAATACCTTCAAAGTTTCTTCATCTGCACTTAAAGCAACTTCATCACATAGCTTAACTTTGGAGATTACGCTAACTGCTGGTTCCCCAAAAGACTCTTTTTTGACTAAAAGTAAAAACCAGACTCAAGATGCTGCTTTTTCCCATCCCTCTCCCTATTTATCACTCTATAGATCTCAAAATAATACCTTCAAAGTTTCTTCATCTGCACTTAAAGCAACTTCATCACATAGCTTAACTTTGGAGAAAATATAATGGTTCTGAAAACCTCAAAACATCTACTACTGGAGCCAGCAGGTAGTGTGGTTAAGGCAGTGGCCTCCCACATGTCCACCATGGTTTGAGTCCCAAACCCAGCAACTTGAAACTCATGTCAGGCAAGTGTGTATGCATGACCAAAATCTGAAAAGGAAAATGAAAGAGAAGGGAGTGGCGTGGCCATCTCCTGAGGGGTAGTGATTTCTCACAAAAGGAAAATGAAAGAGAAGGGAGAGTGGTGTGGCCATCTCCTGAGGGGTAGTGATTTCTCACTCTCTATCTCTGTGTCTCTGATGAGCACCTGCACCCTACAGCAAAAATCTAAAAAAAAAAAAAGAAAAAAAAACATACTAAAATTTTCTCTCAGGCTGTATGAAAACTTGTTTCTGCATGTTTTAAAACACGTTTCTAAACTAGGGGGGAAAAAAAATCACTGAGGAACCAACTCCATTTGCCCTTTTTTATATTGACATCATTTCCCCATTTTCTCATCAGTATCCTAATCTGCATTACAGAGACACACATTCAAATCATTTTAGCTGTTCTGTAAGGTTATTTATTTCACCATGCTATACAATAGTGCATTAAAGGTCTATCTATGGTTCCTTCTAGAGACCTCATACACACTTGTTTTTCTTTCTACTTGTAAGTTTAAGAAATTTTAGAACTTACCTAATAGGATCACTATGAGATCTAAACAAGTACATTTTTTTTAACATTTAACACAGTAAAATATTTATCATCAGTAACATACATGGAGGAAAGATGAATTTCTAGGTAAACCAAATCTATCAGAGCTAGATAATTGTTTTAAACACTATTGGTGTTACATACGGAACATGATGGAATATATTGTATCATACTTTTTTTTTCTTTAGGTTTTTGCCATAGGGCATGTGTGCTGGATGGGGAGAGGCACATCCCCCAGCACCACCAAGGTTGCAGAGCCTCATAGCAATCCCTTCTCTTCCATTCTCCTCTCAAAAATTTTGGGCACACATGCCTAGTGTGATTTTCAAGCTCCTGGATCCAGAACTCAAACGTTATTAAATTTACCTTTGTCAGAAATATACTGTTTAGCTAAAAACCACTTTTTTCCAGTATTTGAAAGAAGCTGTCTTTTGGGGGTAATATATTGACTCAAATATTAACATTAGTGTTTATTTATTAGAGTCTGGCACAAAGTTATTCAAAAATTATAAAGATGAGGTAAAAACTAGCTTGAGAATTCCAAAATCATGGGGAAGATTTATCAATTCTAATTTAGAGTCGATAGTGGAGTCTGTACTACAATAAAATCTAAGGAAATTCTTGGCACACTAAAGGGCTTCTTTATGCCACATCTATCCCACTAAGTTTCTACCTCAGAAGTTATCATGAAACAAAAATGCAGGCAGAGACAAAAGTAAATGAACAATATAAGATGCCAAATAGTATTTTTTTCAAATAGAAAAACAAACAACAACAACAACACCAAAAAACATTAAAATGGAAAAAAGACTCACTGCTTTGCAAAGCCAGAAATAACCTCAGCCATCATGATCATGTAGTCTAATCCCTTCATTTAATAAATAAAATAGAGTCCAGAAAAGTCAATGACCATTCTCAAGGTTACACAGTTCACAGCTCATGCTTCGCAGAATCAGTAATAGTCTCCTTTTTTTTTTTTTGAAAGAGAGTTTTGCCAAAGGTGCGTGAACTCACCAGAGAGACAGAGAGACAGAAAATGAGAAATCACTCCCCGGGGGAATGGCCATGCCGCAATCCCTTTTCCATTCTCCTCTTGGGATTTTGTGCACACATACACACATGCACACATGCCAGCCTAAGTTTTTAGTTGCCAGATCTGGGACTCAAACCATGGTTGACTATGTGAGAGTCCAGCAACATAACCATTATCCCATCTGCTGGTCCCTAGTCTCTTAATTTCTAGTGCTATGTCCTTTCCTCTTCAGTATCATTCTTCTCTATCATGTCAAATATGAGAAAGATCAAAATGGAATATGCTTCAAACACATATGCCATGGGCAAGGCTAAAATGTTATTTGTAAACCAAAGCACAAAAATGTTGCCAACTGGGGCCAGCCAGGTGTCATCGTGGTTAAGGTGGCTGGACATGCTGCGTGGTTTGAGTCTCGGATGTAGATGGTTAAAAACATCCAAGCACGGCATAGGCATGCATGCCTCAAATAAAGAGGAGAATGGAGAGAAAGCACCTCCTAGGGGGTGCTTTCCTCTCACTTTCTTCTTCCTATCTCTCTCCAAAGAGTATACATGCTCATAGAAAAACTTTTTAAAAATATTTCAAACTTGATTTTTTTCTTTTACTAGTTAGGAAATTATAACCTGAGCAGCTGGTGCCAAATTAAAGTACCTTATGTATCACATGTCCATCGCTACTATTCTCCTCCCCTTTCAAGCCAAACTTCAGGCAAAAGTTCTATGTGGATGTAATAGTGATGGAAAAAGAAATAACACCTTAAATAATTGTTTTTTAAATTGGACAATTTTAATCTAATTAATTTCTCCATTTGTCACCCATGCTTTAGTTATTAATTGGAATATGGTTTTGGACTTGTATTATACATGAAAGAATAGGTAAATTACACTAATTTAATTAGAAAATATTTATTTAATTCTTCGCTACAAAATATCTTTAATAGAAACTGAAAAATAAGGTGATAAGCTCAAAGCATGAATCCAGTTATTGTTCTGATAGAGCCAGAGAAAATACTAGAGATCACTGAGTTTCATCTCCTTAATTTACTAGTGAAAAGTCCATGACCCCGAGATTAATTAGCAAGAACTGCAATACAATTCTTACATCTTGGTTACTCATTTCAGGGATGGTTTGACATATTTTATCATATGTATTTGAAAATTTAACTCCCAGAACTGTGTTCTCAAGTTGATAACTGCATAACTATAAACTCTGAATGATTTTATGAACGATGTTTTCAAATGGAAAACATATTAATCTAACTTTAGAGAGTATAATAAATAAAACTGGATCTTAGGCACTCGCAGTAGACCTTACCTTAGCTTCCCATCTTAAGCTACATTTGCTGAATTTGTTAATACATGTACAAGTCAGGTCCCATCCTGGAAGAAAGAACAGAGGCAATGATTGAAACAATACAGAGATTGTAAATAAAAATAGAAGAATAGAAAATAAATATATTAAAAGACATTGATACGTAAAACATAGCAGTGCCATTTTTTTGGAAAAGAAATAAATACATGATGAAGGTAGGTGGGTACAATGGATTAAAGATAAACACAAGGAGTTTTATTTACTTGAGATAAAAAAAAAAGATGTGAACATAGGTAGAGACAGAATCTCCTTTAATGTATATGATTAGCCAGGAGGTTATGGTGTGAAAGAGAAGTCATGATGAAAAGGCATCTCTAATGAAAGTTAAAGAAAGTCACTTTTTACTCAGATACCAGATGGCAAAATCAGTGAGTATGGGGCTTCCCAAACAACCAGGATTCCCAGCACCACAGGTAGAATAAGATGAGAAAAAAGAGAAGTTCTCTACAAACAGCTTAGATTAAAAACACACACACGAGCACACACACACCCACACATACACACACACGACTAGGAGACTGGTACATAGACATATGTGTGCTTTCACTTTTCTAACACTGAAGCAATTGCCTTGCATGGTCTCTTGTTCCTAGAGCTCCCAACAGTCATCATTCACCTTCTTTTAATCCAATCTTCTTCCCCGATTCATTTCAGTTCACCCACTTGTGGACTAGCTCAGATTGTAAAATCTGTGCATATTGCAATAGCACAAACCTATCAGTGTCACAGCATAAAAAGATTGAAGCAGTTAACTTTTACAAATGAGCCAGAATGAAGAAATAATATCAAATGCTGACAGATATCAATCTGTTCAGCAAACCTGTCTATATCCCCCCAAAAAGAGTATTTAATATTAAAATTCAAAGATTACTACATTTGGAATAACTGGAAAGTAATTTAACTTTTTAGATATACAAGTAAAACAAGGTTTTATATTAATTTTAATCATTTGCCTAGAATAACTGGAAAGTAATTTAATTTTTTAGATATATAAGTAAAGCAAGGTTTTATATTAATTTTAATCATTTGCCTAGAATTAATAAGCATGTTTTTTGTTAGATGTTTATAGGTATTATGACAAATTATAATTCATATACTTACAGATTGTCCTTATATGTGGGCAAAAGGTTAAATAAGCCAAACACACCCACATTCTGTATTCATAGACTGTTCTAGAATAAGCAACCCAAATCTTTTTCTGGCTCAAGGTTTATGGTACATAACATCATCAGAAGGAATAACTTTCATCATCGATCATTATATATCACTGGCAATTCAGAGTGTCTCTCTATCTTTTAGTTTTCTTACAAATAACCCAAGAGGCTCAGCCACAGTGACACAAGCTGTAGGGTGCCACTGTGTAATTGTAGAGCCACGTGAGAAGGCCTTGGGTTCAGATCCTAGGTCGACCTGCACACGTTGGGTGTGTCATTATCCTAGATGGCCAGAAAGCTGGGGTTTTGGGGGGATTGTGATATGAGACCCTGCTGGGGATATCTCTCTCTCTCAAAAGAAATAAATCATTTTTTAGAGATATTTTTTGCTATATGTGCTCACCAGAGAGAGAGAGAGACAGGAAGTGAGAAATTACCCCTCAGGTGGATGACCATGCCGCAATCCCCTCTCTTCCATTCTCCTTTGGGGCTCTTGAGCACGCACACACACACGTCTGTCTGGCTTGAGTTTCAAGCCACTGGATCCAGGACTCAAACCATGGTCAACCACATGGAAGTCCAGTGATGTAACCATTATGCCATCTGCTGGTCACAAAATAAATATATATTTTTTTAAAAACCCTGGAGATTAAATCGAAACAATTATTTTCAAGTGAAGAAATTGAAGCCTCTATCTGAAAGATGTATATAGACCCAACAAATCAACAGCAAAAAGATTAAAAAGTTACCTGTAGCTCCAACATCACTTTTGATACAGAATACCTCATTCAATGGCTCATGTTATCAGTGATGTAGTTGAGTTTCTCCATTCATTTTTGATCTAGTAACCTTGAGATTTTATACCACTTAAGTTTTATTACCTGGAAATTACATCTAATTTATCCCCACAAATACATTGGAATCGAATAAATGTAATGTAAATCAGTAATCAGGTGGCTTTAAGACCGCCTTTAATTAGACCTGTGGTAATTTGTCTAACAAATATATCACTGTGCAATCAAATTAATGTATATAATAAATTTTAAAGTGGCTCCTCTGCCATTGGAAGATTGCAAAGCGTGCTGCATACCAAGTAGTCTCAGTGTTCTCTGGTCTGCAGCTCTGCTATAGTAAATGTTTTGTTTTCATGAGGAAGTTAGTAAATTGATGTTCCATGCATGGTATCCTTTTTGCATGGGTAGCCCAAAGCTACAACACGATCAAAGTTTTCCTACATCGCTCTTAAGTTCTGCCTTCTGCTAGTGATAAACCCAGCCCACAGCCTTACTATTATTAAAAATTTTCATGAACTTTTTTAATAAGTTGTATCAAAGGACTTCTTTGTCAGCCACAGCAGTTCACCTGGCAGAGAGGATGAGAGAAGTCAGCAGAAAGAGAAAACAGACCAGTGACCCCTTCCTGTACAAGAGACTCCAATATAGAGACGAACACATCCAATAGATGAATTCTTTTTAAGCACATGAAGCTTCATAAACCTGCATGAGGCTGGATCATAGGGACAGGGAGCAGGTCTGTCTTCAGCTCTCAAATCCACTTGCAATCTGCCTGTCCATTCTTTAGTAAAAGGAGTTAATATTTCTGTCTTTCACCATAAGGTAATAACTCATTTTGTTTCTTCAAATATCTCTTAATCCAAAATGTTTAAAAAAATTAAACTCCGTCAACTACCGAAGTGTTTTAATCTGTTGATTCTACTGGCAACTTCTCTAAAGCCTACTCCCAGGCTACAGTCTTTTGAATTACTTAGATAAAAATGGTGCTGAATTCAATTTTAGTGATTATTAGCAGAATTCATCTACTATTAACATAGAATGAAAACTGTGTAATTTATATAGGGTATTACTTATTTAAAGTGTTATATTCTTGGGAACAGCAAATGGCATAATAGTTACGTCACTGGACTCCCATGTAATCAACCACAGTTTGAGTCCTGGACCCAGAGGCTTGAAACTCACACTGAGTGCGTGTGTGTACATGTTCAAGATCCCAAGAGAAGAATGGAGAAGAAGGGATTGTGGCATGGCCATCCCCGCTGGTGGTTGATTTCTCACTTCTGTCTCTCTGTCTCTCTCTTTCTCTCCAGGGAGCACACACACCCTACAGCAAAAAATCTCTCTAAAAAAGAAGTGTTATATTCTAATTACTATTTCTAAAATCATTACTGCTATATTTAAAACTAGTACTCATTTTGTGTCTATAACATGCATAACTATACTAGGCCTTTTATTTATCTTAGCTATTTAGTACTCAAAAAAAAATCCCAATGCTGAACATTTTAATCCCTTTTTTCATATGCAGAATCTGAGTTTCAAGGAGGTTGAGTGTCTAAAGATACTCCGCTAATGAACTGGCAGAACACAGTCTAGCTTTATCTGACGCTGAAGACAGCATTTGACCTATTCAGCAATGTTGACCCTTTCCACCAAAGGTTTGAAGAGTATTATATTAGAATTTACAGGCCCTGTGTTTCTTTTCCATTAATCTTTTCTACTGCTTTTGCCTTAAGGCACTTGCACTCGTGAGTGAAAGAGATAGAGACAGAGAGGGCAAGAGGGAAAGTGAGAAATCACCCCCTGGGGGGTGGTCACACCGCAATCCTTTCTCTTTCATTCTCCTCCCAGAATCTTGAACACGCAACTCACTCAACTCACTTGTGTCTGGCATGATTCTCAAGCCACCCTGTCCAGGACTCAAACCATTGTTAACCATGTAGGAATCCAGTGACAGAAACCACTACACCATCTGTTGGCCCCTTTACTCCATTACATTTTAAATACATCAAGAATTTTCTGAGACTTACAAGTGCCAAGCATGAAGTAAAGACTGGTGACACAATGGAGAGGAAAACAGACCTGATTTCTACCCTATCCAAGTTTACAAACCCTTAGCCACACAAATAGAAATTGCTCTCTGTGACAAGTGCTATGAAGAAAGAGTACAGTTTCAAAAAGATAGGTATTTGCAGCTTCCCTCAGACAGAGAAGTGAAAAGTATTTTCAAAGAATGGAAAGAGGCCTGGTGACCAAGGCTAGGCTGAAACAAGGTAAGGTTGAGCAGAATCTTAAACATGGACGAGGAGCAGGAAGAATATTGCTACGAGAGGAATGGAGTCCTGCGAGGGTGAGAAGCTCTCTTAGGCTCCTAATATTAACCTGCACAACTAACCTTCACAACTGTATGTGGAAGGATAAATTATTAGCTGCATCTTACCCTTGTGGAAATGGCCCACAGCCAGGCAACAGAAGGGCTGAACATTAAATCCTCCTGCTCTGCCTCATCTGAATGTGGCCACACTTTCACCTCAATACTCTGCTTCAACATTCGTCTTCTTGGCAGGCTGCTTCAGAAAATCACACATAGGTGACTATCAGCCAAAACTTTTCAGAGCTGATTAAGAATTGCTCTGTAACAGGGCTTCACTGAAAAACATTAAGGAGAAAAACAGAAAGGTAAGGCATTTATGGGACAAAGAAATGGGTTATTATCTGTTGAAGGTAATGTGTATAGTTTTCTCAACTGGACTGGTGAGAAATGTAAACATGTTGGAGAATTCACTTTATAAGCTAAGTGGCATATGTGATCGAATGTATAAAAGAAATCGATATATATATATA
>NW_006159990.1:1578308-1618179 GCF_000334495.1 Tupaia belangeri chinensis | reverse complement strand
TATATATATATATATATATATTAAAAAAAAGAATAATTTGAAATGACAGGAGCCATCAAATGAGGGCTCTATTAGGACAAGTTCCAAGCCATTGTGGTGTGTTGCATGGCAGGACATCATATGGCCAACTGTGAACTCTTAATCAGCCTGAAAACAGCCTAGGTGAGTTTGCAGGTGCCCAGGATCCTGAAGAACTGAAGGGCTGGTAAAGGGGATTAAGGTGTGGTGAGATCCTGTCGAAGGTGCTTATCTTTCTTTTCTCTCCCTTGCTCTGCCCTTCTGACATGCACACACTATTATAAAAAATGCAAATTATTTTCAAATTATTACAAGAAATGTATCAATCTTAGCCTCTATTTACATTCTAAACCCTAACTCAATGCACACTTTCGAAAGTTTGTTCTAATCACCTCAGTTCCAGGGAATGCTGACAGTTTCACTAGCCTTCTCCCAAACTGCTGTGGACCAGAAATCTAAACAAATGCAAAGTACCTATGTCAATAAGAATGAATATAGCTTCAATGTTTCCAAGTGAGATAGCACAACTGTGCAGCTGCTGAAATAAATTCATTTCTTCTTGCAATATAAAGAAGATTGAACTAGGAAATGTGGTTCACTTTTATGGAAATTTCTAACGTATTCAAACGGAAATAAAAGTGTTTATACAAGGCCCATATCCTAAAATTGTAGAAAAAAATCTCTTGTCAGAAATCCTGTCCTGGTTTTTGCAAAATATGAGGGGATTTTTTTTTTTAATTCATGGAAAAAAATATAATTAAAATACAGGTTTCTTTTGGTGTAAATTATTGAAATTCATGCATAGTTTTTTATCATATGGATTTTTATTATCTCTTTATATTATAATTTCTAATTTACATATAATTGTTTTATGACTTTGTGTGGTTCAGCATGACTTTTCAAAGTATGCGTATAGTGTATGATAATCAAATCAAGGATATTAACATATTCATCATTTTCAACAAAAAACAATACATTACATTGTGCATCTTCAATATCCATTCTACTAGATCTTTATTTATTTTGGAGTGTTTTTTTGGAAATATATATTAGAAAGACATTGCCCTTTCCAACTCTGTTGTGGTACACCAGGCCATAATCTAGTCACCTTATTTACATGCATTCTTGTGTCTGTTGGTCACTTTTATCAAGCTCTTCTCCCTCCATTAGCCCCACCCAATTTTTGGTGTCTAACTTGTTCTCTCTTTTCATCTATGTTTCTGCCATAGAGTACATACATTTAGTATATGTTAAGCAGAGACATGCAGGGTTTACCTTTTACAGCCTGGTCTATTTCACTCAGCGTCATATCTTCTAGATTCACCCATTTTGTGTCAAACAACAGGGCCTCATGATTCTTTATGACTGAGTAGTAATCCACTGTGTATGTGTGCCACATTTTCTTAATCTACTAATCAGTTGCTAGGTACTTAGTTTGATTCCACTTCTTAGCTATTAGGAATAATGCTATGATAAACATGGATGTGCAGATGTTTCTTTGACAGAGCAATTTCTCATTCTTTGGGTAAATACCCAAGACTGAGATAATGGGGTCATACATAGATCTACTTTTAGATTTTGAAGACCCTTCATATTGTTTTACATAGTGGCTGTATTCATTTCTATTCCAACCTGCAGCGCACAAGAGACTCTATTCTCTGCCACCTCCCCAGACTCTTATCTCTGTCATCCTTTTGTTTTGGGGTTTGTTTTGTTCTGGGTGGGGTGAGGCGGGGAGTTGTTTATTTTGTTTTAATCATAGCCATTCTGACTGGGATTAGTTGATACCTGACTATTTTAATTTGCTTTTGTCTTATGATAAGAAATTCTGCGAACTTTCTGAAGCCCTCTCATATCTTCTAAGCACAGGACAGGGGTGTTGTGATGGTGGCTTAAACTCTTTGAACCCCTCTAGAGACTTTTCAGCTGATCTCTCAGTCTCAGATAAGTGCTTTTTGCTGAAATAACCTTATTTCCCATAGTCATTTATGAAATGCCTTCTCATTCTTTAAAGTCTAGTATAGGAAAATGAATATTTAAGGGGACCAGCAGTTAGCATAATGGCTATGTCAATGGACTCCCACGTAGTCGACAGTGGTTTGCGTCCCGGACCCGGTGGCTTAAAACTCATGCCGGGCGCGTGTGCGTGCGTGCCCAAGATCCCGAGAGGAGAATGGAGGAGAAGGGATTGTGGCGTGACCAGCCTCCCTGGGGGGTAATTTCTCACTTTCTATCTCTCTGTCTCTCTCTGTCTGCTGGCGAGCGCATGTGCTCTATAGCAAAAATTCCTCTCCAAAAAAAAGAAAACTGAATATTTAAGGAAGCTTTCCAGATGTCCTGTTCAGAATTACTTCTTCCTCCCTACATTCCCATAAGACTTTTTTCTGCGTCTTCTGCTACTTTTCCCAATGTGACATATAGAAATGTTTTCTCCTTCTTTACTAATTATATAGTAAATTCCTCAAGGTCGTGAATGATACTGTACCCACCCAACATCCTGGAATAGTTTGCTAAGAATATAGATGTTGACTTGTAGAATCTCCTTATCTTAAAGATTCAAGTCTATACACACATTTGCTTTCTCGTTTATAGCTATTTGTCTTGTGTGTATGGCTTTTGGTGATATGGCCTAAAATGAAAATTATAGTAGACTTAAGGAAAACCAAATTCTTTATTGTCTTCCCATAGTTGCTACCATAATGAATTTAGTCAAATTCTAGAACCCTGTACACAAAAAAAGAAATGCAAAACACCAAAATCTAGTTATACTAATCCAACTCTATGGACTGTGGCATCCACATTTTCATACACTGTCCCTTTCTCTGGACTATTGTCTGAATGATGTTGTTTGGCAAATTGTAGAATAGAGTTCAGAAATCAAATAATTCTCCAGAAGTATTTGAAAAACAAAACCATACAATCTAATACACATTGGCATGTTTTTCAAGCTGCTGGGGCCAGCATTTGAATTACAGTTGGTCATGTGGGATCCAACTCCCTCAACCTCTAGGCTACAGGGCTGTTCTGAATATTTTTTTTCTCCATGTACAAAATATTTTTTTTTTGAAAATTGGTAACTGGGGCCTGCAAGTAGCATGATGGTTAAGGCACTAAACCTCTTATGCTCAACTTTGCAGTTCGAATCCTGGATCTGACAGCTTGAAAAATATTGGGCACATGTGTGTACATGCCCAAAAATCTCAAAAGAGTAGAGCAGGGACTGTAGCATAGCCTGCAAGAAATATCTCCTACTTTTCCTCTCTCTGTCTCTCGCTGGTGAGTGCACACACCATACGTTAAAAAAAAAAAAAATCTAAAAATAATTTATAATTTGTGAGTCAAAAAACTCAAGACATCTATTAAAAATCTGTAATATTGTAATATAAAGCCTATATAAATAGATAACAATGCAGTTAAGTTAGATATCAATGTTAAAAATAATATTTTTAGCAAAATGTTTAAAATATTTTATAATTCAACTATTGTCAAAATTAGAAAGTAATTAGCACAAAATAATATTTCCTTTTAGTGTATCAGGATACAGTCAAATAAGTACTTTTAAAAAGTTCATTCTTGGGACCAGCAGTTGGTGTAATGGCTATGTCACTGGACTCCCACGTAGTTGACCATGGTTCGAGTCCCAGACCTGATGCCTTAAACTCACGTGTGCTTGCATGCCCAAGATCCTGAGAGGAGACTCGCTTTCTGTCTCTGTCTCTCTCTGTCTTTCTGGCGAACACATGTTCCCTATAGCAAAATCCTCTCCAAAAATAAATAAATAAATAGATAAACAAATAAATAAGTTCATCCTTAAACACTACTTTTGAAAAGTAAAGCTGAAGATTAATGAGCAACATAGAAAATATCAAAAGAAAAGAAAACAGTAGAGTTAGTACACTTGAGAAAACAGTTTTTAAGTAGAGAATTTAAAAAACGTAGTAGCGAGGACAATCAAGCCAAATTCGGCATTTGGTAAGACTCTGGCTTCCAGTACATAGTGCTTAATTACTCCAGGACCAGATGTGAGCAGTATTCCTAGCATAAAAAAAAAAAAAAAAAAAAAAAAATCAGCCAAAAAGCCAACTAATCAATTAATCAAACCAAAATGCTCATCAACATAGAATGTGTAAGCAGATTGTGTCACATTCTTCCAATGAGATAACCAAATAGTTAAGTGAATAAATTGTGGTTGTAAACACCAATATAGAAGAACCTCACAGTATATGATTTTGCATTAACAAGTTTGATATTGGGCAACACAAGCAATACATTGTACAGGAATGCACACATCTGTGGAAAAACATTTAAGAAAATTAAAATACTGATTAACACAAAATTCTGAACAGTTGTTGCCTCTGCTATAGAAAAAAAAAGTAATACCCTCAAAAGAGACTCACAGAGCCTTGAAATATTCTGGTAATATTCTACTTCTCAAGCTAGTTAGGGTACACATGTGTTTAATGTATTCTCTTTATCGTAAGTGTAGAGAACGGACATGAGTATAGACAGAGATTCTGACCAGTTCAAAGATTATTGTAGTATCTAGATAGAAGACAATAACAGTTTAAGGAAAGACAGTAGAAGTAACAGTGATGAGAAAGAATAAATTTTGCAAAATGAAGGTCAAGCTGACCGAAGTTGTCTGATGAGAGGTGAAATATTAAAAGAACAGACAAGATGGCAGCAATTTTTGGTATTCGGTAACTGAGTGAATGAATGACTGTGCTACTGGGATGGAAAACAGTGAATAACAATTTAAGTAAGATAAACAACAGCATACAGTGTTAAACCAGAAATAAAGAGAATGGACAAAATACTCATATCCATAATATACAAACACTTTTTAGAGGGCTGGGTCTGTAGCTTGGTGGCTGAAAGGCCTAGCTCCCACATGGTACACTTCATTTTGCATCCCAGTTCTGGAGGCTTGAAAACATGTGCATGTGTGCTCCGAATCCTAACAGGATAAAGAAATGGAGAAGTGATTGTGGTGCAATCCCGTCTCCTGGGAGTACGTTCTTCCGCTCTCTCTCACAAGAGTGTATTCTAGGGAAATACAAAGTCACACATGCCCTCTGGTGACTGAAAAATAAAAACTTCTTAGAAATCTAGAAATGGACCAGCAGATGGTGTAATGGTTATGTCACTAGACTACCATGTAGTCAATCATGGTTTGAGTCCTGGACCGAGAGACTTAAAACTCATGCCGGGCATGTGTGGGTCCGTGCCCAAAATTCTGACAGAATGGAGAGAAGGGATAGTGGCATAGCCATTTCCCACTGGGGAGTGATTTTTGACTTTGTGTCTCTCTGTCTCTCCAGCAAGCACATGTGCCTTATAGCAAAAATCTCTCTCAAAAAAAAAAAAAAAGGGGGTTTGGGAAAAATTATATTATTCAGTATTATCAAAAGAAGGGGATGGGCCAGCAGGTGACATAGTGATTAAGGTGCTGGACTCCCACCACTGACTGTTTTCAAACCCTGGGCCAGATGGATTAAATATCATGCTAGGTGTACGTGCATGCATGTCCAAAATCTCAGTAAGAGAGTGGAATAGAAAGGATTGTGGCATGGCCATCCCCCTTGGGGACTGATTGCTCACTTTCCCTCTCACTGTCTCTCTCCAGGGAGTACATATAATAACCTAAGTCATAAAATAAGGAGGAGGAGGGGGGAGATGTGCTGTCCCATATTTTTATATTGATTTAAATTGATAAAAATCTTGTAAGGTAATTTGTGTATGATTTTGATTAAATAAATTCGCTTTTAGAAATCTCTTACATAGAACTACCCCCTTATTCACAAGAAAGTAGTTGCAAGATGATTTTTATTGCAGAATTATTTTGATAGTGAAAAACAGTAAGCAAGTAACATCACAAAGACAGGGGAATAGTTATTTATATTATTATTAAAGAGAACAAAAGAAAAATCTCCCTATAAGACTTGAATTTTCTTTTTAATAGATAATTTTACCTTCCTAATGGAATAGAGAATTTTAAATTATTTCATTGTTCTAGGTAAAATCTGGCAAAGGCATTGATCCTTTTGTTCTGTAAAATGTTTATGTTTTAGAACTGAAGAGGATAAATAACATGTGCAAATTCTTCTGGTTTATGTTCTTAGGAACTCTGCTGACTCATCCTATTGAATATACATTTCCCTAATCTATTTATAACAAGTCAATAAAGTTGCTTAAACTCTAATGGAATTCCCTGTTTCTTGGCCCTGGGAAGTTTCCATGTTGCAGAAATTCACTGCCTCTTCATTTGCACCCTCTCACCTTCTATGTTCTCTGGGATGTCCTCTGTGGTCTACTTCAGGTCTTCAATTTTTTACTTTGCATAATATTTTAACAGAGACTTCAGCTCTAAGTATTTTCCACTCTAACCATTTAGGCTAATTGTTATAAACTGGGATATATAACCACTGCCCTTTAATTTGTATTGTCTACTAACCCTACCAAGTCATCTCAGATAATTACAGATTGATGAACAAGGTGGCTATTTTAGTTAGGATCACCAAGCAGATACAATCTTAAGTGATATCTGAACAGAGATCTGAATAATAAGGTGCAGCTCTGGGAACAGTGTTTCAGACCCTTGGGGACTGATTGCTCACTTTCCCTCTCACTGTCTCTCTCCAGGGAGTACATATAATAACCTAAGTCATAAAATAAGGAGGAGGAGGGGGGAGATGTGCTGTCCCATATTTTTATATTGATTTAAATTGATAAAAATCTTGTAAGGTAATTTGTGTATGATTTTGATTAAATAAATTCGCTTTTAGAAATCTCTTACATAGAACTACCCCCTTATTCACAAGAAAGTAGTTGCAAGATGATTTTTATTGCAGAATTATTTTGATAGTGAAAAACAGTAAGCAAGTAACATCACAAAGACAGGGGAATAGTTATTTATATTATTATTAAAGAGAACAAAAGAAAAATCTCCCTATAAGACTTGAATTTTCTTTTTAATAGATAATTTTACCTTCCTAATGGAATAGAGAATTTTAAATTATTTCATTGTTCTAGGTAAAATCTGGCAAAGGCATTGATCCTTTTGTTCTGTAAAATGTTTATGTTTTAGAACTGAAGAGGATAAATAACATGTGCAAATTCTTCTGGTTTATGTTCTTAGGAACTCTGCTGACTCATCCTATTGAATATACATTTCCCTAATCTATTTATAACAAGTCAATAAAGTTGCTTAAACTCTAATGGAATTCCCTGTTTCTTGGCCCTGGGAAGTTTCCATGTTGCAGAAATTCACTGCCTCTTCATTTGCACCCTCTCACCTTCTATGTTCTCTGGGATGTCCTCTGTGGTCTACTTCAGGTCTTCAATTTTTTACTTTGCATAATATTTTAACAGAGACTTCAGCTCTAAGTATTTTCCACTCTAACCATTTAGGCTAATTGTTATAAACTGGGATATATAACCACTGCCCTTTAATTTGTATTGTCTACTAACCCTACCAAGTCATCTCAGATAATTACAGATTGATGAACAAGGTGGCTATTTTAGTTAGGATCACCAAGCAGATACAATCTTAAGTGATATCTGAACAGAGATCTGAATAATAAGGTGCAGCTCTGGGAACAGTGTTTCAGATAGGGGAAACAGCAAATGCAAAAGACCTGAGGTGAGAATTTCTTTTTTATTTTTTAATTAAAAAAATTTTAATAGTTATTTGTGCTATAGGTTATGTGCACTTGCCAGAGAGACAGAGAGAAAGAAAGTGAGAAATCACTTCCCAGGGGAGATGGTCATACCACAATCCCTTCTCCTCCATTCTCTTCTCAGGATTTTGGCCATGCACGCATACATGACCCATGTGAGATGTAAACCACCAGGTCTGGTACTCCAACCACAGTCGACTCCATGAGAGTCCAGCAATGTAATCATTTCACCATCTGCTGGTCCCAGGGGTGAGAATTTTTAACATCATGAGCTTGAGAAACACCAAAAAGACTACCATGCCTACAGTACAATGAAGAGATGGAGAATAGTAGGAGGTTGGGTCAGAGACATACTCTGGGCAGATCAAGGACTTTTGTGTAACATTATTTCTTCTAAGAGAGAAGAAACAGACCAATGTCTTACACAGGGATCCATCCCAACCTCAGACAGCCTGGATCATGGCATACAAACCTGGCATGTACAGAGAGATCTTAGGACATTAAAAAAACATGAACTCAGGCCTTCCCATATGGATTGAGCATCACAAAGTGCAGCAGTTAAGCACTATGCATAGGAAGCCAGATCCCACATGGCCACTGTGGTTCAAATCCTAGCTACAGCAGCTTGAAAAAGGCATCAAGCACATGTGTATGGGTGCCCAAAATCCTGATAGGATGTGAAAATGGAGGAAAAAGAACAGTGGTATGATTGGGTCCCATTTGTGGGTGGGGGTTGCTTTTTCTCTCTTTCAAGAATGCACAAGCCCTCTGGCAGTTAAAAAAATTAACCGAAGTAATACTATAATAGGAAGATATTAGAAATGGGTGGAGGAAAAAGGCTTGTGTTTGTACTGAAAATGATCAGAGTTTGCCTTGTGTATTTTCTCACAATAAAATGTGAATATCTGCAGAAGTGAAGTCTATGTGGTGAAGATTTACAGCGAGGGGATTGATAGCTCTTCAATCTCTAACTTAAGCTTTTCCTTGTACTTTTCAAACATACGTAACATATACATGTTAATTAAAATCACTCAATGTGCAAAGTAAAGGATTTGCATTTTAAACTTTGTTACATTTATTTGACATATAAAATGTTCTAAATCAACTGATGAAGAAAACCCATAAATTCTCAGTAAGGTCTTGTGATATGAGCCATGTTATCTCTTCTACGAAGTTAATTACTTCAGCTTTTTGACTGAAATTTCGGCCCCTCTTCTAATCTCCAATATAAATTTCCCTCACTTTCTCCCCAAGTCAGCACCACATTTCTCTGATCCACAATAAGCTCTTCTACATTTTAAAATATCATCATCCCAGAGGATTTAACTCTCCTCTCAGAAAAATAATTGAAAACAGAGCATAAAAGGCTGCTAATTTTTCTTCTTTTTTGGTAGCAATAGCATTTTTTCCCCATTAAATAGAAGTGTTTCAAAGAACGAAATACAGGAACTCCCAGCCAGGCAAATCAACCCACAGAAACTTATATTGCAAATTATATGGTAACACCTAAGCTTCGTGTTCATACAAGGAAAGAGCATCAACCTAAGTGAATTGAAATGGCTTATCACTGAGACATTTTATTTAAAAATACTGTGTGGTAAAACTGAAAAGGCAGAACATTTTGATAAAGATGAAATTTTACTTTTTTAAAAGTTACTATTGTTAACAGATGCCCCAACTCATTCTTGAGACTAGCAATCTTTTCTTTAGCCTCAATCGTCTCGTACATCATTTCTGTCAGCAATAATTATGAAGTGAGATAAAATGTATGCCTGGAAATTACATTATCATAAAGCCTTATAATAATACAATAGTCTGATTGCAATGAATGAGTGAGTATGGTGATTAGAAATGAAGAGTCTTTGTCCATCTATATCTATCTATCTATCTATCTATCTATCTATCTATCTATCTATGTATCTATATATATGTGAGTGTGTGTGTACACAATGCTCTCACACATTTCAATGAGCTAAAAGTCTGTGCCTTTACAGAGCCAAAGCAATATCAATCACTAATGACCATTTTTACTAATTCACATATCCACCTGGGAACCAGTCATTGTGGCTGGTCTGTGAGGTGCCAGCTCCATTGTTCATGTCTTTCTGAGATCTTTTTTTTTTTTTTTTCATCAAAGGACCAAATCCTTTGCATCAAAAACCAAAAAGCCCATTTAGTTAAGATGACACTTCATATGAGAACAGCAACCAATTGGTAGAGGTAACAAAAGTATATATTATTTCTACTAAAACCTCCTATGATACACTCTTTATTAAAAACAAGGTCTCCAGAACTCTGGGCAGAGGAAAAATCTGATTCGTAATCCTGCAGTGCTTCCCAGGATCAAGTCAAATGCTGGGTAAATGTTATGGTCAACCGAGCTATCTGGGTCTGTAGAAGAAAAGCTCTAGGTCAAGTTTAAGATTATGAAAGTAAGAAGATAAATAGTAGGATCTAAGCCCTGTTGATATCCATATCTTCTAGACAGCTGGTTGGGTTTTAAACACTGGACTCCTCGAAGATACTAAAAAAATCTAGAATAAGGACAATGAGATTGGACTAAGACCTGTTTAGAGGCCCTCTAGGCTTACATATTTCCAAAACTGATCCATTAAGGAATTGATCCTAAAAAAGTAAGGACTCTTAAAATCAGGAATACCAATAAAGCTCAGCTAGCCCTTATTACGAATGTAGCAACATTCCCCTCTTTGTCTTGCTTTTATTGTTTGCATGAAAGTATCCAGAAATATTTTTCCTTCAACTAATGACATGATATATATATATATGTGTGTGTGTGTGTGTGTGTGTGTGTGTGCATACATTTAAATCTTTAAATCTTTGCAAAGAATGTTCTGTTTCTTAGTTAATAAAACATTAATCATTCCTACGAGCATTTCAAGCAACCTCTTTTTGCTAACATGATATTTAACAAAAGGCTATGCATCTCTATATTCATTTTAGTAAGTACCGAAGCAGAGATCTCCAAAACTTCCAAGGAACTGTTTACAAATATCTTTCTGTTATAGACAAAAACTCTACTAATTATACATTAACTAACATGAAAAGACAGAACAGAAATGATAAATATATCTTTTATTCTAATTTCTGCCTTAGTCACTACATAAGATCCTATGGTTTCTCTGAAATAATATTTTAATCAGAGAAAAAGTAGAGCTACAAAACCAACAGCAGTTGTGGATAGGTTAAAATAGTAAACACACATCGAAACTTTCTTCCAGATACATATTTTCTTTCATGCCACAGTTATGCTTTAATCCCAGCAATTCTGCTAATTGAAAGATGAATGTTAAAGGTATAGTGTTATCTTCAAAAACGTCATACTTGACTACCATTATGCCTCATTTCTCATAAAACTAGAATGCTCTTTCTACTTACACCACTAGGAAGCAATCCCAAATGTACCTAGAGAGAAAGTAGAAAGTTCCCGATTAAGTACGGGAGTGTGATCTGGGTGTGTTTGTGAGAATGAATGAATGAATCGCTGACCTGCCACCAGTGCTGTGGTGGGGAATGTGTGGATAATACTAGGGTACATAGGCACAGCTCTGGCACTTTCCTACTCTAAACGGCTCCTCTGGGTGGAATTAAAGCAGAATCAGAAAATGACGAGTTAACTTACCTGCCTCTATTCACAATCTACATGCTCAAATGTATCTTTTTTAGAAGAGACACTAAGATAGCTAAGATAAGTCAAAAACCTTTGAAAATAAAATCTTCACAAAGGAAGCGTTTGAAAATACAGTGGAAAGGAATAAAATTGCTAGTTGTGTCATGAGAACCCTTGTTCCAAATGTCTCATCATGTCACAATATCTCTGAAGGGAATATGGAGCAAAGATCCCATAGTGTTAGGATATAGTCATCGGAAATTTAACTATGAGATGATCTTGATGTATATAGCAAATTAACCTACAAGAGAAAATATATTTTGTTTCATCTTAAAAGAAAAATCATTTAAAATATTTGGCTCATCCCACTACAGAGAATAGTCACTGGGAATGTATAAATTACTATTTAATGGGTACATACTTTTACAGTAAGTCCCAGCCATCTGCTCATTCTTCAAATTATATATTCAAGAAGGACATAATTCACTATACGTGGCACAAAAGGCTCATAGGAAGGATTTAAGCATTATATATAGATTCTTTCTAAAATGTTCCTGTTCAAGATAACACAGTTCTTAAACTTAAAACACAAATCAGTGGCATTACTAGCTCATCTTTGGAAAAGAGCAATTGTTTGTAAAACAAATAGAAATTGATAAGAAGCTTTTGATCAGATCCATGGTTTTTGTCTCTGCCTATCTCTCTGTGTGTCTCGCTCTACTTGTATATACATCATTTTAAGTTGCCAGAGGATGGGACATTCGTGAGGGAGAGAGAGAGAAGAAGAGATAGAAAGCACTTTCCAGGAGGGCGTGGTCACAGCACTACTGCTACTCCTTTCCTCCTTTCCTCCATCCTGTGGGGATTTGGGGCTCACATGCACATATGTCTGGCATATTTTTCTACATGTCAGATCCAGGATTCAAATCCTACAGTCGGCCATGTGAGATCTGGCTCCCTTAGCCACTAGACCATAGGGCCAGCCTGACAAAACATTTTTTTTTCTTTTCTTTTCTTTTCTTTTTTTTTTTGAGAGGTTTTATAGGGCACATGTACTCACTAGAAAGACACAGAGAGAGAAACAGAAAGTGAGAAGTCACCCCCCAGGAGGGATGGCCACACTGCAATCCCTTCTCCATTCTCCTCACAGGATCTTGGACACACATGCCCACGCACCTGGCATGAGTCTAAGCCACCGGGTCCAGGACTCAAACTGTGGTCTACTACATAGGAGTACAGCAACATAGCCATTATGCCAACTGCTGGTCCCTGACAAAACATGTTTTGAGTAACAACATGTATCACATATAAATGCTGTTTTCAGCTGAGATCTTTTCTTCCTTTTTAAGGGAGAAAGAATGCAAGAAACTCTTCTGCATTTATTTCACACTATTTCCCAGTATGAAATTGACGAGAAGTAGTACAAAGCTAATGGCAGGAAAAATGAAAATTAACAAGGTAAGAAGACTATTTTTGAGCCTTTATTTTGACTAAGACAAATATTTACTGCTTTATCTTACCTTTCATTTGTCATGGAGACAATGCAGCTTATTCTGTAAACTTTCACATGAAGGATTCATTGTCTTTAATACAGTGAGATAGCAGTCCATACATATATATCTTCAAGATGCTCTTCTGCTTGTAGAGAGAATGGCTGATAAATAGCAGTAAAGCTTCACAGAACCATCCAAAGAGAATGGCTTTCTTTTTTTATAGGCAACATTAGAATAGGTTTATGGAGCTAATTCCCAAAACAGGATAACATTTATACACCTTTAGTGCTTTGCTTTGAAGAATTTCACACTTCAGTTCTCAAAATTAAGGAAAGTATCACAAAACCTTGTATGATGCATTTTCTTTCCATTTCAATCAAGGAAGACCACATTTATCAAATGCAGAGAGGTGGAGGGAGGGAGGATCACATCATTTTTAAAGGCCACATTTTTAAGAAATTTAAACTCTGTTTCTCTATATGTTTTATTACAGAAAAAGAAGAAGAAGGTTAGCAGGGTCCCTTGCTAGTTTCACACTCTCTATTTAAGTCAAATTCTTTGGTCAGATGTGGCTTTTAGTTGTGTCCTCTGACCTCAGAATGCACCATCAACTTCCAAGAGTGCTGTCATGTACACAGCCAGAAAAGATTCCTAGGTAGTTTTCATTGACTCTCTTTGCCTAAGTATGTGCAATTCTTTCTGACTTCTTGTTAACAAAGGAAATAGATAAAATACACTTTATGTAAAATAAGCAGGGGAAAGGGCCAGCAGAAGGCATGGTGGTTACAATGCCAGATCCGACAGAGCCAACAGTGCTATTCAAGTCCTGGACCCAGAGGCTTGAAAAATACTCTGGGCTTTCAGTTCTCAGTTTATCTGTTTCTGCTGTAGAGTGCAGACATTCAGTATATATTGAGTGAGGACATACATTGGAAAATATAAAAGCATGGAGAACAATTGTGGATACTAGAGACAGTATGGGAGGAGAGTGGGATATGGGGGAGGATTAGAGGACAGGAGTCAAGAGGAAAAAAGAAAGAAGCAAAACATTTAAGGGACACAAAAATAGAAAGTTATCTACTGATGATAACATGTATAATAATATCTTTAACTGGACTAATATGCAGTGTATTCATACAGGGAAAATTTATTTTTTGCATGCTGTAATGACACATAGTGATTGAATGTATATAAAAAATAGATTACATAAAAGAATAATAAAGAAAAAGGCAACAGGTACCAGTGCTGGCACACCCAAAATCCAAATAGGAGAATGGAGGAAAATGGATTATGGTGTAGCCATTTCTAATGGACAGTGATTTTTCACTATCCCTCTTTCTCTCTGTCTCTTTCCAGTGAGCTCATATGCTCAATTTTAAAAAGAAAGGCTTGTGGGGCCAGCAGGTGGCATCATTGTTAAGGGCACAGATGGCATGGTGGTTAAGGGTGCTGGATTCCTACATGGCTGACTGAAGTTCGAATCCCAGACTTGGTGGTTTGTTTTCTCACTTTCTCTCTCTAATTCTGTCCCTCTCTAGTCAAACTAAAATAAATAAATAAATAAATAAGCAAACAAATAAAGTTAAATAAAAAAATTATTCTTAAAAAAAGGCTTTATAGAACACAAAGGAAGAGGTAAAGTGTTCTCTGTTTTATTTTATTATGAGACAGAATAAAAAATGTAGTTTTTTCAAAATGTTTCTTTTTATCATGATGAATCAAAGAGAAACACCATCTAAACAATAAGGGAATTCTGGCCTCACACACAGAGAACATTTTTAACTATAAAAATCATCACTGTGAAATAAAATGTGACCAGAGAGGGAAATGGGTTCATGAATGTACAAGCACTTCTGGAAGAGAAGCATATCGGCTCACTTTGTCCAGACAGCAACTTTGCAGTGAGTCTCAAGACCCTTTAATACATTTAAGGGACAGGCAGGGGCACAGTGGCAATGCAATTGAGCCAGCACTGGAAAGGTTCTAAGTTCTCCTCTCTGCTGGACACACACACTTATGCCACAATCAAGGGGACTGAGACCAAGGTTGGTGCACTGTGGCAGTGAGATGCTGTTGGAAATGCCTCTCTCTGTTTCTATCTGTTTATCTCCTTGTATATTCTGCAATCCCTTCTCCATTTTCTACTGGGGATTTTGGGCATGCACACACACACACCCAGTGTAAATTTTAAGCCTCCAGGTCCAGGACTCAAACTGCAGTCAACCATGTGAAAGTCCAGGGACATAACTATTATGCCATCTGCTGGTCCCCAAGTGGCATTTTTTAAGATCAGAAAAATGAATGTTAAAATTCTGTGACTCATAAAAACTATGTAATCATATTAATTGCTGCAGAAAAAGCATTTGGTAAAATACAACATCCCTTCGTGGGATGTTGGCAAAAGTGGCATAGAAGGGACATTCCTTAACCCAATAAAAGCCATCTGTGAAAAACTCATAGCTAACATCATACTGAGTGGGGAAAAGCTGAAAGCCTTTCCTTTAAAAACTGGAACAAGACAAGGCTGCCCATTTTCTCCACTTCTTTTTAACATAGTATTGGAAGTTCTAGCCAATGCAGTTAGACAAGAGTAGAATAAAAGGCATCCAAATAGGAAAAGAAAAGTGAAATTATCTCTATTTGCAGATGATATGATGCTATACAAATAAAACCCAAGAGAATCCACGGAAAAACCCATGAAAGTGATAAATGAATATAGTAAAGTGGCAGGATACAAAATCAACATACAAATTCTATACTATGTTTATACACTGACAATGGACAAACTGAGACAAAATTGAAGAAAGAAATCCCATTTACAATAACCACTAAAACAAATAAGATATCTAGGAATAAACCTTACCAAAGATATCAAAGATCTCTATAAAGAAAAATAAGAAACACTAGAAAAAGAAATTTAAAATAATATTTAAAAAATGAGAAAACATCCCAGTTCTTGGATTGGAAGAATTAATACAATCAAGATGACAATTCTACCCAAATTAATCTACAAATTCAATGCAATCCCAATAAAACTATCAGAGAAATTACTCACAGAAATAGAAAAAAAAAAAAAACAATCATAAAATGTGTCTGGAAGCATAAAAGGACCCATATTGCATAGACAATACTGTGCAAGGGGGATGAAGTAGAAGGCATCTTACTTCCTGACCTAAAAACATATTATAAAACAGCTCTAGTTAAAACATCATGGTTTTGCCACGAAAACAGACAGATAGACAAATGGAACAGAATTGAGAAGGTCCAAATAAACCCTAAAACATACATCTTAACTGATCCTTGAGAAAGGGCTCTCTTCAGCAAATGGTGCTGGGAGAACTGGATATGCACCTGCAGAAGAATGAAACTAGATCCTATCTCTCACCACTAACAAAAACTAACTCAAAATAGATTAAGGATCTAAACATAAAACCTCAAACTATAAAAATACTGGTAGAAAAAAACAGAAAAAAAAAACTCTTGGAGACCTTGGAGTAGGCAAAGACTTCTTAAAGAACACTTCCAAAGCACTGGCAGTAGTCCCAAAAATAGACAAATGTGATTATATTAGGCTGAGAAGCTTCCGCACAGCCAAAGAAAAAATAAGTAGAGTGAGAAGAAACCCCTCAGAGTACGAGACTTTATTTGTAAATTATACTTCAGATAGGGGAGTGATAACCAGAATATACAGGGAACTCGAGCAACTTACCCACAAAAAAATAATCAATCCAATTAAAAGATGAGAACATGAGCTGAACAGACAATTCTCCAAAGAAGACATATGAATAGTCTAAAAGCATATGAAGACGTGCTTGACATCTCTTATAGGGGAACTGCAAATCACAATCACAATGAGATACCACTTAACCCCAGTCAGAATGGCTAAAATTAAGAAAATAAATAATGATAAGTCCTGGTGAGGCTGTGGTAAAAAGGGAATACTCCTACACTGTTGGTGGGAATGTAAATTAGTACCACTTTGGAGAATGATACGGAACTTCCTTAGAAACCTGCAAATAGAACTACCATACAACCCAGTAACTTCACTTTTAGGTATTTACCCAAAGGATAGAAAAACCCTCAGTAGGAAAGACACTTGGACATCCATGTTCATTGCAGCATTATTTACAATCGTTAGGACACAGCATCAACTCAAAGTCCAAATATAGATGATTAGATTTTAAAAATGTGGCGTATGTACTCTATGGAATACTACTCAGCCAACAGAAATAATGAAACCCTGACACTTTATACAAACTGGACCAATATGGAAGACTGAATGCTAAGCGAAGAAAGTCAGACTATGAAAGACAGATTTTGTACACCCCTCAATCAACATATAATGATTACCAGCGTTCTATGGCAGAAACTGAAAGTTTGAAAAGTAGAGTAGCAAGGAGGGCAACAATAGATGCTAGAGAGTAAGAACAGGGTTAATTGGAGGTGGGTAACAGAGGAGAATGGGGGGGGGAATAGGAGAAGAAAAGAAAAAAGTACATTTAGTTGACAAAAAAAGTGAAAAGCTATTTACTGGTAATGATATGTAGAGTAATGTCTTTGACTTGATATACATGGTAATTGTGCTGGAAAAAGAAATGTTAAACACTGTAAAGATATATGTGATTAAATGTAACATTAAATAAATAATAAATAATAATAAATTGTGGCTCAGTCAGCTGGTTAGGAAGTTACCATCTCTCATAGTATAGATCACAATAGTTCCATATCTTGGAGCAACCTAGTTAAGTCCTCCAATTGGGAAGGACTGGAACCCAGAACTAAATTTTCCTGCAAGAGTGAAAACAGAATTAAAGGAGTATAGATTTGGGTAGAAACTGAGAAGTAAAAATCTAGGGTAGCAAGTGCAGAATACATCTATAGGCTAACACTAGCCATGAGAGGGCATCCAGAAGGCAGTCAGCATGGGGAATGTCCCACTCAGAAAATGCTCTACACATACGTAAAGCAGGGCAACGGGGGCTCAAAGAATAGGAGCTCTTTGGAGACCCAGCAGGCCAGCTGGACTACAGCTGCTCAAAAGACCATCAGAAGTGGGTCACAGTCCAACCATCAGGATGGAACTTCAATCCCCAAAGAAATAGATAATAAGAAGAGCAGATGGGATAGCCACTGGAAACAAAATAAAGCATTAACTTTGCAAAGGTGTAATTCAAAATAGAGACTGAGGCAGAAGTGGAATATGCTCCCAGAATTAGATTAGTGAAACTAGAAAACAGCCCAGAGAAACTCATGGAGCAATCATGGCATGAACTAAAATGTATGGTGAGTTCAAGGTAAGAATAGAAAAAGGAGATGATACTTGCTTCAGACACATTGTGTTTAAGGGGACGGGAAGAAAATAGCATGGAAATAACCCAGAAGATAGTTGACCTAGAATAGAAATTAGATTTATGTGAGAAGTATAAGTAAACAAAAAGTATTCACAGCGATTGCGACATGACCAAGACCCATCAGGGGGTGCTTTCTCCCTCTCCTTTTCTCTCTTTCTGTCTATCTCCAGCCTGAACATGAACCTTCTAACAAATTAAAGAGAAAAATTAATTAAAATATTGTTCTGTAGTCACTGGCACAGAAATATCTGTCTTTGCTTTCCCCCACCCCATTATTCTCTGCTCTCAGCCCAGCAGGAGGCTGATCTACACAGACTGTTCATCCAGCCTCACTTACCAGCTGGCTGCTCCCATAGAAGGTGGTGGGAAGAAGAGTATCCAGAATATCACTTCCCTGCCTACTGTCCCTCCACGATTATGGCTCTTACTTTGCTATTACCTCCTGATAGATTTAGGCCTCACTAGGTGCTTTTAAGTTTGATTCTTCATTTTTCTTTAGTCCTTAAAGTGGAGATAATTTCCCAATACCATTATTTCCTGAGGTCTACATCTACTCCATTTTTTGTTTTGAGCACTTAACTTTGTATCTCTGTAATCCTTTTTCTTTCTTTACAATTTGCTAGGGGGTATGTGTACTTTTTAAAAATTTTATAGAGGGTAAATTTGCTAGAGGGACAACAGGAGAGTGGGGAGGAAGAAGGAAAAGCACCCCCCAGTGGGGCATGGTCGTGCCATAATCCCTTCTTCATCTCTCCATCCTTCTGCGATTCTGGCGCATTCACATTCAATAGGCATGTTTTTTAAGGTGCAATGTCCAGGACTGAAACTGTGCTATCAGCCATGTGGGATCCAGCTTCTGTAACCAGAAGGCCATGGGTTAGCACCCTCTATAATCCTTTTAATTAAATCTCTTTAATTAAATCTGAATAATCTGAAGTCAGTTTAGTGTCCTGACCATTTTAGTAACAGAATCAGGTGATGGGAAAAATTAAGGGAAGAGGAGATGCAAAAAGGTGCCTGTATAATGAAAACAGCCATTCTGTTTGATCCAAAAGTCAAGGACTAACTAGTTATAAAAAGTGACACTGGTAATTCAGAAACACTGGCAAAGAACGGTCAGAAATCTTTACATTTTCCCTATTTGTATTTCTTTATTTTATTTATCTTGTTTATTTTATATTTTATGAAGCAAAAATTACAGAATGTGTTTTTTCTTTTCCTACAGAGAATTTTATATTCTTTTATTTGTAAAATGTTTCCTCCCTTTATAGAAGCAGGACATTATAATGTCACAAATGGAAAAAGATGAGTGAAGATTTTAATCAATGGTATGAAATACTGCAGAAGATCCATGGAGATGAAGAAGAAAAGGGAAATTTAATTGCCAATTAGGCATTTGTGACCTTTGAAAGAAAATATTCAAGTATATAAATGGCATAAACATTTTCAGGAGTTTAAATAAAAAGTGAAGAAGAGATTGGATCAAAAATAGATACTTTTTTTTAATGTTTTGGCCAATATAGAAATACAAATTAGACAATAACTAGAGTATAGGTAAACATTTGTTTGTCTTTTTTGTTGTTGTTATTGTTGCTTTTTCAAAAAAGGAAAGAACTAAGAGTGTTTGAAGGCAGAGCGAAAAGGGGAGAATGAGGGCAGGATGGGGTGAGATGGTCACAGTGGAGATAGGATCCCTGCAAAGGTAGAGGTGTTAGCTTTGAGACTGAAACACAGTGAAATGTAAGTGAACAACATTTTTATTTTGAATGTACGATAATGCTTTCTTCTAAAGGAAAATACAGAGGATTAATATCACATAGAAATATTTGACATTCTGTCTTCCAGTGAACTGTTCTGGAAACTCCAAATGGTGAGAGCTTTATGCTAGGACTATCGTATCGAACATGGCATCCAAGTCTGAGATACCTGGAGCAGGAAGTATGCATAGACCAAGGGTATCTGGATATCTGCATTCCAAACTCAAATGGTAGCAAGGAAAATGTGAACACATATGCCTTCACATACTATTTGGAAATTATTTTAATTAGTATTTGCATAACAATCCGGGGTACACTAATGCCAAAACCTAGCTTATAAATTCAGTATATTTCCATACTTGGTCGAATGGCATTTATATCTAGAAAAGATACGCTATAAAAGTACATAATTCCAGGGGCCAGCAGGTAGCATGGTGGTTGAGGCACTGAACTCCCACATAGCCTACCATGGTTCAAGTCTCAGACCTGGCCACTTGCTTTCTCTCTTTTTCTCTGTCTCACTGGTGAAAAGAGGTGCCCTATAACAAATTAAATAATAATAATAATAATAAATAAATTAAATGAATACTTTGAAAAATACATAGATCCAAATAGATAAATCATTTTACCACTGCTTCCACTAAAAATGATAGTACTGGGTTTTTCAATCCCAGGCCTAATTTATGGATAATCATGAAATTGAGCTAGTAATTTTTATCTTTCCTAATATCAATCAGATATTACAAAACAACAAACACATCAGTCTATTTAAAACACAGACATGAAACCTATGAAAGTTCTTCATTTGGGAGACTTTAAAGTACTTTAATATTTTCTATTTCAGATTTGCAGACTTTAGAGTTTAGAGGTGATACACTTAAGTCATTCTTGTCAGCAAAACATTTCCAAGTACCTATTTTCAAAATTCTCTCATCATAACATAAAGATGTTTGAATAAGGATTCATTTTCTCACTATTTGTTAAAATACCACCTTTAGCATTAAGAAAGAGACTATGTCAGTTTTTTTTTTTAATACATCTTTCAGGTAGTATACATCCTCATCCCTTAAAAGGTCACCAGATTTAGAACACTTATCTTTTTTAAAAGAAAAAAAAAAGTATATATCTTTTTTTTTTAATTGTCAACTGTTTAAAGTGCTTGGCATGAGATAACCAGCAAATTGTTGTAATTTAAAAAGACTTTCATGGTCACTCATATTGTGCTAAAAACATAATGCAAAGTGTCCTATTATTTAAAAGTCTTGTTTGAATTACCTTTTAAAAATGAATGGTAATTTATATGTAGCCCTGGGAAATAAAGATATAATTATCCTTGAAAAAAACTTAACTATATTCATACTATTACATTTGAAAATGGTATGATTTTTATTTTTAAAATTTTCTCTACAAATAATACAGTGAATGAATTTCATTTGTAATATACCTCCATAACCATAACCAGGAAACTTTTTATTTGCAACTCCCAGCAAATTAGCAGCTATATCAGTTGTTATATATGCAGTTAGTTTGTAAAACATTTTTTATTTAACAAAATCATTTTTATTGTGAATATATCTCCTATGGGATTTTTTCTCTGTTTGCTCAAAGGAATAAACATAATCTCACAAGTACCATAGCCTGAATGCTAGGAAAACTTGTACATTCATCATCTAGTTATATAGTAAACCTCCCCGATGCATAAATATGTGTTAGCATGTTTGTTTGTTTTTTTAATAGTGTTTTTCATGCACCTTTCAATAGTATTTTCTGATAGGCAATGTTTTAGCTTGTTTCCATATTAATTCCCATGCAATATTTAAACTATATCAAAGCAAGAAAAAATATTTTCATAATGAAGACACATGGCATTTTTGTCTTTTACAATGAAGAAACTTCAAATTTGGCAGCCAGCAGGTGGAGTGATAGTTAAAGCACTGGGCTTCCACATGGCTGATCACAGTCTGAGTCCTGGACCTGGCAACTTGCTTTCTCACTTTCCCTCTTTCTCTCTCTCTCTGTCTCTCTCTGGTGAGCTTGTGTGCCTTGTAACAAATCGAAAAATAATAATAATAACCATTTAAAAGAAGATTCAACCCTAATGGTGTTGAGTATAATGCAAATTTGAAAGTCTTCTTGATAATTTCAATTTTTTTAACTAACACCTCAAATCTTTACTTGGTTTAGTTTTGAGCCCATAATGAGGTTGAAGATAAGCTAGTGCTAATTTTAGAATCATTAGCTCTGTCATTTTTTTTTTATGTGCCTTGCACATTATTCCTCTTTTCAAGCTAGGATCTCTTCACGTGAACCTTTTTATAAGCACATTTTTGTTTGTTAAAAAGGTTTAGCTTCACTAAAATTATTTAATATAATCTTCAACTCTACCTTATCAGGCACAATTAAATTATAATAATCACAATATGCCGAAATCAAATGAATGAATTTGTGTTAACTCTTTTTTAAGATACCTGAGAGTAATTTACAATGAATGGTTGTATGACACACATACCTGTTGAGGATGCCAGTGTCAAACATTCAATTAAATATTAGCACATCGTAACAAATATCCTCAGTCATCCACTTTGGAGGTCGCTGGTATAAATGACACCTTGTATTCTCTCTATATATAGTGACTGTATTGGGAAAGATTTTAAAATGGCTCACCTCAGCTAAAAGGCACTGTAACCCAGGGTTTCTCATTTTTTTTTCACTAAAAAATTAATCATTAAATGAGTTGTAATATGCAAAATTAAAATTATAAGTACATAAACATAAATTCAGTATTTTTAACAGAGTATGCAAATTAGATTTTCTTTGTCAATAAGGAATATTTTGCTTCCAAAAGGAACAGCTGCAAATTTGGAGAATATAATATCAAAACCACTTATTTTAGTAATAAAATTGCTTCCGTAATTAATACCTTTGCTATTATACTTTGTCTCCCATTTTTCCCAATAAGAACACCTTAAATGATTGTATGATATAGCTGATCATTTCTTATATTCTTTATTCAAAGCAACGGGCTCTAATCATGATACATTTTTTGCATAGAAAAATACATCATGACTTTTCCAATTACCTAATACAGATGAAAGCCAGTATAAATGTGATGTTTAAAAAAAAATCTTTGTGTATTAAAGAGCAAATTGAGGCACAATAAAACTTTAAAGAGTTTATTTGAAGAGTGATGCATGAATTGAGTAACTCCAAAATCAAGAATGGTTCAGGAGCTCCACTGAGGGAGCAAAAAAGGGCGGATTTTATAGGACAATCATGGAAGTAAAGATAGCATTTGATTAGTTAGTTATATAGTTGCCTTTTTTGGTCTATCCTTTTGGAAAGCCCTTAGTTATATAAGTTAGTTAACTGTTTCTGATACATTAAGCTGAAGTACTATGTTTCTTTACTTTAAATATTTACAAGAAATAGCTCGTTGTATTTATGGTTACAAATCAAGCAAGGTTAAGATAAGTAATCAGGCCTAACTTGACTTTGTCTACTCAGGAATATTTCACATTTTCTCTCTATTTTAATTAATTTTAATATAGGTAGCTGTGTTATCTATAAATTCATATGTTGAAACTTATTCCATAGGATGACACTACTAAGATGTGGAAGAGTCCTTTGAAAGTCTCACAATGTGATTAATGTCTTTATAAATTACATTGAAAAAGCCTATTTGCCCCTTCTGTGTCATTTCTGTCATATGAGAACATAACAAAAAGGCTCCATTTCTGAAGGAAAGAACAAGATCTCACCAGACACTGAATCTCCTACTGCCTTTATTCTGGGCTTTCTACCCTCCAGAACTGTGAACAATAAATTCTATCACTCACAAACTGCTCGGTCTAAGGTATTTTGTTATGGCAGCCCAAAAGAACTAAGACAAATTATATCGTGGTAGCTGTCAAAAGCATGCTTTATTTTTTCATATACTTAAAGAGTTAAAAATGCAAAGCTTTCTTCTCCATACCTAAGAAGAACTATGTTTCATTTGTCATTTCAGTTATATTATAAAAATATTTTCAAAATGTATTAAAATTTGCATTCATCTCTTAGTGAGTTGTTAAGTACAAAATAAGAAATGCAATATTACAGAAGATTCTGACATGGATGCTACAGAAAAGCCTAGCATCCCTAGAAAACCTGATTGTGTAACTAGCCTAATTGTGCCTATAATAAAGCTCCATGCTCAGGTTAAGTACTGGCTGCCAGGTTTGCACAGGTGTTTCTACTATCCTGGGTTCGAACTAGAAGCTCTTTTTTGCTTTTAAATATCACTTACTGAAAACCAAAAGCCTAACTACTCATTCATTCAGTTACATTATCACACTGCTCACTTTATGTGAGCAGCATAAATAAGACAATTACTTCACACATTTTAGTCTGCACATTTTAGCCAAGGATATCCAGGTACCTTACAACAGTGAAGTGATACCCAATTACATTCATAAAGATCAAGACACAGTGCAGACTCTTCTGTCATTTGCTCTGTGGCCCTATATCCCAATAGCCTTTTAAATGTCTAAAGACAGTAAAGTTTAAATTCTATCAAATTGTGTCAAAGGAACAGGAAGTGGGCACCTTAGATGTTAGATACTTAGAAGTCAAGGAGTGTCCCTTCTAAGATTCTCTCTTTCAATCCTAGACAAGGGGAAGTTTTTCAACAACTTCTCTCTATGATCTCAGAAAAGAAAAATTAGTTACAGCATGAAAAGCTATGTCTCCCTTTGATAAAATATAACTAATGAAATATTAACAATGCCATAACCTAAAATTCTGACAGCTAAAACTTAGATTATTTTCAATAAAGCATGCATTTCTAACTTTCAGTTGAGAAATTTTTGAACAAAGAATAAATCATAAAATAGCTTTTATTTGGGCTGTGTCTTATAGACCATTGGTTAAGGGAGCCAGATCCCATATGGTTGGCCAGGGGTTCACATCCCAACCCCTGGCTCATGTGCATGCAGGTCTCAAATCCCAACGGGATGAAGAAACGGGATTGCATGACCACATCCCATTGGGTGGGCTCTCTATGTATATGTGTATTTTTTTAGTGAGTGCACACACCCCTCTGAGAGAGATTTTTTAAAAAAATGGGTGAAAGGGAGGGATGAAGAGAAAAGGAATGGAAGAAAATTCCAAGCTTTTGCTCATGCATAAAGAACATGTCACAGGTCACATCAACCTGAGCAATTTCATCCTTGAATGAAACCATAAAAATGGTAGATGTCCAAAGACATGGAAGGTCAATCATGTCTCAACCAAAGATCAATGAGAAATGGCATCAATTAGACTAGAGTAACATCAAGGTGAGGAGAGGGTATTTCCTGCTAGCATAAGAATAGATTCCTCTTGGAGAAAAGGGACACATTTAGAGGGCAGAAATTTCTGAAAAGGATTTAAACTTTGAATTGACCATAAGAGGACTGCTTAAAATGACAGAGGCTGAGTTCATCTGAATGAGCAAGTTTAAGTTCTTTTTCTACTCTTTGCAGAAGTAGGACTTGAAAGAAGTAAGAAATAAGATTAAGAAAATTGAGAAGCTACATTGTGGTACACAAGTAGGTGTTTACTAATGAAATTATGCATATGATGGTTAACCTTTTAAATCCTTCATAACATATACTTTTCTACACTCATAACCAAAATGATTAAAAAGTCAAATGCTGTCACTGTAATGGGAGTAACTCGTACTCTCATACGCTGGTGACAGTGGAAATTTGTAAAATCACTGGAATAAACTATTTCTTGGTATCTTCAAAAATGTAATATATGTAGTCCTTGTAATCCTGATAATGTAGCAATTCTACTTCCATGTTTACCAAATAAGACAATAACAATGTTCACAGTTGTTCTATTTGTAATTACCAAAAAGAAGGAAAAACACAAATGTCCATCTAGGGTACATTGGATAGATTGTGATACATATTTACATAGTGGAATGCTACAAAGCATGAACATAAACCAACTATAACTACAACATCATGCTAATCAAATGAAGGTATACACAGAAAAGTACATACTAAAAGAATTTGTTGTTAAAACACTTATAAACAGGAAAACCAATCTCTTATTTTAGAAGTCAGGGTAGTGGTTAACATAGGGAAGGGTGTGACTAGAAAGGGCATCGAAGAAGTTTCTGAGGTTCTAGTTATATTCTATTTCTTCTTTAGCAGTTGGGCACAAGTATGTTCATTTTGTGTGAATTCATTAAGTGTACATTTATCATTTGTACACTTATATATGTTAAACCTCAATAGAATATATAAGCAAATAGAAATTACGGCATTGACCTTTTTATTCCTTATACTGCATTGTCTAACAAAATGCCTAAACCAAACTATATAATAACATGTACTAAAGCATGAAAGAGATTTAGATTTTTGGGACCAGCAGTTAGCATAATGGCTATGTTGTTGGACTTCCACGTAGTCGACTGCAGTGTGAGTCCCGGACCTGGTGGCTTAAAACTCACGCCGGGCACGTGTGCGTGCGTGCCCAAGATCCCGAGAGGAGAATGGAGGAGAAGGGATTGCAGCATGGCCATCCCCCCTGGGGGGTGATTTCTCGCTTTCTGTCTCTCTGTCTCTCTCTGTCTGTAGGGCGAGCGCACGTGCCCTATAGCAAAAGCCTCCCCCGCCCCCCAAAAAAAGAGATTTAGATTTTTTTTAATGGATCTGATTCAGAAATACCATGTGTACCCTCAAGACAAGTGATTTGCCAGAACTCAAGACTCAATAAGAGGTTAAACTCATGGCTAGGATGGGGCCAGCAGATGGCATGGTGATTAAAGCACTGGATTCTCACATGGCTGACCACTGCTGAGTCCTGGACTCAGCAGCTTGAAAATCACACCGGGTGCATATGTGTGCATGCCCCAAATCCCAAGAACAGCATGGAGGAGAAAGGACTGTGGTGTGGCCATCCCTCCTTGGGAGTGATTTCTCACTTTCCCTCTCTCTGTCTCTCTACAGTAAGCATAAGCATCCTACAGCAAAAACAAAAACAGACTCGTAACTAAGGTTTGTTACAGAAAAAGAAATAAAGTAAAAGAAGAAGGAAAAAGATGTGCATTGAGCAGAGTTCAGAGAGATCAAGCCAGGCTTTTGAGTATTTTCTCATCCAGGACTCCACAGAACATGGGGTTTTTTTTGTTTTTGTTTTTGTTTTTCCCAGCATTAAGCCACCAAGACATGTTCGAGAAAGCTCCATTTGGAGTATTTTTCTCATCCAGGACTACACAGAACATGGGTTTTTTTGTTTTTTTGTTTTTTTGTTTTCCCAGCATTAAGCCACCAAGACATGTTCGAGAAAGCTCCATTTGAGTCAGAGGGTCCAAGGCTTCTATGAAGAGTTAGTCACAGGGAACCAGCAGTTAGCGTAATGGCTATGTCGCTGGACTCCCACGTAGTCAACCGCGGTTCGTGTCCCGGACCCGGTGGCTTAAAACACGCCGGGCGCGTGTGCGTGCGTGCCCAAGATCCCGAGAGGAGAATGGAGGAGAAGGGATTGCGGCGTGACCATCCCCCCTGGGGGGTGATTTCTCGCTTTCTGTCTCTATGTCTCTCTCTGTCTGTCTGGTGAGCACACGCGCCCTACAGTGAAAATCTCTCCAAAAAAAAAAAAAAAAGAGTTAGTCACATGGACACATTCTGCTATGTAACCAGCTGTAACTACAGAAACTCAAGGCCCCATTGCTGAATCAGGTGCACATCATTAATCTTAACATTTGTGCAGAGACATTTGGAAACACTGGTATGTCATTGTTAACAAACTGTGTAGGTGCTCCTGGTATACACAATGAAAGCATCAATAGTAACCAAGAAGCTTCCTATGATCACATTTCCAGTAGTTTATCAAGAATAAGTCACGATGCTTGGACACACGAAAGGACCAAATAACTGGGTCTGATATACTAACGCTTCTCTCAGGATCCTAATAATTTTAGAGTATCTTCCCAGTCAGAAATTCCTTTCCTCGGGACCAGCAGATGGCAAAATGGTTATGCTGCTGGACTCTAATGTAGCTGACCAAAGTTCCAGTCCTGGACCTGGTGGCTGAAAACACACTGGGCACATGTGCGTGCATACCCGAAATCCCTAGAGGAGAATGGAAGAGAAGAGATTGCAGCATGACACTCAGCTCCCAGGATGTCTCTCGGGCAAGCACACATGCCCTATAGGAAATATTTCTCTAAAAGAGAAAAAAAGAAATTCTTTTCCTGTGAAAATATTGGAAATAAGACTATGTGTTCTATTTTGAGGGGCTTACAATGTACAGAGGTTAGTCCCTTCCTTATTTCTAAGCAGATTTTTACTCTTCATTTAAAAAAGAAAAGAAAAAGAACACCCCCCCATGTGAATCAAGGGAAATATATATATATTTTTTAAGAGAAATATATTTGAAATACAGATATTTATCAACTATCAAAACTAAAAATAATCAATGCTGAAAATAATTAATGTTGGTGGGGTCCTTTTCCTTTTTCAAATGCCCATGATCTAGGTTTAGTTGATAATTAATTGTGAAAGAGTAAAATCATTTCATGAATCGAGTACTTAATTACTTTACTTCTAGTATAACCATGACACTTATGTCAATTCACAATGACTTTTTGCCTTCTCACCAACCCTAGCTATTTATTATCTTTAGTTTTCTTCCAAAATAAAAGAACAGAACAATTCTGGTGCATCCAATTTGTTTTTTCGCACTGCCCTTTGTACACACTCTCATCACAACATGTACATGCACAGGTACCTTATTTAGACTGCTCTGAGGTCAGTCTCCCTACCGGACTGTCGTCTCCTTGTAAGCACATCACAAGTCTTTTACTTTGGAGCATCAACATCTGACGTAGTAGGGCACAGGGTATGTCGAATGAATGGAAGAATGGAGAAGGAAGAAAATTAGCAACAAAGATTTTAGCCACATTGAAGAGTTAAGCTACCATCTAAACTTCAGTGTCATTTGCTTCAACATTGGGACTTTAATAAAAATGGATCTGAAAAGAGTTTGTAAAGTAAATCTGCTCCACAACACCTCTTCTACCATTTTTCAATATCATGTCCTTCTCTGAAATGAAATCCCCTTGGAAATCAACCTCGTCATCAAGAAAACCTGTCCAAGCACTCAGGTTAAACTTGTGCTGTCTCAGAAGCAGCAGTCAGCCTTCATAAAAGATCCTGCCCACATACGTAATAGATGTAAGAAACTGCAGATGGATGCCTGTGAGCTAAGAAATTAATTGAACACGCTTCTGTGTTCTCCCTGATTCACGAGATAGAGCTAAAAACTTACAAGATAAGAAACATATGGCCAAGGGAAAAAGTGAGCCACAGTTACTAACGCTTTGGGTAAAGGTCCTGTGATTTGCAGAGGGAATTTATGTGACTCAAGGAAGAATATCAAATGAGATTAATCTCTTGAGAGTAAGTCTGAGAAATACTTGAAAAGATTTACAAGTTTTCCTTCACAAAACTAATTCAAACTTCAACCTCCCTTCAGATAAGTCAAGTTGATCTTATCAGACACTCCAAAAACTATCCCCAGAGATCTTGCTGTTGCTCACAAAGTGATGAAATTGTATGAAGCAACCCCAAACACCTTCAAATCAGATTTTCAGACTGCAGGATCTAGGAGAATATAGACCTGATGCATGTGGGGAAGAGGGTCTCCACAGAGTGAAGAAACAGACAGCTAAGTTCTGGTGCAGATGGTCTTTCCTCCATTTTCAGTGATTATGCATTAGACCAAAATTTTAACACCTATTATCCCTAAGCTAAAAGTAATGTGATTTAGGATACAAGGTGGAAGGTTTCTTGTGAATATCATGGTGTGTACACACTTCTCTCTATGTTCATTACAAGATATTGTAACCAAGCAATCCAAATAGCCAATCTTTTTAATTTCTTTGAAGAGGTCATTTCTCTGATATGTGAAATATTGCAGAGAATAAAAAAATGTGAATGATTCCTGACTCGTGCTATAAAGATACATAGCTATCATACAAAAAAAAAGAAAAAAGTTCTATCAATACATAAAAAGTAATAACGAAAAACAATAAGCTGAGGGCCAGCAGCTGATGTGATGGTTAAGGCACTGGATCCCACATGGCTGACTCAGCAGTTTGAATACTAGATCCAGAAGCCTGAAAAACACACTGGACATATGTTCATGCATGCCCAAAATCCCTAGAAGAGAATGCAGGAGAAGGGATTGCAGAACAGCCAACCCATCTGAAGAGTCATTTCTTTTTCTTTTCTTTTTTCCCCTTCTTTCTTCTTTCTCTCTCTCTCTCTTTTATATTTAATTTTATTTATTATGATTTTTTTATATTACATTGAATTACATCTATCTTTTTTATGTTGGGGGGGGAGGTTTTTGCTCTAGGGTGTGTGCGCTTGCCAGACAGACAGAGAGAGACAGAGAGACAGAAAGTGAGAAATCACCCCCCGGGGGGGATAGCCATGCCACAATCCCTTCTCCTCCATTCTCCTCTCGGGATCTTGGGCACGCACGCACACGCGACTGGTGTGAGTTTAAGCCACTGGGTCCAGGACTCGAACCACTGTCGACTACATGGGAGTCAAGTGACATAGCCATGACGCTAACTGCTGGTCCCATTCACATCTATCTTTACAGTGTATTACATTTCTTTTTCTAGCACAATTACCATGCATATTAGTCAAGACATCACTATCCACATCATTATCATCATCATCATCAAATGGCTTCTGAAGAGTAATTTCTCACTTTCCCTCTATCTCTGTCTCTCTCCAGAGAGTGCTCATACCCTATCATAAAAATCTAAAAACCAAAATAAAAAAAGGAATCATTAAGCTGATAGGCTGACTACAAGAAGTAAAATCGTCTCAATAAAACCACTTAGAAAATTAACATGCAAAATATAAGCAGGAAATAATATTTGATATATTGACAAATATATTAAATATGTAAAAAAAAAACATGAAAACAACAAATAATATGGCTAGGAAGTACCAATAGGTTCTATAAGAGGAAACATAAATGTATGATAAACACGAATATATGCAGCCTATTGATCATCAACTGCATTAAATTAAGGTTACAAGATTACATTTTTACTTATCAAATTGGCAAAGACAGTTTTAAAGTCTTACTCACCAGGGGCCAGCAGGTAGCATGATGGTTAAGTTGATGGACTCCTAGTCCCAGACCTGGAGGCTTGAAAATTACATCAGGCATTTGTGTGCATGCCTAAGATCAGGAGGAGGATGGAGAAGAGATTATGGCATGGCCATCTTTCCTGGGGGGGGGGGGGTGCTGATTTATCCTTTTCCCTTCTCACTGTCTTTCCTCTGTGTCTCTCCGGCAAGTGCATGTGCCCAATGGCAAAAACTTAAAAAAAAAAAAAAAAGAAAAACTTACCAGTGAATACCATAGACAAGGGTGCTGGGAAACAAATATTCTCCCTCTGCGATTGAAACATGAATTGCCACATTCAGTTTTCTTAATATGTTGCAAAGTGCATGAACATGTAGGGACATATCATTTATCTTTATTCAATTTCTAGAATTTGACTTAAAGTAATAATATGAGACACCCACAAATTGTAACTAGCAGTGATATGTATCATAAAATAATCTATAGGTATAAATATGGGAAATTGGCCAGGCACATGGTTGAAGCTATGAAATGTGTTTAAGAAGAACCTATCCATGCTGTATTATTTGGTGATAGGTGTGCAACTAGAGTATAGATCCAGCTTTCAAAAAGATGAACAGATGTGCTTGTTTGTCTACAAACAACTTTTGCAAAATATATGTAAAATTGTAACATTTTTCAATTTTGAATGAGATTATTTGCTCTCCTGGTTTTTCATTATTCTTCATATTTTCTCCATGGAAAAAGTATACTTTTCACAATCAGGTATTATAACAATACTATAACAATGAAGAATTTAACTTAAGAAATGAAATGAAATATTAATTATAAAATTTGAGAGAGAATTGTGACATTTCCTCTGGGATTCATAAGTGAAGAGTTGACTGTAAGCTCTGAGGAGTAATTGGAGAACAGTTTTACTCTGAAGCAGAGGGATTGACCAGATAGCTTGTACAAAGACATCCCTGCTCCTCTCCTGAGTTTTTCCTTTGGTGGGTGATTCATCTCTAAAGAAGTCTCGTGGCATCTATTATGCAATACTCAGGTCATTGCTGCTAGAAAAGAAATGACAGAGACAAATATTCAGGACATTAAGTAAAGACCCAGATCTCCTTTCATTTTAGTTTCTCTAGCTTTTCAAAGGTTTATCTGGGCTGGCTCCATAGCCTGGTGGCGGAGGGCGTCAGAGCTCACATGACCAACTACACGATTGGAGTCCCAGATCCAGCAGCTTGAGATACATGCCAGGGATGCCCGAAATTTTGAAAGGAGGAACAGAAGGGATTGAGGTGTGATCATTCTCCATGGGGAGTGCCTTCTCCTCTCCCTCAGTCTCCCTGTCTCTCGCCAGAGAATGCAGGAGGCCTCTAGGAAAAAAAAAAAAAAAAAGCCTAAGAAAAGACAATTTTTAGTTCAACATTTGCCATTCAATGCTGTTATTTCAGACTAACATGAAAAGAAACATGCAAGAGACAAAAAAAAAATCAGATAAACATGACCTTCTGCAAATACAAAGAGTACTTAAAGTGATAGGCCAGTGAATGAGATTGCCTAGAATGTTGCCTAGACCTAGGAACATTGTGAACAAGTCTGTCATTCACCAAGCTGGAAGGAGACCCACATGTTAATCCAAGAAAAAAAAAAAAAAAAAAGCCTAAGAAAAGACAATTTTTAGTTCAACATTTGCCATTCAATGCTGTTATTTCAGACTAACATGAAAAGAAACATGCAAGAGACAAAAAAAAAATCAGATAAACATGACCTTCTGCAAATACAAAGAGTACTTAAAGTGATAGGCCAGTGAATGAGATTGCCTAGAATGTTGCCTAGACCTAGGAACATTGTGAACAAGTCTGTCATTCACCAAGCTGGAAGGAGACCCACATGTTAATCCTGTTGATCTGTCAAATTCTCATTTTCTCTATGTGTCTTTTTTTTCCCCACTGTTAAGTCTCCTCTAATTCCAAAGGTATGAAGAAAGAAAACCAATTACCAAGAGAAAATGAGAAGGGTGCTAAGAATGTTTTTCTCATTTGATTTTGATTAGTGGCTTTATATGACTCAGTTACTTTTAGCTATTGGCTTAAGGATACTGCTTCACTTACATAATTCTCATTGAACATAGGTTTCCTTCTTTGTTTATAGTGCTTCGGTCTATAAAATGCACCTGGTTAGTGTCCATTGGATAATTCATATGATAGTAAATATTGCATTTATATATAAAATAAGCAAGCTCAAATCAGCCAAAAATTTGCCTTATGACTTACACTTGATGATTTAAACTACAAAATAATGATGCCTTATTCCATGCTGTGTAGGGTGTAATAACATCATATATCTCTTATTCTCAAGGGTGCATGTAGAGAAAATAATTGTTTCCCACTACATTGATTTCAAATATTTGCAAATATTCCACAAATAATTTAATTCCTATAACTACCTTGTTATTAATCAAAACAATTTTTAAACTAAACATGATTCCTGGCTTTTATGTACCTAGCATGAATATTATTTTGCAAGTTAATGAGTTTCATTGGTTCGGCTATTATGTAAATTTTGTATGGCCAGATGTATCTAAACATTTATTAGCTATCATTTTTGAGTGCAAATACAAATTGCGGAGTTTTCAAATACTAACTTTAATAAACAACTATTTTAAACAATTTTTTTACTGAAAGTAGTACATATCAATTTAATGTTAAGTAGAAGTAGGCAGATGAAAATAAAAATAAGGTCCACACTTCAATTTTAGATAAACATCTGTTACTAAATTTTTAGCTAGAATAAACAGGAATTCAAGGCCAGGAATGGTGGTAAGTGCCCGCAATCCCAGTGACTCAAAAGGCTGAGGCAGGACACTTACAAGTTTGAAGCTGGCCTGGACAACACAGCAAAGCCCTGTCTTAAAACCAGTCATGGCAAGCCAGTAGGTCGCATAGTAGTTAAGGCACTGGACTTCCACGTGATCGACTGCAGTTTAAGTCCTGGACCTGGAGTCTTGAATCTCACACCAAGTAGTGCATGAGCATGTGTGCCCAAAATCCTGAGAGGAGAACGGAGGAGGAGGAACTGTGGCATGAACATCTTCCCTGGAAGGTGATTTCTCACTTTCTATCTCTCTGTCTCTCTGGCAAGCACAGGCAACATATAGGAAGAAAAAACAAATTTCTCAAAAAATAAAAAGAGCTAAGCATGATGGTTCATGCCTATAGTCCCAGCTAGGAAGCTGAGGGAGGAAGATCACCACGTGGTGAGAACCTGTTTATATTTATGTTTTTTTTTTTTAAAGGAAAGGAAAGGAAAGATACAGGAAATATACTCTCTCTCTCTCTCTCTCTCTCTCTCTCTCTCTATATATATATATATATTTGAAATTTTGGTGGTAGTGGTGTTATCAAAATATTTATAAATTTATAAGATCAACATCCTGGGAAACTATCACCATCCCTCTTTCCATCTTTGAGAATAAAAGGTACACAATGTTATTGCAAGCTGCACAGCATAGTTACAAATCATAGACTGTCAAAATCAAGAATGCAGACGGCAAATAAAAAGCAGGGCTTGAAGTAGAGCCCCAAAAATTTAAATCAAAATGCTCTTCACCCTGAGAGGGAAACCTGTGATTTCCTATTGATTTGAATAGTTTTGCTATTATCTCCTCTGGACAAACTTTTTCACGGAAGGCTCAAAAAAACAAACAGTAAATTCAGTTGAAATCATTTCGTATTCTTTATGTATTGTAGTATATGCTTACCAAAATATTCACACCAGGACTTGACAGAAAACTTCCTTCTAATTCCGTCAGTAACTTGTTGAGCTGTATTCAATATTTATCTTGAGTTTTCTAAACTTCCACACACACACTGATGTGTGAAACTGTGAAAGAATACAGTGCAATGGAAAATATGGTGCCAGGGAACCTCGATATACTCAATAAAATCTTCATCTGGTGCCAGAGCGTCAACAGCAACATTTGATAAAGCAGCGACTGCCACAGGGCATGAAGGTAGGTTTTATTCTCATTTTCTTTTCCTTTCTTCCACACACTTTTCCAAATTCCACTGGGAATCGGAAAGATATATTCTAAGGGCAGTCACCCTAACTACTTTAACAAAATAGGAAACATGGCGAAATAAAAAACAACTTGGACACTGGGGTTGTGATAACTAAAGTCATCTTCTATTTTTAGCATGCATATGGAGTTTTAAGGTTTAGATATTTCTTTTTTTGAAGAGGTTTTTGCTATAGGGCACGTGCGCTCGCCAGAAAGACAGAGAGACAGAGAGATAGAAAGCGAGAAATCACCCCCCCAGGGGGGATGGTCACGCCGCAATCCCTTCTCCTCCATTCTCCTCTCGGGATCTTGGGCACGCACGCACATGCGCCCGGCGTGAGTTTAAGCCACTGGATCTGGGACTCAAACTGTGGTGGACTACATGGGAGTCCAGCGACATAGCCTTTACGCTAACTGCTGGTCCCACTCTCTCTTTGTCTTTTAGGATAGCGCACACACTCTATGGCAACAACCTTAAAAAACAAACAAACATTGGGAAAGTCTAGCTTCCAGTAAAAATAACTATATTAGGTATTTTTAAGCAACTCAGTTTTGATTTTGACCACACTAGATTATTCAGTCTATGCATTAAACAGAAAACAGTAATAAATGTGTAGAATTCGTATTTTTCTAAAGAGAAGTTAAAAATTGCTGCTACATATTATGTACAAAACTGGTTTATGCTATATAAAGGACTAATTGCAAGAAAATGTTTTATGGTGTTATAATCATATTGCTTCTATATTTTGAAAGAAAGAAAAAATAAAATCACATGGTCCATGTCAAAGCTTCTCAAACCAGGGTACATCTACATAATACAGATCTTCCATTCAATGATAATTTAGAAGACAAAGACATTTTTAACCATTCAAATGAGTACCTTATAATTGCAATGGAACTGAAAATTCTTACAACTGTGTTTACAATCATGTAAATGTCAAAAAAAGCATTATTTTTAATTTTTTGAGCCAAAAGAAGAGACTTGTGTCAGTTTATCTAGTGGCTAAAAACGTCAAGATGCCTAGTTTGAACAGAAAAAAGAAATGGAAGAATATATTACACAATATAGATAACATAAAACCAACAGAATTTGTATATTAATCATCAGTACCATCTTTATGTTGTTTACAGCAATCTTGTTTTGGCAAAAATATGTTAGTGATATAATTAAGTGAATCTGAGGTTGACAACTTGCTAAAAGTTGTTAAAAAAAAATACCTTTATAAAATCACACATCCAAGAATTTATTGAGAAGAGAATCTTTGAAGGAAATGTGCAGGGTTTTGAATGCCATAGTCTTTCTTCATCTGTCCCTTCTCCTGATAAAGTAAGAAGGGGACTCAGATGTGATTATTGGGGCAATGTCTTCTAGAATGCAAAATTGGACTCTTATTTCTTTATTCGATGTTTATAAGTTGTAAAAAGGCATATCCTCTCCAAAAGATTGGAGCAGAGCTTTAGTGTTTTCTCTGAAGTTTGGGAATAAATGGAGACAGGTGTTTGGCACTGACCTGGATAAAGGTTAGAGATTGGCATTTCCTTGAGGGCTGAGTAGAAAGACAGCACAAGTGAGAAAATTCTGAAGATCTAGAGCTCAACAGAGTAAAAGAGGAACTTTCCCAGGGCTTCAGTGAATGCTTAGAAGTAAGAATAGCTCCAATTGTAGTGAAAAAATAATAATAATAAAAAGTTAGTAAACACCCCAGGGTAGAATTCATGAAAGTGGGAGTTGGGAGCTCTTTGGAACATGCAGTACCTGCACTGAGAATGCTACTCCGTAAGTTTGTGTAGTAAACCCCAAAAGGTTTTTAAAATGCTCCACAGCAGGAAAAATGTGGTCTGTCATAAGAGATGGCACCCATGACCACATTTCAGTAAAAGCAGTCAGGTAAGATTCTATCTTTTCCTTCTGAACACCTTTGCCCATGACCTAGACCAATGGTAACAAGAGCAGTACAGGTGAGGAGTGCCTTTTGAGGCAGGGAAAAATAGAAAGAACATGTTCCTTTCTCTGTGGTCTCTATGGTTTTGCAGCTCAGGACTAAACTAAAAAAGGCAAATATTTAAATTAAATGATAGCCTGGGGCCACCCAGTAGCAAGGTAGTTACAGCAGATTGATCCCACATGACTGACAGCACAGTTCAAGTCCCAGACCCAGCAGCCTGAAAAACACACTGGATGTATGCGTCTAAGTGCCTAAAATCCCAAATGGAGGGAGAACTAGAGAAGGGACTGTCACATGGCCATCCCACAGGTGGGGTACTTTCTCACTCTCACTCTCTCTCTCTCTCTCTCTCTCTCACTCTCTCTCTCCCTCTGTCTCTCTCCAGCAGGCACATGTCACATTAAAAACAATAAGAATAACAGAAAGCTGAGGTGTTGATTTAGCTTTGAGTTGGATACATAGATAGGTATATTTCCTTTCAGACTCACTGAAAAGCCACATGTTGAAATAATGTCAAGTCATCTCAAAATCAGAGAAAAGTTGAAAGTGCAGTACAATTTTTTCCCCCAGATTCATTTGAAAGTAAATTGCTGGTGCAATGTCCCATCATCTTCTAAAACTTTAGTATGCAATTTCTACAAACTAAGACTTTTTTTTACATAACTATACTATATACATCAAAATCAAGGAAATTAATACTGCCACAGTGCAGACACCAAATCTTCAGATTCCACCCAATCTTTTGGTTGTTCCAATAATGTCCTTTATAGGACAAAGATCCAATCCAGGAATATACATTGCATTTAGCTACAGGATCTATTGCCCTTCAATCTGAGAGAGTTTCTTAGTTTATCTTGACATTCATAACCATGACATTTTTTTAAAATTATAGACCAGTTATTCTTTTGAATGTGCCCTGTGCTTCCTCATGATGACATTCTGGTTATGTACTTTTGGCAGGAAAATAGCAGAGGGGCGTCTATGTTCCTAGGCACACTCTCAGGAGGTATCTGGTTTTGATCTGTCCCTTTACTGTGATGTTACCTTTGACCATTTGGTTAAGGTTGTATTGGACTTTCTAGTACATAAAAATGGAAACATCCTAATGCCCTAAAGTGACTAAAGAAATTATGTCCAATATGCTAACAAAGAACTGAGAAAGAAAATTCCACTTGGTCTATGTGAAGATGATAGTGAAAGCTAGAATAAATTCACTATCTATTTGTATTCTGTAGACTCAAACAAAAGCCAAATCAAGGTAAGGCAAAGAAAATCAAGCCAAAATTAGGAGATATTTGTTTTGGTTTTTAATTTCATAGTTTCATAAATATAGAAGAACTATATATGATTTATATATTGTTTTATTATTACAATTATTAAGGTAACACTGTAATAAAAATAATTTTTAATAGTGAGATTGGTGAGAACACGTTTTTGAGGGCTTATATATAACACAGGTTTGCAGTGTGGTAGAGGAACTTTTACAAACTGTTCATGTTACATTAAAAATAATTATATTGCGTTCCAGACCAACCGGTGGTATAGCGGTTAAGGCAGTTGGATCTCACATGGCCAACTGAACAGTTCAAGTCCCTGACCCAGTGACTTGAAAAACACAGCAGGCACAGATGTGTGAGTGCCTAAAAAGTCCTGAAAGGAGAATGGATAAGAGATTGTGGTGTGGCCATTTCCCCTCAGGGGTGATTTCTCACTATCCCTCTCTCTCTCTGTCTTTGTATCTGTCTCTGTCTTTCTCTGGCAAGCACATATGCCCTATAGCAAAACAAATGAACAAAATAATTATACTGAGTTCCAAAAGAGGGAAGGACCACAGTTTTCTAGTGGCAGATTCAGAACCAACCAAATCACACAGCTCAAAGTCCTATTCTAACTTACTCAAAGTACATCTCTTCTCTCTACCTTCCAAGGTTGTGGTGAGTAGCAATAATCATAATACTAATAACAAAAACACATTTGACTCTGCACTAGTTTATCAGAATAATTTACCCTAAGTAATGTGGGTATATCATTTCATTGCCTTCTTGCAACCTTGCTTCGAAGGAAGTCCTATAAGTATCCTAACTTCTAAAGGAAGTGAGGTGTGAAAAAGTAAAGGGCATGTCCTTCAAAAATACATGATTTCTAGTAGTGAAGTCATTGTAAGAACAGTCTGGAGTCTGTGTTTTTAACCACCATACCACACTGCCCCTCCGCAAGCCCCCTTAGACTCTGCTTTAATAGTCAATGTCTGTACTGGCATTATCTATGTAGGGTTTATCCCACGTCTCCCTCTCACTAGAGTATAACTGTATCAGGGCGAGAACTGTCGTCTTCATTTTTATTCACTTGTATAACACAATGTTGAACACATGGAGGGAGTCAATACATATTGTAAATGAGTTAATTAATTCAGTTAGTTAAATGAAAGAGAAGAGAATAATAATTGCAAAAATCAAGGAGTTAGAAATGTGAAAATCTGACCACATTAACAAAAGGCTTTTAGTTTGTGAATAAGTCAAATGGAATAGGTCCTTACAAGTGAAAATTGCTAAGCCTTCTGCAGGAGATTGGTGAGGGCCTGAATCAGATGACAGAAATGTGAAACTCCATAAAGCAGATACAGAATCAGTGGCAAGAAGAAAGAATCAATATGAAGTATGAGATACTAATGACAACAGAATTCAGAATTAAGCTAATCAATGGTTTTTCATTGTTCAGAATCAATGAGAGGAAAGCTGACCCCTGACCCCTGACCCCTGACCCTGACCCTGACCCTGACCCTGACCCTGACCCTGAC